>NC_092372.1:83389112-83712997 GCF_030028105.1 Mobula birostris | reverse complement strand
GGTGTTGGAACTCTAACTCATGTATAAAATGTTGCAAAATATTCATATCAGTTTAAATGCCAACTGAAAAATCAGTAATCACTGAAATGTGTATGTTTACCAGCTTCAAATAACACCTGCAACTGAAAATTAAATATGGAATTTTGTTCCAAGTGTGTGTCGGCATATAACTTCTTCTTTGATTTAATCAAAATATATTATACTGCCAGATTTTTAAGTAGATCTTGATCTGCAGTCATTAGGTTAATTTTAGTCAAAATGGTTGTTGTATAACTACAGTACACCTATTTACATATTTTTGAGGATCTTACAACTGAGAGTAGAGAAAAAAGATATGAATATTTAATGAAGATTCTTGATGGAATTTTTGAATGTGCATGAAGTAGAGAAAGATACTGTCCAGCCATGACTCTATGATGTTCATCAGGATTCACAAATTAATAATTCTCACTTCTGTGGGTAGCTGAGAAGAAGCATCTAACACACACAAAAAAAAAATCAGTGCTTTTTAGGAAGGGATGTGGAGTGATTCCAGCAGATTGTTTTTGAGACTTTGTGACAACATGATAGTTTTAGGTATCCAACAGCAATTAACAATACGAACCTCATTATTGTTTCATTCAACTGGTTTGCTTAAAGATGTCCTGTCCACAAGTCCTTCTGGTAAAATGGCACAGACTGTAGCATACTGTATCCATGGGAGCTGCATCTTTACTCGACAATAGCGTCTGGGTGTTGCTAAACAGAAATCAGCCATAGTAGCTCCCATTGTTTTGGGCAATACCAGGGATGTAACTTCATGCATTCTCCTTCCTATTCACCATTATTTATGTGAGGAAGGAGGCAACAAGTCATTGTAGAGCCTACAATATTTGTTGGTGATGCAGCTGTGCCAATTGATCAGCTGTTAATGAAGATGATCCTAGAACCAGCACCAAATGGGTGAGAGAGCAGAGAACCATCTAAATTTAGTATTAATTTCCGATTGACTGAAATGAACGGATGATAGGTATTGTGTATCTCGTGGACTAAGCCTCAGAAGAAGGTACCAATGAAGCTGGCTGAAGTTCCAATTCAACATCAGTTCGCTCACTGAGGTAACAAATAGGCTTGTTTGGCATAGTTTCGTAGCAAGTAGAGTTGCTGCTTCACAACTCCAGCCACTCAGATTCAATCCTGACCTCAGCACCTGTCCGTGAGGAACTTACAAGTTCTCCCTGTGACTGTCTAGGCTGCTCTGGCCTCCTCCCAAGGCAAGCTGGTAGATCAATTGGATGCAGTGCCTTTCTGAGAGGAGAACCTGGGGAGGCGGGAGTTGATAGGAATAATAAAGTGGGATTAGTTTAAATGAGAACTTGGGCTAGCAGAGATTCCTTGGGACAAAGGGCCTGTTTCCATGTTGTATTAACCTCATGATGCTTTGGTCTACAATCCTTCTAGTAATTTATATAGCTGTTTATTCTTGTAACAAAACTCCTGGCAATGATTCCTACATTACTTGCTTCCACTGACCCTGGGATCAGGTGCTATTCCCATCCCCCATCCTTGCAGAGAAAGGAAGCCTGTTCCATCTTCAATTCCTCCTACTCTAATTCTTGGTGCATTGTTTGGAAATCATGTTGCTCACTCTCTTGAACGTTCAGCCATGCCTCAGGATGTCATGATCCAAACTGACCTGAGAAAACTCCCAAAGCTTCTTGCAATCATAAATCACTTCCATATAAAAGGTGCCAACGATCTAGAAGTGGCATCCACCAGTTACGGTATTGGATCACTTGCAAAAGCATGCAGCTAATGTACAGTATGGAGAGCAAATATTTAATTGGACAGGGAGCACTGATTTATTTTGCTGCATCCATTGTACAAAATGGGCCTGTGATCACCTAATCTGATTTTGGTGGTGAGGCATTTTTTCCAGGACAGTGTTTGACTGTTCACTTTGCTGAATATTTGTTTCATTTTTTAAGTTACTGTTTTCATAGTGCAGCCTGCTTCAAACCAAGTAAAACAAGCAAAATGTTTTCAACCTTTATAAAGTCAGTCTTTTATGCCCCTGATTTTATCAGAGCATATTATGAGAGCAAATGCTCGGAAATCAGGGACTTTAAGGTAGCAGCTGGCAATTTGCTTCACATTTATTGAACACTAGGCAATGTAAATGACTGACTACAACTAATTCCTGGTTAATTATTGAAAAAAAAGAAGAGCAGCAGCAATGCCTCCTGTCCCCTTGCTTTCATTGCTTGATCAAGCCCTGTGTGACATTATAATGAATGTGCATCACTGTGTTTGTTATGTCTAGAATCCATGCCAACATGCGGCAGGGACTGTCGGTCAAAAGCATGTTGCTATTTATAGCAACACACGCAGCTGCTACAAATCCAAATCGAAAGTGATATCACATTTGCAGGCAAAGGGGATACTGCATTCAGGAAGATGGTTTCCATGGTGAGCACCAACCACAACGCTCCACTTTGGCCTCATAATCTTCATCCTAGCCCATCAGTCTGCCTAATCCTGACCTTTATATTCCAAGGGAATTTCTGCCTCTCAGCAGATGTGGTAATAAAAGAACAGCAGGTATTACTGATATTCCATCCATTTGACTTCATTTGAGCAGCTATCTGAAGAATTCTTTTGTTTTCTGAATTCATTAAAAATAATCCATAATTGTTTATTGTTCCATCAAATTTTAGGAACCAATTTAAAGGCTAATCTGAACAGATTTAAATCTGAAAGACACAATTTCATTTTTTTCTTAAAGTAGATGTTCAAATGGAATGGATTGTACACTGCAGATAGGATAGATGATATCTGATGTTCCACCAGATGTTCCAGATTGGGGGAACAAGAATGAGACAGAATTGCAATGTCTGTGCATCATGATGAGTTAATCATGGAGCAAACACGGCTGTCTCTGCCTATTCCTGATGCTGCCGCCTGGTCCATGGGGTGGAAAGTAAAGTTGTCAGGCTGAAGCGTGGTGTCCAGCATGCTGGGGGTGAGCCATTTCTGTGTGAAGCAGGGTATGCAGCATTCCCTGATATCCCTCTGATACTGCAATCTTGCTCTGAGTTCTTCAATTTTATTTTCCAGAGACGGTACATTAGAAGGGAGGGTAGTAGAGAGTAGGAACCTCAGGGTTCTGCATTTCAGTTTTTTGTTCGCAGCCCAGCTTGGTGACCTCACTGTTTTAAAGGGAAACTGCACTCACCACTGAGGTGGTTCAGAGTCTGCCAATTCTGAAGATGATTATGGAGATGAAGATTAAGGATTATCTTTAATGAAATGTTTGAAACCATGTGACTTACTGATGTATCTATGACCGTGACTAGATTTCAGCTGTAGTAATCCAAAATGGGAATACAATAGATTCTTTTCAGGTGGGCCACTGGTTACTCAGGGCAGTCGCTTCTTTGGGACCACCCTTAAAGAACAAATACTCGTCAAGAAAATAGCCAGGATTTTCTTTGTTTACTTGGGGCACTATACTGCTTAATTAGGGCAGAAGACTGTTTTTTCAATCCTTTCCTTACCACTGATGATTCAGTGGAAGATCTTCAATCCAAACAACATCTCCTTCCATTCTCACATTGAACGATTTCTCCTTCAATTCTGATAGGAAGGGTCTTTGACTTGAAACCACAGCTCTGTTTTTCTTTCCCAACCTACTGAGTGAAACCGGCATTTTCTCCTTTTACTTTCAGATCTCCAATATGGGCATGTTTTGATTTTTATTTCGTGGTCACTGTAGGTAAAGCTATAACAAGTTTATGCTTATCCTTGAAAACTCATTTATAAGGTTAGAGGCAATAACATTTGACCAGATCTTGTTGGCTACAGCTAGTCATTCTGCTGTTCAAACAATAGTAATCCTGTAACTTCTATGACTGTATTGTTAAATATAAAAGTGCCAGAAGATCAAATCTGCCAGCTCATTTTATCAAGCTCTAGTGGTGGAAACATTCTTACTTGCATTGTCCTGAGGAAATTGTTTCTTTCATTCTGGACTGGACTAGACCTGTAAGAGACCCCATGGGTTTAAAATGGGGAATGAAGTGATTTGCCTTAGCCCCACAGAAATTCATTTTAATATTTTCTTTTAATCACTTATGTTTTTAGATAACTTCATTTCCTTAAAAATTTTAATGATTGCTAATGTTTTTGAAATATATTTCAATTTTGGTAAAATGTAATCATACAATTGAAAGAGTGATTGTGCCATCTGTGAGGCATGACAACTTTTACCACAGTCAGTGGGTTCAGGCCACACGCAGAAAATACGTTTAAGAGAAAAGGTCTCATTCTTAATGAATCATGTAGTTAGCTAATCAGCACCAACCTCCTCCTCTCTCAGGTGAGTGGAATGAGTCTTGCATTGGTTGATATAAGGGACTCCCTGATATTCAAGGAAGCCCAAAAAATAAATTCTGTGAAACAAGCACAGAGTCCTGACATATCAGAATTGGTAACTCAAGCATCAACATATTATTCATTTTAAAATCTTTTTTATTAATTATTATTAAAGATCAACAAAAAATTATATTAAGGCAGTAAAGTCAATATGTCAGTATGTACAATGAAGAATTAAATTACCAAATAACTGAATCAACATATTATTAATCATCTGGGAAAGGCGATATGGTGCATTAATTCTCCTCAAATCCTGCACTGTAAGTAACACTTGATGGAATAATCCCCACTTCACTTAATTTAATGGATGCTGTATTTCCTGATCTTTGTGCTTCCTATTAAGTGATACCTTCCTTTAAGAGTTTACAATCTTAAAAAATGAATTTTCTGTGAGGATCTCCATTCTGTAGGAGTAAACTGTAGCATGCAGATCACATTGACATATCTTGTGAGGTCAGGAAATTTGTTCAATGTTGTTCCATTTTGTCAGAATTTCCACTCATGGAGAGAATCTGCAACCAGCAACAACCATAGTGGAACTGGCATGCTTTTAGATCTCCTGTTGCACAGGATCTTGCTCCTTGCATATATCTCATTGACGAGGATTTGCCTGTCCTTTTGAATGAATAACAGAACTATCTCACATATTGGGATTTCACTATCTCACTTATTAAGATTTCCGATTCTTTTCCTGAATCTAGGATCTCTCATTCTCTATTACAGCATCTTTCTCTTCCAAAGCAGCCAAAGTGTTTGATATGGCCATGAAGGATTGCATTTTTACTGTTGGGAATAAGCAAAGCTAAGCTAGATCCCACTGAAAATTATTAGAATCCTGTTTAAGTTTTTGTTTTCACTAATGACATTTCATCCCATATTTTGCCAAATTTGCAATTTAATGAAGGGGAGCTGAATGACTGTTCAAAGCAGCCACTTTTATTGTGTCAAAAATTTTGCAAATTAATTTTGAGCTAAAAATTGCTTGGCAATATTTTACCCATGAGTGTTCCCAACCCAGGATGAACTTCCTCCAAATATCAGGTTTTTAATTAATGTGAAATAATTTCCATTCCAGTGTATACAGAATCTAAACAAAATGAATTGTGTTAATAGGATTCACTGAAGTCTTCAAATGGAAATGAAAATATTTTCTTTTCATGCACTTTTATAAAAGTGCTGAAGGAGACATCAAGTGCTCAAGAAGAGCAGTGGGAGGTGCCTTAATGACTATCGTCCAGTAGCACTCTCATCTATGGTGATGAAATGCTTTGAGAGATTGGTCATGGCTCAAACCAACTCCTATCTCAGCAAGGATCCACTGCAATTGGCCTATTGCCACAACAGGTCTATGGCAGACATGATCTCATTGGCTCTCCAAGCAGCCTTGGGTCACCTGGACAATACAAATACCCATGTCGTTGACTACAGCTCAGTGTTTAACACCAGCATTCCTACAGTATTGATCAAAAAGCAGCAGAACCTAGGCTTGTGTACCTCCCTCTGCAACTGAATTCTCAGCTTTCTAACTGGAAGACCACAGTCTCTGTGGATTGGAAATAACATCTCCATCTCTCTGACAATCAACAATGGTGCACCTCAGAGATGTATGTTCAGCCCACTGCTCTACTCTCTCGACACCCATGAGTGTGTGGCTAGGCACAGCTCAAATGCCATCTATAAATCTTGCTGATGATACAACCATTTTTGGCAGAACCTCAGATAGTGATGAGAGGGCGTACAGGAGCGAGATACATCAGCTAGTTGAGTGATGTCACGGCAACAACCTTGCCTCAACGTCAGTAAGACCAAAAAGCTGACTGTGGACTTCAGGAAGGGTAAGACGAGAGAAAACACACCAATTCTAAAAGAGGACCTAACTGGTCCCAACATATCGATGCAACTATAAGGAAGGCAAGACAGAGGCTATATATCATTAGGAGTTTGAGATTTGGTTTGTCACCTAAAACACTCACAAGTTTCTACAGATGTACTGTGGAGAGCATTCGAACTGTCTGCACCACCGTCTGTATGGGGGGGTGGGGAGGGCTACTGCACAAGATTGAAGTAAGTTGCATTGTCAGCTCCATCATGGGCACCAGCCTTCATTTTATCCAAGAAACTTCAAGAAGCGTCAGAAAGGCGCCGCTCGTTATTAAAGACCCTCTCACCACCCAGGACTTGCCCTCTTCTCATTGTTACCATCAGGAAGGAGGTAGAGAAGCTGAAGGAAAACACTCAGTGATTCAGGAACAGCTTCTTCCCCTCCGCCATCTGATTTCTGAATAAATATTGAATCCATGAATACTATCTCACTACTTTTTAATTTCTGTTTTTGTATACTTATTTAGTTTAACTATTTGATATGCATACTTAGATACATATATATACTTAATGTAATTCAGTTTTTTCTATATTATGTATTGCATTGTACTGCTGCTGCAAAGTTAACAAATTTCATGACACACGCCGGTGAGGTTCTGTAAGAAGTGGAACACACACACAAAATGTTATGATGGATAGGGCATTTTCTCATGTCATGCAGTGGATTTGTTCCTATCTTCAGTTTAGCTGCCATGTATCCTCACCACTAAGTATGACCTCTGGTAATTATTGTTGACAGCTCCTCAGAAATAGCATGAGCATATTATTATGGGACTATTATTGCTCTAGAAAGTTCAAATTGAGATCTTTCTCAGAATGCATTATTTTTCTGAAGTTAAAAACATTTGACATTTTTAATGAGATATTTTTGGAATATAATTCATAAAATTTCATTTTAAATATGTATCACATTTTCACAGATTGTATTTTCTATTGAAGGGCTGCAAAAATGCCTTGAAATTGCACCTTGATATGAGAATTGGGAAACATGTGATCTGTCAGGAAAGACAGAGGGAAATAGATAACTTGCATTTTTACAATGCAATGCCACGACATCTCAAAACATAACTTGATGTTATATATAATATCAAACTTGCACTATATACGATGTGGGAAGAGCAAAGGACAATGCAAGAACCGCTTGATATTTTGTTTTCTAGGATATGGTTCAGGAAAATCAAAAGAAGCACAAAGTCATGTTTGACTAGTATCCTTGGAACTTTTTGCCCAACAGAAGTGTAGGCAAAGCCTCAAAATGGTATTTCATCTAAAAGTCATGCTTCCAACAGCTTCTCATTAAGATATTGTAGGGTCAGCCCATGGAACGTGCTTATGTTTCTATTGTTGGAATTGAAAGCACTGTTTTCTGGCGTAGAAGCTGAAAAAAACAACTTTAAAGTTACATGAGAGTCAGAAATAATCGCGGCAGTGCAAATATTTTTGAGAACAAAGTGTAGCACAGCTGGAAGACCAGCTGTCTCTCAACTCCTGTGACTCAAGTTCATTCTTGATCTTAAATGCTGTCTGTGTGGTTTGCATGTTCTCCTATGCCTGTATGGTTTTCCCCAGATGCTCTGGATTTCTCCCACATCCCAAAGGTACATTGGTTAAATTGGCCACTGTAAATTTCTCATGATGTGTAGAAGAGAGTTGGAATCCGGGAGATGTTGATAGGAATGTGGGGAGGATAAAATAGGATTAATGTAGTAGTAATATAAGTGGGTGCTTGATGGTCAGCAAAGATGCAAAGGGTCAAAGCCCTGTTTCTGTGCTGTATGACTCTATGCCATTATAACCACAACTCAGACAGATGAGAGAGCCAAACTAAAACAGGAAACAGAAAACTGAAATGTTCATTAATGTTGTGAAGTAGGGTGATACATTAACTGTTGATTAGTTCTAAAGGAAAACAGGTAGTGCAAAACACATGATTGCTAAATTGTATCACCTTTTTTTTTCTAATCCTGTGGACTAAATATTAATGCTCGTCTTTTGAGTTCTTACCTCAGATTCAGTTTTCTACACTTTAAAAGCAAGCCTGAGATATTGGCATGTTTCCAAATCTATTTGTTGATATGAGTTAGAAGCAGTTAAACTTCTCTGTCAGTTTGGCTTTGTTTTTTTTTCATTGGTTATGACTCTAGGCAAAATATTAGTGAAAATTCACAAAGTCTGAGTTAGTATAACAATGAAAGATTGAACAAAGGAAAAATGTGAGAAATCTCAAGGTCCATTCTTGGAATAGCCATGAATAATGTTATAAGAAATGTATTACTAAGTCAGAATAAATCAATTATTCAACTGAATTATAATTACACAATGAATTCTACTTTAAATGAACAAAATCACAAGTAGTAGTTTAGCTCAGAGCATTTAAAGTTAAAGCTGTGAGTAAAATTATGAAGATTAGTTAATTCCCTTAAATCTCGACTATAAATTAGAGAATAATTAAGTGTGGTCAAAACTGTAGACAAAGTGACATCTTTAATACCACCCTAGATCATGTTCACTTCATGAAAAACATTGTGATTGATTTCATTTGCTTCCTATTAGATTAAGAAGGGATGCAAACTGCAATGATATCTGCACAGTGTTGGATATAAAAAGACTTAAAAAAAAACAATCATCAGACATGAATATTAACTAACCTGGTCTTGGGTAATTAACAGCATTTGCTTCTCCTCAACATTCTTTCCCTTAGGGTATTTATCAATTTCATTGTCACCATTCACAACACTCAAGTCCCAAAATAACACGTTAAAGATTACTCCTGGTGTCATTCCAAACTAAAAAGCGAATAGCAAAGAAATTCATCATCATTGTCAGGTGCCATGCCCAGTTTGAGCTTTGACTGCCATGGCCCACACACTCCTGTTTCGCGTCAAGTGGGTCAATTCATTGGTATTCATTTCCAGTTCTCTGGCTGCTGTCTCCACCATCATTTGTCTTTGCCTTCCTTTTGCTTTCTTCCCTTCAATCTTTCCCATAATTACCATGCATTCTAACTCCTCTTTCCTAATCACATGTCCAATGAAGTTACGTTGCCTTTTCATGATCTCATACATTATTTCTCTTTTTGTGTTTGCTCTGTTCATGACATCCTCGTTAGATATTCATTTCGTCCATGATATTCTTTGCATCCTCCTCAAAAACCACATCTCTGCTGCTTCAATTCATTTCCTCATGTTACTAGATATTGTCCAACATTCTGATCCATATAACATAACTGGGTAAACATAACATTTCAGTACTCTGAGGCGGGTTGTCATGCCTGATTTAGTGTTGGTCAAAGAAATTACTTACTTAAAATAAAAATTAAAAAGATAGTCAAGTACAAAGTGGATTATTGCTTTTCCTTGAAACTTGAATAATTTTTGCTTAGGTTATTAACAGAAAAAATAGCATTTCCCTCTAGCTGGTACTGTAATATATTGGAATATATAGTAATATATTGGAAAAACATTAATGAAGACTCCTTTCCTAGAACTGTTTCTTTTAATATTTTCTGCTAATAAAACCAAACTCCCGCTACCTGTCAAGACAATTTCAGCTTCCATTGCTTTATTTTCATACTGCAATACCATTGATGTTTGGGGATTTTCAATTTTACACTCATCCAGAATAGGTTTGGTCAACAGAAGTATCTGTTGTGTTCAATATTTCAGTTTGCTCAATAATAGCAACTTGTCTGTAATGTCTCTGGCATTGTAAAGCAAGTGATGGCACTTCACAGAAGCTCTGCCAAAGAAAAGGTGAAGCAAGTTAGGAAATGGGCAGCAATGTTTTGGATGTTAAGTTTATGCATGGTAAATGAAATAGCTTGGCCTTCAGATACCGAAGGGTTTCATTAGGTGATGAGCTGGAACAGAGTTAAATCAGCTTATTTATTGTCCAAGAAGATATTCTGATGTGCTAATTTACCCTGTTAATAACCTAAAAGAATGATATAAATTCCAAAAAAAAAAATCCTTTGCTGCACTACATTGTTCTTTGAAAGTAATATTTCACAGCAAAACCCTGAAAGACATGAGCCCTTCCTATATCTTGGAAGCTACGGTATTTTACTCCAAAGGAGGAATTCAGCAGAGCCTTTAATACATCAGCACAGTCTTTGTTTGATTTAGGAAAAAAAGTGTTTAAACACTGGCTCAAAATTCATGGCCCACCTGCCCTCCTAAATAGTTGAGACACCTGGATTATCAATGACTGGAGTTTCAAGAAACCAGAATAAATCCACCAACAATTTCTCCAAATTCTCTGGAAACTAAGCAAACTAATGTTAATGCAATGTAGCAGGTCAACATGCCCAGTGCTGAGGCCCTTGTTATGATCAGTTGTTACAATAGCCATGTCCTTCACATGCCTCAGTCTGAATTCCCCAAAACAGACACTGTATTTTAAGTTCTGTTGCAAGGAGGCATTACAAGGTGTATAGAGAAATAGATCCAATGAAGTGTTTGATGCCTGCAGAAGCATTGACTCCTGAGAATCCTTGGTCTATAATTCCCAAAAATAGAGAAGGAGTTTTCAAATGGTCTGAAGGGCTTCAAGTCCAAGCATCACAACCATGCAGAAACTCTGTGTAAACATACACCATTCCACACACTACCCTTGTGCCTATCCTGCCTGGCACTTCCTGCTCTAATAGTGTAAGAGTCTGCGATTGCCACAATGGTCTTATAAGTCACATTTTAAACCAAAAAAAGTGGAAAGAAGTCAACCTTGATTCAGAGAGATTGCCTAAAAAAAGAATGTAAAAGGACAGCTTGATTGTTTTAATCTCCACCATCAATAACTGAAAGAAAAATCATGAAGACCTAATTGAAAATACAGTTTTTTTGTTACATTAATTAAACTTAACCTTGGCGATTTTCATCAAATATAGATTTCTCCGTAAGAATACAGCTTTTAAAATGCAAGTATTGTGGCTAGAATATATACCATCCATATTAGTTCATGGATGTCTAATGGAATACGTGCCATGAACAGATAAATTTAGAGAATAAATAAGTTAGTGAAACAGTCAGCGGCAATAGAATGTGCAGGCATTGTGTATTGTCACCATTCATCCAGTTACGACTTAAGATGGAAACTGAAAGTCGATGCTCGTCCAAAGTTCTCTTCTAATATCAAAAAGTCCAACTTTATCACCAATATGAACTGAAAACCATCAGAAATTAAACATAAATTAAAGCCAAAAATATTAAGCCACACTTATTTTACTTGAACTGAAAATGAACTTAATATTTGTGCAACACACATCAAAGTTGCTGGTGAACGCAGCAGGTCAGGCAGCATCTCTAGGAAGAGGTACAGTCGATGTGTCAGGCTGGGACCCTTTGTCAGGACTAACTGAAGGAAGAGTGAGTAAGGGATTTGAAAGTGGGAGGGGGAGGGGGAGATCCAAAATGATAGGAGAAAACAGGAGGGGGAGGGATGGAGCCAAGAGCTGAACAGGTGATTGGCAAAAGGGATATGAGAGGATCGTGGGACAAGAGGCCCAGGAAGAAGGAAAAAGGTGGGGGGGGGAACCCAGAGGATGGGCAAGGGGTGTAGTCAGAGGGACAGAGGGAGAAAAAGGAGAGTGAGAGAAAGAATGTGTGTACATAAATAACGGATGGGGTACGAGGGGGAGGTGGGGCATTAGCAGAAGTTTGAGAATCAATGTTCATGCCATCAGGTTGGAGGCTACCCAGACAGAATATAAGGTGTTGTTCCTCCAACCTGAGTTGGAGGAACCTTAATATTTGTGCCTTGCACAGAGCTGTAAATAGCTGGGAAGGTTAAGTATGCAATCACACATTTCTGTAATCATGAGCCAGGTTTCATAGTCTTTTTAATCACCTTTTAAACTGTGCTCTAGTTAATTCACTCTGGTGGTCAATTTTAACTAATCAGAGGATGCTGAAAATAAATGCCAAGTATCTTAGTCAGCTCATTTCAATTAGATTATCCAATACAGATATAGATAGTTTCCTGCTAATCAGCTTCCATATAAATGCGAACTTAGGAAAGGAGGGCAAGACAACCAGCATAAGATAATGAACAATTCCAAAAAAGATGATCAACCCTTCAAAAAAAACAACTTCAAGAATGACCTAACCATAAGCCAATGAAGAAAAAGAACCAGACAAAAAAACATAAATATGTTAAATCTTGACAGATATCAGTTTCCTTTGCTTCAGAAACAAAATATACTAATGCTGCTCTGGAAATTCCATCATCTGTCACCATAACTCTGGATTCCTCTTTGGGCCTCTTACAAAATGTGCTCTCCGTAAGTGTTACTGAAGCATACCTAACATCATTGAAATGATGGAGGTTCAAGTGCTTATCTAATTCATCATAAGTATAAAGAAATATTGGAGACACTCACTCTTTCGATAATCTCGGAGAGAAATTTGTAAGCAAGACCTTACTTCTCTCTTCTTGCAAGAATTACTTATACTTCCCTTTTAATGCTGATTGCTTGCAAATATCTACAAAGTTATTTGCTCAATTAAAATTAGCTCCTAACAAAATTTATTAAAGGCATTCACATTAAAAGTCCAAAATGAGTGAAATAGTTTCAAACTTTTCCTTAATGATATATGTGAAAATCACTATTAAAATATAGCCCACTGCAACAGGTGGGTGCAAAAAGGCCTGGTTCTTGTGGATCAATTGTTTGATGGTGAGGTGTTCAAATCTTTCTCCCAACTCCAAAATGAATCTGACCTTGTATCAAATGACTTTTATAGATTCCTCCAAATTAGACATTAACTTCCATCACACAAAGAATAGAACAATCTTAAAATACAGCCAAATAACTTTGAAAAATTTTGGATTGAGATCATCATGGGTAGGTCGCAATCCCAGAAAATTGTATCTTGTCTATATATAAAAAAAATACACCTGGAAACAATGGATAACACGTTAGATGTTAAACATAAGTGGGAACTGGAGGTAAATACCATAATGGAAGAGGAAGAGTGGGAGAGGTCTTGGGAGTCATAGCATTAATGCTTGAATAGTCCCAATTGGAGGGAATTTGTTTGGAAAACAAGGGTGTGGTATTTTAAAACCCTGTTTGTAATATAATTATACGTAGAAAAAAAACAGCAGGCTTTGCTGGAGGGGTTGTGGCCTAGTGGGAGATTTTGCACATATATCCTGGGACTGTCCTAAATTAAGGGAATTTTGGTACAGGGTCACTGAGGAAATGAGGAAGATGTTAGATATAAGTATACCCTTTGAACCTAGTCATTTAATTTTAGGCAACCTCCTACAATTTGCACTAGAGAAGAATAAACTATACATGTTAAGAGTCTTGATTTTGATTGCTCATAGAATGATAACTGTCAACTGGCTTAAATCTCACCCATCCACTTTGGAACAATGGATACAGAGAACTGTATGGAAAATATCACTGCAAGTCTACAACTGAAAATGGACTCTTACATGGTGTGGTAAACTGTATATATGTTGTGACTGGGTTAACTGTCTGGACACGCCCCTCTGCTGACTGCCCCTGTGGCCCCTCCCACAGATTCCTGTATAAAGATGTTTTGCCTTGCCCCTCCCCCTCAGTCCGGGGGCAGACACTCACCGTGGAGGTCGTATTGTACAGTGAATAAAAGCCTTTCAGTATTTTACCAAACATCAGTCTTCTGAAGTTATTGAAGGCACTTCAATTTTATTCGCTGTACATTTTAAAGCATGGAACACACACTGAGACCCGACAAATTAGACCTCGATCCACAAACGCCAGAAGCTGGAAACGCTTTTGAACTCTGGCTGGCCTGCTTTGAAGCGTACCTAGAGGAGATTAAAGCGACCGATCCCGTAGCGAAGCGCCGAGTTCTACTCTCCAGGGTCAGTCCACGGGTCTATTCGCTGATCAGAGACCAGCCGAGCTACGACGGCGCAATGAGCGCCCTCAAAAGACAATACCTGCGGCCGATAAACAGCATCTATGCTCGGCACCGCTTAGCGACAAGGTAATGACGGCCCGGGGAATCGAGTGCTGAGTTTGTCCGGGCACTACAGACGCTCGTGCGAGCCTGTAATTGCCAGGAGCTGATGGTGGCGCAGCATGCAGAACTCCTAGTGAGAGACGCCTTTGTCACGGGGACGCAAGCCAATCTTACCTTAAGTTTGGCGATCGAGCTGGCCGACATGCTGGAGGCTGCTCTGCATAACTCTGAGGCTCTCCAGGCAAGCGATCCCCCGATGGCCTTGTGGGCACCGCAGATCCCGCAACCCGCCGGCGAATCGACCTCGGCTGCCGCCAGTCGCGAGTCCGCAAAGTGTTACTTCTGCGGACTGGAGAAGCACCCCTGGAAACGCTGCCTGGCCTTAGAAGCTACCTGCTACAGCTGCGGAAAGAAGGGCCACTTCGCGAAGGTCTGTAACTCCAAACTGCAAGCGGGATCGAGCAACGCCGTGTGCGAAACATGGGGGTCGCCATGTTGCCTACCGCCATCTTCCCTGCACGCCGCCACACGTGCGAGACATGGGGGCCGCCATCTTCCCTGCACGCCGCCACCATGTGCGAGACATGGGGGCGGCCATCTTGGTCGGCGCCACCTCCCACCGCCTACGACCAACGGGTGCTCACGGAGCACCCCACCGCGCCGGACCAAGACAGCGACCCAACCCTGGTTTCCGTGACCCTCGACCAAAGTGCTCCCCACCAGCTCACAAGGTCAATGCTGGATATCCTGGTGGAGGGGCGCAGGACAAGCTGCCTGTTTGACACAGGCAGCACGGACAGTTTTATCCACCCAGACACGGTGCAGCGTTGCGGATTCGCGACACGGCCGGTAAGTCAGAGGGTCGCCATGGATTCCGGGTTGCACACAACAGACATCCGGGGGAGCTGTGTAGTGACACTAGTGGTGCAGGGCACAGAATATCGAGACTTTACGTTACTGGTCTTGCCTCAACTGTGTGCCCCTGTGCTATCGGGGCTCGACTTCTAGAGCCACCTGAAAAGCGTGACAATGGAGTATGATGGGCCCCCCCCCACCAATTACTGTTGTAAATCCCCAGTTTTGTAGGGATACGTCACGTACCCCGCTACTGACCACTCACACACACCGACCCGCACATCCCACCCAACATCATGCCAAATGCCACACTACCGACACCACTTGCAGCCTCTCCACCCTCAGGATCCCTCCCCCACCGCTGTTCACCAACCTGACCCCCGACTGTAAACCTGTGGCAACTAAAAGCAGGAGGTACAGCGCGGGGGGCAGAGCCTTCATTAAGTCGGAGGTGCAGCGGCTGCTCAGGGAGGGGGTCATTGAGGCAAGCACAAGTCCTTGGAGGGCGCAGGTGGTCGCTGTTCGGAACGGGGAGAAAAATAGGATGGTCATGGACTATAGCCAGACCGTCAATAGGTTCACGCAGCTCGACGCGTACCCTCTACCCTGTATCACGGATATGGTCAATCAGATAGCACAGTACAAGGTGTACTCGACCATAGACCTAAAATCCGCCTACCATCAGTTCCCCATCCGCCGGGAGGAGCACCCTTACACCGCCTTCGAGGCAGACGGCAGGCTTTATCAATTCCTGCGTGTCCCCTTCGGTGTCACGAATGGTGTATCTGTCTTTCAGAGGGCAATAGACCGGATGGTGGACCAGTGCCAACTGAAGGCCACGTTCCCATATCTGGGTAACATCACCATCTGCGGTCACAACCGGCAGGATCACGACAACAACCTCCAAAAATTTTTCCAAGGGGCCAAAGCTTTCAATCTCACCTATAACAAGGACAAGTGTGTATTCCGGACCACCCGACTTGCTATCCTTGGGTGTGTCGTGGAGAACGGAGTTATTGTCCCTGACCCCGACCGTATGCACTCCCTTTTGGAACTCCCTCTACCCAACACCCTCAGAGCCCTCAGAAGGTGCCTGGGCTTCTTTTCATATTACGCCCAATGGGTCTCTAACTACACAGACAAGGCCCGCCCCCGGTCAAGTCCACCACATTCCCCCTCTCAGCTGAGGCCTGCGCGGCCTTCAGCCGCATTAAAGGAGACATTGCCAAAGCAGCAATGCATGTGGTGAATGAGGCCATTCCCTTCCAAGTAGAGAGTGACGCCTCCGACTTTGCGCTGGCTGCTACCCTCAACCAGGCAGGAAGACCAGTGGCGTTCTTCTCCCGTACCCTTCAAGGCCCTGAAATTCGGCACTCTGCAGTGGAGAAAGAGGCCCAGGCCATAGTGGAAGCTATTAGGCACTGGAGGCACTATCTCGCCGGCAAAAGGTTCACCCTGCTAACTGACCAGCGCTCAGTCGCATTCATGTTTAATAACCAACAGCGGGGCAAAATCAGAAACGATAAAATTCTGAGGTGGAGAATCGAACTCTCCACCTACAACTATGACATCTTGTACAGGCCTGGGAAGCTCAACGAGCCCTCCGATGCCCTATCCTGGGGAACATGCGCCAGCGCGCAGATCGACTGGCTATACGCTCTACATGTAGATCTTTGCCACCCGGGGGTCACCCGGCTTTTCCACTTCATGAAAGCCCGGAACCTGCCTTACTCCCTTGAGGAGATCAGGACGATGACCAGGGACTGCCAAGCCTACGCAGAGTGCAAACTGCACTTCTACCGACCCGAAAAGGCACAACTCATCAAGGCCACCCGCCCCTTTGAGCGACTGAGTGTTGACTTTAAGGCCCCCCTTCCCTCCACCGACCGCAATGTGTACTTTCTTAACGTTATCGATGAGTACTCGCGGTTCCCCTTCGCCATCCCCTGCCCCGACACCACTACCATGTCAGTTATAAAAGCCCTGCGCAAGCTCTTCACTCTGTTCGGATACCCATGCTATATCCACAGTGACAGAGGGTCCTCGTTTATGAGTGACGAGCTGCGCCAAAACCTACTGGTTCGGGGAATTGCAACTAGTATGACCACGAGCTATAATCTCCGGGGCAATGGACAGGTGGAGAAGGAGAATGGCACGGTGTGGAAAGTCAAACTCTTAGCCCTCAGGTCAAAGGGACTGCCAGTCTTTCGCTGGCAGGAGGTCCTTCCCGAGGCACTCCACTCCATCTGCTCCCTGTTATTCACAGCCACCAATGCCACCCCTCATTAGCGGCTCTTTTCTTTTCCCAGAAAATCGACCACTGGAACCACCCTACCATCTCGGCTGACTTCCCCGGGGCCAGTGCTGCTCCGGAAACATGCGAGGAGCAATAAATACTCCCCGATGGTCGAGAGGGTTCACTTACTTCATGCGAACCCTCAGTATGCCTACGTGGTTTTACCTGATGGGCGGGAGGACACGGTCTCCATTTGCGACCTGGCGCCCGCAGAAGCACCGGGCCCCTATCCTGAACACTCCGTGGTGACTATTGATCCCATACCCACCGATGTATGTACCCATGAGACACCGTGCACTCCAAGCCCTACCCAGACACCACACGACACTCCCATACCGGGCGCGACGCACACGCACGTGGGATTAACAACGCCTAACGTGCTGGCACCTCAAGTCAGGCTGGAGCCAGCACAACCGCCGTCGCCGATGCAATCACCACGGGTGCTACGTAGATCACAGCGACGGACTCGACCGCCTGATATACTTGACCTGTAAATATACTTGTTGTAAATACTGTCAGTCACTTCACCCCACAGGACTCTTTTTTAAAAAAGGAGGTGTGAATGTGGTAAACCATATATATGTTGTAACTGGGTTAACTGTCTGGACACGCCCCTCTGCTGACTGCCCCTGTGGCTCCTCCCACAGAGTCCTGTATAAAGGTGTTTCGCCTTGCCCCTCTCCCTCAGTCCGGGTGCAGACACTCACCAGGGAGGTCGTATCGTACAGCGAATAAAAGCCTTTCAGTGTTTTACCCAACCTCAGTCTTTTGGAGTTATTGAAGGTGCTTCACTTGGAAAGATGGAACTCTGTTATAGTGTACCTGGCACTGTGAAAGGCCCATGCAGGGGCCTAGTAAAATGTGGGACTTGAGTTGATTTACTGAAGAATGTGATTTTATTTAAAATAGATGTAAATCTACATTGAGGGGTGATGTAAGGTATGTAGATCATGTGTATGTTTGTGTTTGCATGCAATTATATGTACTGTATGTGCTCTTTGTTTCTTTTTTCTCTTACTCCTGCTCTCTTTTACCCCTGGTATTGTTAATATAGGTATTTACCATTGTGCAGTGAACTGTGGGCTGATAGCCGATGCTTGTTTGTTGATATGTGTTTGTTCAATAAAGTTAAAAAAAAGCTCACTGCATTTATATGGCGAAACAGCATCTTCAAGGCTTTTGTTAAAATTAATTCATTAACTTATTTTGATTCTTGTACTCCTGATCACAACAGCCGTTTTTCTCCTGTTGTGTCAGTCTTACAAAGACTATAATTGTTTGAAATATGTGGACTAAAAATTTATTTAATTGCAGACATGTCTCTGGTGTTGCTATTGTCCTGTAGTAAATCCTTGATGGATGTACAGTATATTGGCTAATGGCTTGGAGCCAAGCCAGTTATAATAATAGAACAACAGAGAGAAGTTAAAAAAAACACAAAATTATTAGATGACGTCACATCAAAAAGAATTTAATATTAGTTGTTCTGTAAGTAGATTTGAGGTCAATAAAGATTTAGAAGATGGAGTGAAAATTTCCGAGGTAATTGAATCTTTAGGTAAATCACATTACAAAATGGTAGCAATTAATAATAACCAAATGTAATCACTTCAGCAAAGCGGTAGAGATAAATGATTTACTTTAAGTTCTTGTTATCTCAGACCACCCTTGACATGATCACATTTCCTACCGTTATTGGAAGCTCAAGCCCGTATTATCATTCACTGATTCCCTATATCCTACAATTGGAATCTTCACTAACATCAATACTCCGACTTCCCACCTCTATCCGTGAAGTGCCCGTGACTCCCAGCTTGAGCAATTTTACTCGAACACACACGTCACTTTGAACCCAAAGGAATTTTCTAATTTCTTGATCAGCACTATATACATTTGTTCCTGAATCACAATTATGCCGCAGAGTTCCTTCCTGACTGAGTAGCAAGCCTGTCAATCAGGGCAGATTTCATGATGGACTCTCATTTGAAAACTCCGCACCATCATCTTGCTAATCCAGCTTGGAAATTCTGTCATAGGAAATTATCATGACTGCTCCATTTTGAACCTTAAGTGCCATAAAATGTAAATCATTACATTCTGTCCTTTTACATGCCCTTGTCACCTATTACTTTAGTTATGGGATTTTAATTTGCTCTGGTCTCCCAGTGTGTTAAATTCCCTTTCTTAAGTTTCAGATTTGTATCATTGACCTCTTCAATACTCACCTCATTTTGCTGCCTACTGATGAATGAAGGGTAAAAATGGTATTTAATCGAAAGAAAAAGCTCAGAATGTTTCCAAAATTTGTAGTAAATCTGATGGAGTATAAAAAATTCAGCAAAGTGGAACCAAAACATTGATAAGGATCAAAGCAAGTGAAAAATAAGAATAAACTAGAAAGTGTAAAAACTTCCAGAGATATGTAAAGAAAAAAAAAGCTAATATTAGAGTAGGACTCTCAAAGACTAAGACAGTAGAAATTATTGGAGAAAATGACTCAGACATTAAATGAATATTTTTGTCTGCCTTCATGAGAGAAGGTAAGAAACTCTCAGAAATACTGGCATAATACAGTCCTGAGTAACTGCGAATTTCAAAGAAATAAATATTATAAAAATCAAGGAGACTGAAAAGCAACAGTGACACATTCATCTGGTTCCTAGGATCTTGTAGGATAATAGATCTATTGATTGTCATCAATAGATTAATATATTAATAGATGGAGATAATAGATCTATTGATTGTCATCTTCCAACTCCAAAAATTGGCAAAGTTCCGACAACTTTGAAGGATACACATGTAATACTACTATATAAAAAGAAAAGAAAAATTGCAGAGCTATAAACCAAGTGGCATGACACCAGTGGAAGGGAATTTATGGTTTAGTAAGTGGAATAAAAACATTTTGGTAATAACCATATAACCATATCACAATTACAGCACGGAAACAGGCCATCTCAGCCCTTCTAGTCCATGCCAAACTCTTATTCTCACCCAGTCCCACCGACCTGCATTTACCCAATAACCCTCCATTCCTTTCCTGTCCATATATCTATCCAATTTAACTTTAAATGACAACATCGAACTGCCTCAACCACTTCTGCTGGAAGCTCGTTCCACACAGCTACCACTCCCTGAGTAAAGAAGTTCCCCCTCATGTTACCCCTAAACTTTTGCCCTTAAACTCTCAACTCATGTCCTCTTGTTTGAATCTCCCCCACTTTCAATAAAAAAAGCCTATCCACGTCAACTCTATCCATCTCCCTCATAATTTTAAATACCTCTATCAAGTCCCCCCTCAACCTTCTACGCTCCAAAGAATAAAGACGTAACTTGTTCGACCTTTCTCTGTAACTTAGGAGATGAAACTCAGGCAACATTTTAGTAAATCTCCTCTGTACTCCCTCAATTTTATTGACATCTTTCCTATAATTCGGTGACCAGAACTGTACACAGTACTCCAAATTTGGCCTCACCAATGCCTTATACAATTTCAACATTACATCCTAACTCCTATACTCAGTGCTGTAATTTATAGAGGCCAGCATACCAATGTGACCTTCTATATATTGGTGAGACCCGACACACTCCCGATGTGGCCTTCTATATATTGGTGCGACCTGACGCAGACCTGGGAGATCGTTTTGCTGAACAACTACGCTCTGTCCGCCAGAGAAAGCAGGATCTCCCAGTGGCCACACATTTTAATTCCACATCCCATTCCCATTCTGACATGTCTATCCACGGCCTCCTCTACTGTAAAGATGATGTCACACTCAGGTTGGAGGAACAACACCTTATATTCCGTCTAGGTAGCCTCCAACCTGATGGCATGAACATTGACTTCTCTAACTTTCGCTAATGCCCCACTTCCCCCTTGTACCCCGTCTGTTATTTATATACACGCATTCTTTCTCTCACTCTCCTTTTTCTCCCTCTGTCCCTCTGACTATACCCCTTGCCCTTCCTCTGGGCTTCCCCCCCTCCACCTTTTCCTTCTCCCTGGGCCTCCTGTCCCATGATCCTCTCATACCCCTTTTGCCAATCACCTGTCCAGCTCTTGGCTCCATCCCTCCCCCTCCTGTCTTCTCCTATCATTTTGGATCTCCCCCTCCCCCTCCCACTTTTCAATCTCTTATTAGCTCTTTCTTCAGTCAGTCCTGACGAAGGGTCTCGGCCCGAAACGTCGACTGTACCTCTTCCTAGAGGTGCTGCCTGGCCTGCTGCATTCACCAGCAACTTTGATGCGTGTTGCTTGAAATTCCAACATCTGTAGAATTCCTCGTGTTAGCATACCAAAAGCTTTCTTCACCACCCTATCCACAAGAGATTCCACCTTCAGGGAACTATGCACCATTATTCCTAGATCCCTCTGTTCTACTGCATTCTTCAATGCCCTACCATTTACCATGTATGTCCTATTTTGATTAGTCCTACCAAAATGTAATAATGGCTAGATTGGACAGAGTCAGCATGGATTTATGAAAGGGAAATAATGCTTGAAAATACACATTTTCTGAGTTTGTAACAACAGAATTCATAAGGACAAATCAATGAATGTGGTGTATTTGGATATTAAATACCATTTATAAGATGTGAACAAGATATTGTGCTCCAATAACATTAACTATAATTCCAGATGAAGTGGTAACAGAGATTCAGAATAAATGGTCATTTTTTAAGTTGACTACTGGGATGCAAAGTGATCTGCCTTTTCTTGATGAGTTCAACATGTCAGTTTAGCAAGAAATTAAGAAGACAAAGGGAATGTTGACTTTCATTGCAAAATGACTTGAGTACAAGATGCGTGAAGTCTTCCACATTTTGGTTTGGTCTCCCCACCAAAATAAGTGTATGCTCTCAACAGAGGAGGTACAAGGAAGTTTGATATCATGTTTGTCACAAGAACAAAAATTAAGAATACTGAGTTCATGCAGTCTTGAATTTAGAAAAACAAAAGATGATCCCACTGAAACATCTGGAGTTGTTGTGGAGTTTGACATGAAAAACACAGGGTGGGTGGATTATTCCCTTGGCTAGGGAAACCAGGGATCACAATCTCAGGAATACGGACAGGATGCTTAAGGATGAGATCAGACAATTTTGCTTTTTTGGAAAATGTTCACCCCTATAGGCTGTGGACACGCAGCCAAAACAGAGATTGATTGTTTTTTTTTTTGAGTACAAAAAATCTTGCAGATTCTGGAAATCCAGAGCGATATGCACAACATGCTGGAAGAACTCAGCAGATCAGACAGCATCTATGGAAATGAATAAACAGTCGAAGTTTCAGAATGATACCCTTCGTCAGGACTAGAAAGGAAGGGCAAACATGCCTGAATAAGAAGGTAGGGGAGGAGGGCAAGCTAGAAGGTGATAAGTGAATCTGGGTGTGGGGGGGAATGAAGTAAAAAGCTGGGAGATGATAAGTGGAAAAGGCGAAGGGTTGGAGAATAAGGAATCTGATACGAGAGGAGAGTGATCATGGGAGAAAGGGAAGGAGCGGCACCAGGGGAAAGTGTTAGGCAGATTGACCAAGGTAGTTTGGGGAGACCACTTCATCAAGCACCTCAGCTCCACCTGCAAAAAGTGGAATTTCCTAGTGGCCAACAATTTCAACTCCTGTCCCCATTCACATTCTGATATGTCGGTCCATGTTCTTCTCTTCTGCCACAGTAAGGCCACTGTTAGGTTGGAGGTGTAACACTGCATGTTCTGTTTAGACGTCCTCCAAACTGATGGCATTAATATCAATTTCTCCAACTTCTGACAATTTTTTTCTCCACCCCCTTCCCTCTTCTTAATTTTCCCACTCTGGCCTCTTACCTCTTCTCAGTACCTGCCTTTTGCCTTTTCTACTTATCACCTCTCAGATTCTTACTTCATTCCTTCTCCCCAACCCACCTGCCTTCAGCTATCACCTTCTCCCTTGTCCTCTTTCTGCTCCCCCCACATTTTCATTCTGGCACCTTCCCCCTTCCTTTCCAGTCTCGGTCCAAAACGTCAAATGTTTATTCTTTTCCATAGATGCCGCCTGACCTGCCAAGTTCCTCCAGCTTTTTGACAGATTTTTTCAATGGAAATTAATGGAATTAAAGGATATGGAGATAGTGCAGGGAATAAATTGTGGCAGATTAGCTATGATTTTGTTAAATGGTGGAGGAAGTTCAGTAGACTGGATGACATGCTTCTGCACTTATTTCATAGTACAAGAAAATGGTTCTGAGGTTGTAAATACTCCCATGATGTTGTTGAAAGTCAGGGCATGCTGATGACCGACTTGTGTCTCTGTTTCTTGTGCTTTGATTCAATTCTTTCTCGTCACTTCATTTTCACTTTCAGAGGGAAATCCCCAGACAGCTTACCTCTTAATACTAGTATGGGTAGAGATTATATTTTTATTCCATTTCAAACTAGACTTAGTGGCCAAGTTATGATTGTGTGACTTCGAATATCTCTTTGTCTGTTCAAGATTTGGGTTATATCAGACCACAATTCATTACAGACTTAATTTTACCCAGAACCTACAGTGACCTAGGCAAAATCTGCCAGAAGAATAATTATTTTTTTAGTATCATAACACCTCAAGCATGAAATGAACTGCAGATGACACCAATATATACTTAGAATATTTTCAGTCAGTCCTTACATCAGTCACTGATTACTGATTACTGATAGCACTATGATAGGAAGTAGTATATCTTTCTGTCTGATGTATACTTTGTGCAGCATCCCCATCACTGACAAAATAAAGTAATGAATTAAACATTCCCCTTATTGCTTGAATGAAAGACATTTACAGATTAGCACATTGCAATTAGTCTAAAATTGCATCATTGTAACAAATTGAAGCAATTAACAGCAGTGATCGCTTCACAGTGTGATGTTCAATCTGAGGTTCCGATATCATTATCTGATGTGTGTCACTTCAACCGTACCGTCACACATAAAAAAGCAGCCTGTGTCCAGTTAAACTTTGATAAGTGAAATTCTACTGCAAATTTGTCATTACTACTTCATTTACATTATTAAAAGTTGAGGCATGTTTTAAATAGACTTCAACTGATTAAAGAAGCACAATTGCCAAGATAGTCAAATCATGAAGAAATGAACAGCTTAGGATTTTCCATTTCACATGAGTTGATTGTCAACAACAAGTACAATTGATTATACAAAAAAATATATATAAATAATGCAATAAATCACAATTTAAACCTAGAAGAATGATACTGCTATTGATTTTCATATCACTTCACAGGCCATGGGAAAAAATGAGATAGTTTGTAAGGTCTAATAATGCTTTCCTTCTTTAAATATATTTCATGGTACTGCTTGTGACATATTTATTTATATCTTATCACATTGAGTCAT
This sequence comes from Mobula birostris, assembly GCF_030028105.1. NCBI lineage: Eukaryota > Metazoa > Chordata > Chondrichthyes > Myliobatiformes > Myliobatidae > Mobula > Mobula birostris. The sequence continues at coordinate 83,688,226 of NC_092372.1, read as the reverse complement.
TTTGGGTCTACGAAGTGTCAACTATTATTTGGCCCTTTGTCCCTTAATCGACTTTATACTGTACATGGGCCTACTTTGATTTTCCTTTGATTAATTATATTAAAATATCTTGTGTGTTTATATCTCCTGTCTGCCCCACTCCTCTTCCTGTGCTTCCATTTTTATCCCAAGTTCTGTATTGACATTTATCAATCCTCTTCCATTAAATTTTCTCTCTCTTATCTCTCACTCTCACCCTGCCTCCAGCTACCTTGGTAATGAAACATACCAACTTCTGCCTGAGAAGTGACTTGGATCCACTCCAATTTGCCTACTGGACCAACAGGCTCTCAGCAGATGCCATCTCATTGATTCTTCACTCAACCCTAGAACATCTGGACAGCAAAGATACATATCCGAATGCTCCTTGTTGATTATAGCTCGGCATACATCATCATCATGCCCTGAAACTAATCAATAAGCTTCAGGATCTTGGCCTCAATGCCTCCTTTTGCAATTGTATCATTGATTTCCTTACTTGCAGACCCCAGTCAACTCGGATCGGCAACAAAATCTGCTCCACAATCTCCATCAGCACAGGTGCCACACAAGTCTGTGTGGTTAGCACCCTACTCTACTCACTTTACACTTATGACTCTGTGGCTAAGCACAGCTCCAATGCCATATTCAAGTTTGCTGATGACACCACTGTCATGGGCTGAAACAAAGGTGGTGTCAAATCAGCATCTAGGAGGAGATTAAATGTTTGGCTGACTGAGGCCAGAACAACATCTTACTCAATGTCAGAAAGACCAAGGAGCTGATTATTGACTTTAGAAGGAGGAAATCAAAGGTCCATGAGCCAGTCCTCATTGGAGGATCGGAGGTGAAGAGAGTCAGCAACTTTAAATTCCTTGCTGTTGTCATTTCAGAGGACCTATCCAAGGCTCAGTATGTAAGTGCAATTGGGAAGAAAGCGCGACAATGCCACTACCTCCTTTGAAGTTTGCAAAGATTTGGCATGACATCCAAAACTGTGACAAAGTTCCATAGACGTGTTGTGGAGAACACATTGACTGGATGCATTTCAGCTTGGCATGGAAAAACCAATGCCCTTGAATGGAGAATCCTACAAAAAATAATGGATATGGCCCAGTCCATCACTGGTAATCCGCTCCCCACCACTGAGCACATCTACATGGAGTGTTCTCGCAGGAGGTACATCACCCTCAGGTCTCACACCCCTAGGTTCAGGAACAGTTACTACCCTCATCCATCAGGCTCTTTAACCAAAGGGGTTAACTCCACTTGTCCCATCACTGAAATATTTCCACAACCTATTCACTCACTTTTAAGGACTCTTTATCTCATGTTCTCAATAGTTCTTACTATCTCTTTCCTTTTATATTTGCACAGTTTGTTGTCTTTTGCACATTGGTTGAATGCCCAAGTTGGTGCTGTCTTTCTTGATTCTATTATGGTTATTAATCTGTTATGAATTTATTGAGTACGCCTGCAAGAAAATTAATCTCAGGGTCGTACGTGGTAACATATATGTACTTTGAGAAAAATTTATTCCTTCTGTTTCATATTTACTTGTGACATAACCACACCTGTCATGACTTCTTTTGCCCCCTTCCTCTTCCTAATCTGTGACCAGATATTACAAACCTGTTTTACTTGTTGCTACAACACGACCTTTTTCGTTTCTTGCCTTCATATTCTGGCTTTACTTCCCAACTTCTAACCTCCAGCTCCCAGCTTTCAAATCCTTCTTCAGCCCACTGCACTATAATCTCATTTTATGTTACAGACTACTAGATTCTTTAAATAAAGATAAAGACAAAATTAAACTCATTAAAGAAAACAAAGCTATTTATCACTTGTTACTCTTAAAATGATTTGCTGGAAAATGAATTTTCATAAACGGAATTCCAAACCTTGATAAAATCACAGAATAACTCTTAGATATTTTAGTTCAAAGATTTTTAAATGTCTGTGGCCAGAACAAAATCAATTAATGGAAATGCTTTTCCATTCATCAGATGAATTATACTGAAAATCTTTAATGTCTGTTTCTATGTCATTGTTGTCATGACAACCCAATTAGTTGGGTAATTCATTTCTCTCACATACCAGAGTTGCCACTGATCATTTTAGTAGACCAAAGTCAAATCATATCTTTATATCCACAGAATGTAAATTTGTGTCAATTTTGAAGTGTACCCAATGTGAATACAGCAAATCTTATAAAGTTTCAATATCTTTTGTTTGGTCCCATTTTTCTTTCTGACTGTTTGAAAGATGTTAGGCGAAAACTGTATTTTCTATAATATTGGCTTCACTTAATAGTCTCCAAAGTCCCTCTGTCGTGATTGTCATTCACTTCTTCTGCAGTGCACTGGGAAAATAGCATTCCAATCAAACCATTTGGACTGTATGACATATTCAAAAAATCAATGTTCATTTCTGTAAAATAAATCTACCATTTATTTGTGGTGCCACTCTGAAAATACATTTTTATAAGCCAGACAGACAGGCGGTTCCAACACCAAGCTGTCTAGCAAGATTTTATTGCGCAGAATTGGTCCTAGTTGTCTCTTAGTGATGAAATCAGCTTTTGATTGCACAACATAGAATATTGAATTCCTTTTGTGCAATCATTTACTGTGGGTTAAGGTCAAGAGATTAGTTGTTACTTGATTTGTTGCAATTTGCCAATGCTTGTCTGACAGCACTTCCCAAACCACAACCTCAATCTTATCAAAGAATAAGAACAGTGGGTTCCATTTTCCCTCTTGCATTCCATCAACTATTCACTTCCCTGTTTCTCTTGCTGCTCCTTACATTAGTGACAATTTACAGTAAATTGAACTATCAATTGCCCTGACCTTGGCATGCAGGAGGCAACCCAAACATCTGGAGAAAACCCATGTGACCACAGGGAAAGCATGCAAACTGTGCATCAATGGACCCAGGTCACTGGAAGTGTGAGATAGCATCACTAACTGTGCCCTAAAGCACCAAACTCACTGTTGTGTATTCAGTATATATTGCTTGATTAAGCAAACTTGTTCGTTTAAATAATTCATTCCAGGTTATATGTAAAAATATGTGAATTGCTTACAACATCATGTTACCACGTGATATGTGTGTGCATAGCTTAAAAGTAAACACAAAGTTAGATCTGCATTTCGGATTCCTGCGTCTTTCTTTGAATTAGTTTAATATTTTGAAGTTACAAAACACAACGTTGATGAGTTATCATTTTTATTTGGCAAGATTTATTTCCCCACAGTGTGGCTAGGATGAGAAACTTAGGAGTGCATAGTTCAGAAGAATTTGTGGTTTTAACACTGTACTTCTTACTTCAGCTTATTATGAGGTATATCAGTGATGTTTGCTGTGTAATGGCATGGCTTCAGAGGCCTCTGCTGATGACAGATTCATAAGTAGATTTTCTGTTAGCCTACAGACCGGAGACATATAAATCTTTGTCTACTTCTCATTGCACAAGGCTTCTAAAATTAGTCATTTGAAGCAGATTCAACTCAATACAGTTAAGATTAAGTACACTTGCAACACAGCATGACGCTTGGACAGAAAAAAAACAAAAAGCAATTACTTCTTTCACACTGTAACATCTAGTAAATAAAGTTATATCCATCACTACTACACCTCTCTATTGAGCAGAAAAATTATGTACTATAAAGTGGTAAGGGTAAAGAGTTGAATATATTACAGACTTGTTATATTGTTAATTTTTATTGAAGGTGTAAAAACTCTTGTGACGAGAATACACATAAAATTAAGATGTTTGCTGGCCTGGGCTAGCACCAGTGGCATCAGCAGTTGGTCTGCCACCTGTCCTCAGGGGGAAGGAGAAATAAGGAACAATGAAGCAGCATGTGGAGATGTGAAGGAGCCATCAGTCTGGGTATTGCCAAGATCGGCTCCCCCTTTGAACCCTGAACTGTTTGAAGTGATGGACAGGCGATACCCCAGCAGGGGGATAAAAAGGGACCGGTTCGCTAAGGCAGGACACACACGACACCCGAGGTAACGAGACCCTGGAAGCGGTGTGCCTCTCATGAGTCGGTGGGAAGTACCGGACAACGCACAGGATGGAAAGGTACGATCAGCAGGAACCCGGTGTGTGTCCGCCCTTGCTTGGGTGCCGAGTTCACTGCAGAGGATCGACCGCATCTGGAGGAGGGGTCACAGTCGGTGACCTCAGGTGACATCACCAAGGACCTGCCCAAAAGCTGCTTGTGAGCCATATCGCCGGTCTGTGAGTGGAAGCCGTGTCTGAATGATCAGTTGTTCCCGTTCTCTCTCTTTCTTCCCCCACATTGTCCATCGCCATGGCAACGATTACTGCGAACTGAACTACTAAATTGGACTGAACTTTGTGTCACTTTGAAATTGGTCATTTATCCCTAGACAACAATAGAGCTTGATTGATGCTGTTATCTTAATTCTGTGCACATGTGTGTTTATCATTGCTGAACTGTTGCATTTATTATCCTTTCGATTACTGTGTTGCTTGTTTCTTTAATAAAACTTTCTTAGTTCTAGTAATCCAGACTCCAACTGAGTGATCCATTTCTGCTGGTTTGGCAACCCAGTTACAGGGTACGTAACATAAGTGGGGTTCTCGTCCGGGATTTTGAACGCTATATTTGGGACGGAGTAAATTGGTTGGGTTAAAATTCCCGAAAGAAAGAAAAGACAAACAGCAGAAATGGAGGCTGAGGAATTTATAAAGGCGCCGACCTTGGAGACATTAGAGGATGCCAGGAAATCGGAATTGGTAGCTGTGGCCAAATGGTTGAATCTTGCTAAGGTGAAGTCGACAATGGGGAGAGAGGAGATACACAGAGCTATTGTAGAGCACTATGTATCTAAAGGTGTGTTTCCCCAAGGCGAGCTGGGAGTGCTGTCTATTGAAAAACCTGCTGGAGACACGGTACAGGTACAGCTTGAAAAACTGAGACTCGAGCACGAGTTCTGGGTACGACAGTTGGAGCAAGAAGAGGAGAGAGAGAGAGAAAGACAGTTGGAGAGACAAGAGAAAGAGAGGGACAGACAGTTGGAGAGAGAAGAGAAAGAGAGGGACAGACAGTTGGAGAGAGAGGAGAAACAGAGGGAAAGGGAATTTGAGCTGGAGAAGTTAAAGATAAGGGCCGAGCAGGGGTTCGTGCCGAACCAAGGTGGTGGGTTCCGGGCGACCCAGGAGGTTAGGCTGTTTCCCCCATTTGACGATACCGATGTGGATCGGTACTTTCTCCACTTCGAAAAAGTGACTATAAGTCAGGACTGGCCGAGGGATAAGTGGGTTGTCTTACTTCAGAGTGTACTGAAAGGGAAAGCCCAAGAAGCTTACTCCGCTTTGTCCGCGGAAGATGCCCAGAGGTATGAGGTGGTGAAAGAGGCCATCCTCAGGATTTATGAGTTGGTCCCGGAGGCATACCGGCAGAGGTTCCGGAAGCAGTGGGACCGCACGTATTTGGAGTTTGCCCGTGAGATGCAGACATATTGTGAGTGTTGGTGCGCCTCAAAGGGGGTAGAGGGGGATTATGACAGACTGCTACAGCTGATCCTGACTGAGCAGTTTAAAGGTTGTGTCCCTGAGGGTATGAGACCCTGCCTGGATGAGAAAGAGGCAGCCACGTTAGCCGCAACTGCTAAGTTAGCGGATGAGTATGTGTTGACGCATAAAATGAAGTTTGCCCCAAGTAAAGGCTACCAGAAGGGTAGTCAGGACGGCGGGGAGAGTCCGCCGGAAAAGTCAGAAAGTAAGCCGGGGACTAGTGAAAAGGATAAGGTAGACCGGGAGCAGTCTGGTAGGAAGTCTCCTGGGCTCATCTGTTATAATTGTGGGAAAGCCGGACACTTTGCGTCCAGGTGCTTTGTCCCAAAGAAGGAGACGGGAAAAGGAAAAACAGCGATTTTGAATGGCTGTATCGAGCTGTTAAGCGAACCGCTAGGGAAGGGCAGGTCTGCCAAAGTTCAGGAAGGGCGTGAGAGGTTTATCTCGGCCGGATTGGTGTCAGTGAAGGAGGGGTTAAAACCAGTTCCAGTGCGGATCTGGAGAGACACGGGAGCGTGTCAGTCACTAATACTGAAGAGTGTATTAGAGTTTAGCTCAGAGACCCAGACTGGGGAGGTAGAGGTCAAAGGTGTTGGGGAAGGGACAGAGTCAGTCACTTTGCACCAGATACACTTACAAAGCAACCTGGTCTCTGGACTAGTCACGATCGGGTTGAGGTCCAAATTACTGATGAAAGGCGTGGAAGCCTTGCTCGGTAATGACATCGCCGGGGGAATCGTGTTCCCAGTCGTGAGATTGACAGGTCAGCCTGCCCGCATTGAGACCCTGCCCATGGACTCACAGGTTCATCACGGGACCGCGGTAGTAAATTTAGCTGACACGTTTCTGCCAACCTTGTACGAGAAGAGGGTAGAAAATGGAAAGGAAGAGTGTAGTGAGGCAAGAGGTAGTGAGGGAGCTGGGACAGAGGTAGCAGTAGCCAGGAAAGAATTTGTGCCGACGCAGGAGCGAGACGAGGGGCTGATGGTTTTGGCGGAGACAGCTCTCTCTGACACAGCTTTGACAAGGGAACTAGTAGGCTATTGTGCGGAGGAGGAAGTGCTAAGGAAGAAAGGGAGACCAAGTACCGTGCCCGCCGATGAGGAGTGGGGGGTGGTGCAAAAGAGTTATGGGGATGAGGTTTTTAACATGGCCCACGAGGTACCCCCCAGTGGACATTTTGTGGTGCTGGAGGAAACAGTTGGTGGAATCATGAAAGAGGTTTACCGGCTGCCCAGGGGGAAGGATGTTATTGATCATGACCGACGTGAACTGAGACGGTCACAGGCTTTTGATATGCTAACAAACCTAGTCGGTGTTAGTGTGAAAATCAATGAAGCTAGGGGCCCCTTGATAAGAGGAAAAAACCATTTTGAAAAGATTAGTATGGGATCGATCAGATGGGAGAAGGCTATTGTTTTGGCCAGGTCTACTGATAAGGTCTCTCCCTTAATCCCCGAACAAAGCGAATCTTTAGCAGAAGTAATTAAACAACTCGCACCCGTGTGCTTGATTGTCCCGAGGCGATGCAAAGAACTGGGACGTTGGGTGATGTCTGTTACAATAGGGCAGCCTAGCGAACAAAATCCATATATAATGAGTAATTTAGTGACTAAAGGGCTGATGAACACAGAGGTGTGTATTGGCAATTTAATACGGCTGTCTGAAGCCAGCTTGATAGTGAACCTTGAAAAAAATTAAATCGGCCACACGAGGGTCACTTACCTGGGAATTGTGGTGACACAGGGGCAGCTGGTAGCGATGCAAGCTACAGTGCAGGCTATCGCTGACCTCCCAACCCCGACAGACAAGAGGGCACTCAGAAGGCTCTTGGAGATGGTGGGGTACTGTAGGAAGTTTTGCAATAACTCTGCGGCCACTACCCCTCCCCCTCCTACTAAGCCCTTGCGAGAGAAAACTGAGTCGGAATGGGACGACCCTTGTTATTGTGGTCTGGGACAAAACCAAATGAGAGGTTACATTGATCGAAATTCATCAGTGTTTTTGGCCACTATGAAGTTTGCTGAGTTGGAGCCTGGCCTAAGGGATTATTAACAACACATATAAAAGGGACAGAAAATGTGATGACTGTCTGTCAAGGTGTTGACAACTGCAAACTCGCTGTGTTAGCCAAATAGCTGATAAAGATGTATATTTGTGTGTGTATCAAATAATGTATTCATGTTTGTAATTTTTACCTCCCGGTAAAAATCCTTAAAGAGGGGAAGTGTGATGAGAATACACATAAAATTAAGATGTTTGCTGGCCTGGGATAGCACCAGTGGCATCAGCAGTTGGTCTGCCACCTGTCCTCAGGGGAAGGAGAGATAAGGAACAATGAAGCAGCATGTGGAGATGTTACTGAAGGAGCCATCAGTCTGGGTATTGCCAAGATCGGCTCCCCCTTTGAACCCTGAACTGTTTGAAGTGATGGACAGGCGATACCCCAGCAGGGGTATAAAAAGGGACCGGTTCACTGAGGCAGGACACACACGACACCCGAGGTAACGAGACCCTGGAAGCGGTGCGTCTCTCACGAGTCGGTGGGAAGTACCGGACAACGCACAGGATGGAAAGATACGATCAGCGGGAACCCGGTGTGTGTCCGCCCTTGCTTGGGTGCCGAGTTCACTGCAGAGGATCAACCACATCTGGAGGAGGGGTCACAGTCGGTGACCTCAGGTGACATCACCAAGGACCTGCCCAAAAGCTGCTTGTGAGCCATATCGCCGGTCTGTGAGTGGAAGCCGTGTCTGAATGATCAGTCGTTCCCGTTCTCTCTCTCTCTTCCCCCACGTTGTCCATCGCCATGGCAACGATTACTGTGAACTGAACTACTAAATTGGACTGAACTTTGTGTCACTTTGAAATTGGTCATTTATCCCTAGACAACGATAGAGCTTGATTGATCCTGTTATCTTAATTCTGTGCACATGTGTGGTTATCATTGCTGAACTGTTGCATTTATTATCCTTTCGATTACTGTGTTGCTTATTTCTTTAATAAAACTTTCTTAGTTCTAGTAATCCAGACTCCAACTGAGTGATCCATTTCTGCTGGTTTGGCAACCCAGTTACGGGGTACGTAACACTCTTTTTTAGTCTTTTTATGGTTTGAGATTGGCATATATATTAATGTATGTTAGCTTTACTTCAGTAGTTCCATTATTTTTATCAATACCTTGCTACCAAGTTTCAGTGTTAATATAGTAATTGGTTGATTAATCTTCTTGGCAGGTATAATCGGAAGATTTCTATGCCAATCTGTTTAAACCTGTGAAAGTACATCAGGAGACTAATTTAATCTGATAAATCAATCATTGGTATTTGCTGGCATTTAAATCCATTAACTATTCTTCAGAAATTAAAGTAATGCAGTTACTTACAAAAGGTATATGCCCCATTTACACTTAAAACTAGTCAAAAAGGGTGTAAAATTCTGTGGAAAGTATGCCATGCTGGTTTCTGTGATATTCCCCTTTTCATAGAGTCTTGATTTCAACAGCAAATACTTTAGTCAAAATTAGGAGAAAATTTCATGACTGGTCATTGACTGAAATGTAGTAAAGGGCACTGACAGTAGCTTTTTCTCCATATATTTTTTTCTGAAAGCCCCTCACTAGTTGTGAGTGGTATGCAATGAAAGGAGCTCATATGACACAGTCATCGAAGGGTACACACTTCCTCAAACCTTATAGTCTGTATCATAAGACCATAAGATATAGGAGCAGAATTAGGCCATTTGCCCATCGAGTCTGCTCCAGCATTGTACCATGGCTGATCCAATGTTCCTCTTAGCCCCAATCTCCTACTTTCTCCCCATATCCCTTCATGCCCTGACCAATCAAGATCTATCAACCTCTGCTTCAAATATATATAAAATCTTGGCCTGTGGTGCATCATGTATCTGTGGGATTTTTTTTTGTTGCGTTTTGATTTAAACAGATGTGTGATGTGATGGCTACAAATTGGCTATAAAATGTCTGGAGGGATTTCTGTGAATGTAGTTTCAATGCAGTCATTGAGACCTTCTGCTAATTCCAATCAGGTTAGAGGGCAAAGAGTAGTGGCAGCAAAGGTAGAATAGAAACAGCTACACAGAGAGAAGATATGGTATCTAGAGGTGAGCTCACAGGGATGTTTATCTTCTTCACAGTGCAGAGCCAGGAGACAGTATATACTCTGAGAGCTAGTGCAGGTGATAAAGCTTCACTTCTGCAGCCACAAAGTTGTGCCATCTCCAGAATAAAACTGAAACCTGTGGCTATCGTTAACACTGCCTTGACTGTTGCTAGTAGCTGACTGAAGCTCTTCAACATTTTTCTTTGTCTCTAGTAGCCTCAAAATTATCAGCTAAGTATTTGCACAAAGCAGGTGAAGACTTGCTTACCAGCGATATTGCTTAAACAATCGGTGGCTTCTCTGCTTGTGGAGGTGGTAGAGGCACATACTTCAATTAACTAGGTGAACAGCTGAATTGCCAAGGCTTTGAAGCTATGAGTCAAGTGGTAAAAATGGAATAAATATGGATGGGTACTATGAAGGTCTGCATGGGCATGGTGGGCATATTTCTATGCTCCATTACTTTATAATTCTATGGACTGAACCATGTTCCCAGTGAGTCTTGGACTTCATCCAACGTTTATGTCATTTTATTTTACCCTTATACCAATCCTCCTTCCTCCAAATATTGTCCACAAGACAAAGGCAGGCTGCTTGGTGCCAAGAGCTAATATATGTCATGTCTCTGCGTTGGAACTCACAATGCCCAAATGCACTGGAATCAGCTGCTTGAATCATTAAGACCTCTATTTCAGCAGGCCATTTAGCTCATCAAGCAACAGTTTCAATGCCCATCCAATTCCACTGGTGTCCCTGAATTCATCTCAGAAGAAGTGCTCCATACAACAGTGGATTGGTCAACACTGTACTGTATATCTTTGCCCTGCAATGAAGACCAACCCCGAAGTTACCAACAGATTAAGGACTTCAGGAAGACAGAGAAAACATAATAACATTAGGAAGAGGGATGAATCAAACCAAAGACTAGGAGTGGTAACATGAAGGCATGCAATCCAGAGGTCCTGGGGCCAAATCCTAACCTGATACATCATGAGTTGATCGTAATAAATATGGACATTCTGTGGGCCAGCAACTGAAAAATAGCCAAGCTTGCTGTAAAAATCAGATAGTTCACTACTGTCCATTGGAGAAGGGAGTCAACTTCCACTACTGTACTTACATGAAGCTCCAGTTCAAAGGTGTGAATTCAAAAGTATGGGGTGAATTTATATCAATCCCCACCTCCTCTCCCCACATTCCTTGAAGGGTGGGAGATATGGGGAGAATTATCTGAAAGCCAAGCCCCCAGTGACTACATCTACCTCACATATAATGGTTTTATCTTCACTACGTTCATCAAAGTTTACAATAATCTATTAACTAAAGTTTAAAAATTCAAAACTCTTCAGAGGTAATTCATTGAAGAATACTTTAGAAGAACAATCTCTACTTTCCTGCACAGGCATTAATATCCAACATTTCCTCCTGAACTTCTATCCTTGGATAAATTCACATCTCAATGATGGACATTCATATTCATGCCAAGTCACAATGCAGATCACCAGCTATTAAAGGGATGTTCTCATACTAACAATATTGCAGGGGTCATTATTTTAAAGGTTGAAATGTTCAAAGGTGCATTTTATTGTCAAAGTATGCCTGTATAGTAAAAATTTGTCTTCTCCAGATAGCCATTAAATACAGAAAGACAATGTGTGTTGATGAAAGAAAAGGCATCAACCACCCCCGCACTCAGAAAAATTAACAGATCACCCACCCACTAATCGACCATAAGAAAGAAAACATTAAAAAACTGAAGGAAACCAATATAAAGTAGAGCAAAATAATCACATAAATCTTAGAATATGGGAGACACCTTTTTGCTGCATACAAGGAGAGCAGCCACGCGAACTTATTCCTTCAATAAGAAGTGACTGTGACCCGAATTGTAACACCACCGTCCCAGACCAGTATTTAATAGTTAATATTAATTCCTATATGTGATTCATTAACTAGCAGTGACCTATCACTGGACTATGTACTTACACAATGTGAGCCAGTTAAGGTATCAGGGTGATTGTGGTTGATACCTGTCCAGCTGGAGACAGACTGATGCAGCTACATTCTGCAATTTGGGTGTGAATTGAGTTAAGGATTGTTGGAGATGCTGGCATGCTGCACCCTAAAAGAGGGCAATATGTCGTATGCACATTACATGATTATTGTGGTAGAACATAGTATTTGTATAGCATGGTAAAAACATACCTCAGAGAGGATGCTAAGTGCATCTGAATCTGCAAAAAAACTTTACTGTAACAAGCTCAAGCCCATGATATTTAAATACAAGTATATTTTAATTGAATGATTGTTCTGGTTTATTTAGAAGAAGAGTGATAATGGATTCATCTGCATCCTGTAATAAGATTTTGAAGGTACATTAAGCAGTTTAGTAAAGCGAGAATTAGCTTAACATCTTTTGAATACGAAGACAGAGTTTTACTTGAGAATAAAATTATGAAATACCTAGCTAAAAATGATCACATTTAAAAGCAGCCAAAAAAGGGAAAGATTGTATATAACCATCCCTCTTTGAGACGGTGACACACATTGGAGGTGGAAGAAATGTACCAGATATATTGGTGGTACATTTAGAAAAATATTTGAGATAGGGAACTCTGGGTAAAAAATAAAGGAGCTTTCAAGTAGTGGCAGGATTATAAATGTGAATGAGAGAAAACTGACTTACGGTGCCTTGAAGGTATGTTCAGCCCCCAAATATTTTCACATTTTACTGCATCATTTTCCAAATTTAAAATATATTGAAGTAGGATTTTTGAACTAATCTACAAAGCATTTTGTATCATGTCAAATCAAAATAAAAATTCCAAAGCCTGTCAACAATTTGCTAAAAATCCCAAAGGCACTGAAAATACCCCAGAGCTCAGTGCAGTTCATCATGAAAAAGTGGACAAAATATGATACTACAGCCACACTCTGAGTAGAGTGCAAAAGTTAATAGCTGCAACTGGAGATGAAGTTCATGACTACAATCTCTGAGGCCTTGCACAAAAAGGAAGAGTGGCAAGGAAGAAACCTGGCTAACAAAAAAAAACCATATCCTTGCCCAAAAAGACTTTGCATAGCATCACTTAGAAGATACTGTAATAATGTTGAATAAGGTCTTGTGGTCGGATGAGACTAATATGGTACTTTTTAGTTTCAACACTAAGCAGTACATGTGGCGTAAATCTAATACTGCACATCCGCCAGGTACCACCATCTCTACTGTAAAGTATGGTAGAGGTCGCATCAGGTTATGGGGATGTTTTGCAGCAGCAGGGACTAGAAATCTCATCAGGATTGATGGGAAGATGAATGTTACCAAATACAGAGAGTTCTCAGATCAAAACTTTCAAAAGCTGAAACTGGGAAGAAGTTTATCTTTCAACAGAACAATGACCTAAAGCATACTGCCAGAGCAACTTCGGAGTGGTTTCAAATGAAGAAAATCGGTGTCCTTGACCAGCCCAGTCAGAGTCCTGATCTTAACCCAATCAATCATCACTGTCACGACCTCAAGATCGCTGTTTACTGCCACTCCCCAACTAACCTGGCACAGCTTGAGCATTTTTGCCAGGAGCACTGGGCAAACCTTGCTCCATCATATTGTGCAAAGCTAATAGAAACTTATCCAAAAAAAAACTACCGGCTGTAATAGCTGTAAGATGTGGTTCAACTAAGTTCTGAGCAAAGGGGGATGAATACTTTTGAACTGCTGACATTACAGTTTTTGAATTTTTACTTTTTCATACTTTACACTTTTCCCTGTTTTTTGGGCTCTACTGTAAAAAAGAAGCATGTGACTCACAAAATAAAAAAAAATCTCTGTTAAGTTGATCAAACTCCCTGTTGTAACACTCATTTATGTGAACAAAGGATTGGGGGTTGAATACTTTTTCAAGGCACTGTAAAGATGGAGCTGTTATTCCATTCTGGAACCACTTCTGCTCCCTCCATAATCAATGATTTGGGGACAGGTGAGACAGTAGTTTCACCATTCCCACATTAAACTATGTAGGAAGATTTTGTTATTTCTTTGGAAAATCAAACCATTCTGCAGTGGGTGGTGTTTCATTGGCAAAACAGGGAATTGGGCTGAGAAATGGCAGCTAAATTCTCATGTCAGTATTTGTGAAACTAACAGGACTGTTACAATTTGAATCAAAGTTGGGTCAGAGTTATATAAAGATAAAGTTAGAGGTTAAAATATAGATGGAATAAATTATGCATAAGTATCCTGAACAGACTTTTAATATCTTGTGGCAAAATGTCTCATTACCAGAATTCTCCATCAAGCATCAAGACCTTCCTTAGCCTGTCTTGACCATAACAGGGAATTGGTTGAGAGAGGGATAGGATTGGATGCTGAATGGTCCTGCCTTACAAAAATGTAGAGATTGAGGTAAAGTGGTGGTGGGATGGGAGATGGTTGGAAAAGTTGCATTATTAATTAGGAATAAGTTCACAGCTGCACTTAGAGGAAACATCCCAGAAGGCATATCCATTGAGTCTATATGAGTAGAACTCAAAGATAGAAGGGTACAATCACTTGGACAAACTTGGATTGTTATCTCTGGAGTGGTGGTGGCTAAGGGGAGATCTGGTGGAGATTTATACGATTATGAGAGGCATAAAAGGTATCCATTTCCCAGGGATGGAATGTCTAATATCAGGGGGGATGTATTTGAGATTCAAAGGAAATCAGTTTTGTTACACAGTGAGTAGAATGCACTGTCAGGATTGGTGGTGGAGGCAAATGTGATAGAAGTGTTCAATAGGCTAATAAATAGGCACTTGAACTTTGAGGATGTAGAAGGATATATGAGGGGTGATTGATAAGTTTGTGGCCTAAGGTAGAAGGAGTCAGTTTTAGAAAGCCTTGCACATTTATTTTTCGACATAGTCCCCTCCTACATTTACACACTTAGTCCAGCGCCCGTGCAGCATACAGATCCCTTTTTTTGTAGAAGTCGGCGTCTTGGACCTCCAGAGGTGGTCCACAGCAAGGGTGATTGATAAATTCATGGCCTAAAGTAGGAGGAGATGAGTTACACAGCTCTCGTTACATGCATGTGCAGTTCAGCTCTTTGAGTGATTATGCAGAAAGCTTGAAGTTAATAACTCATCTCACATGAACTTATCAATCACCCCTGCTGTGGAGCACTTTCTGCGAAGGCTGAGAAAAGTCCATCTCCTACCCCCCATCCTCACCACATTCTACAGAGGATGTATCGAGAGCATCCTGAGCAGCTGCATCACTGCCTGGTTCGGGAATTGCACCGTCTTGGATTGCAAGACCCTGCAACGGATAGTGAGGTCAGCTGAGAAGACCATTGGGGTCTCTCTTCCCGTCATTACAGACATTTACACCACACGCTGCACCAGCAAAGCTAACAGTATTGTGAAGGACCCCACGCACCCCTCATACAATCTCTTCTCCCTCCTGCCATCTGGCAAAAGGTACTGAAGCATTTGGGCTCTCATGATCAGACTGTGCAACAGTTTCTTCTCCCAAGCCATCAGTCTCCTCAGTACTCAGAGTCTAGACTGACATCTACATCATTTATTATTATATTGTAATTTCTCCTCTGCTGTGCCTATTGTCTTGTTTATTAATTATTGTACTGCCCTGCACTGTTTTGTGCACCTTATGTAGTCCTATGTAGTCCTGTGTAGGTTGAGTAGTTGGAACCTTCCTTGCTCCAGCAATCTCAAATGGGCGGGGAGGGGATATGATTGGATTTTACAAAATTATCAGGGGCACAGTTAGAGCAGACTGTAAGAAATCTTTCCCCATGTCCAAGGTTTAAGATAAGGGGTAGGATATTTAGATAAAATTTAAGGGAGAACTCTTTCATTATAGAGCAGAAGTTTCCAACCTTTTTTATGCTATGGTTAAGCAGGAGATCTGTGAACCCTTAATTAGGAACCTCCATTCTAGAGTAGAATGGCAGATTCCTAGAATGTGGTGAAGACAGAGACTTTCATAACATTTAAGAAGGATCCGAATGAGCATTTGAATTGCCAAGATTTTGAAGGCTGCAGGGCAAGTACTGGGAAATGCAATTAGTGGAGAAGGTTGCTGGATGGCTCTGGACATTGTGGGCCAAAGGCCCTGTTGTATGACTCTATGACTTTGAAAATTAAACCAGAACAAAACTCTTAAAGTCAAATTATAGTATAAAAGGTTTGCCTAAGTGAACATATCTTATCCAGGTTAAGAAAGAGATAGATGTTTCAAATGTTTGTACTCCTTATAAAAGGCTGCACTCAAAACAAAACATCTGTAGACTTAACAGTTTTTGCAAAATGTTCTGCAGAGCTCACTCAGCATCCCAAATGAGCAGTCCAAACTTGTCTCAATATGCATGAATCAATTGGTCCAGACTCCATAAATTTCATCCCATTCAAGATAACTAAACTACTTTTTAGTATTTCCAGCAGGGATGAGCAAATTGTTTGAAAGTGATTAAAAGTGGAAATTCTGGAGGATACTTCAAAGGGTCAGATCAAACCACAGATGAGACAAAACTGAAACTGCAGTTTTTACCTGGGTCTTGCAGACACAACCAATGAGAAATTTCACTGGATAAGATCAGTCACTCTTAAAGATGTCATTGCGATTTCGAGGTCCTGAGTTCACCATTGCCCAGCCAAATTCTGTTGAAATTTATCCACATTTTTCTTCAGTGAAAACACAAGAAAAATCTAGTTTTCCCAAGGAAACCATGTCCATAATTCATGGAAATTGATAGGTATCAATCATTTATAGCTCTTTATATCCTGGGCTGAATAGATGTATGTTAGTCAAGTGAATACTGAAAGGATTATGAACTTTTCAGTAATGTTGTCACTAAGTCAGCAAATTTCAAGCTTCTTATGCCTTTTTTTCTAGCTTCTATCTATCTCATTAATGCCATTTTTTTTCTTATGGTTATCATGGGGAAGTGATAAACTATGTTACTTTGTGACAGGTCACCTTCGTAAATCCTCTTGGATAAAGCAGCAGTCAGAAAGGAAGGTCAGGGAAGTGCAATTAGTTGGATGAGAATTGATAGTAAAAGTGACAGGCTTGCAATTCTGTTGCCAATAAATGAGCAATTATAAATAGATTGCTTTTATTTTTGTGACCACGATTCAAACTTAATTTTAATCCTGCTGCCTAAGAGAAACATAAAGGAGCAAGAAATTTTGATGCAATCCTTGCTGCTTTCAGACTTTCAAAATTACCCTTTCCATGTCAAAACTTAAAGCACGTTTTGTTCGAGAAGCAAAAATGTAGTGTTGGGCATTTTGACCTGTTTTCTTAACTTGCTTCATCATATTTCTGAACCGGCCCTGCTCTAGTTTAATTGTGCAGAATGGGATCCATCACGTGCATTCGACTCTGGTTCATTTTATTAGGTATCAGAGGGCAAAGTTTAATCAGTGTTATTTAATGATTCAGTGCTTATAATCACATGTTGCAGATACAATTGATGGAACACTATTAAATTGGCTAAGGACATTGGACAGCTATGCTCCATGTTCAGGAATATGCATTCCTGACTGACAGACATGTATAATTAATGATATTATTTATTACTTTATGTTGTAATTGAGGCACAGCATATAAATACAGTATATCCAAAATGGTTTTGTTTTGCAAGATGATGTATCTGAACTACTTGTAGATGAGTAAGTTGTTTATGTAGATTCAATGTCTATTACAATGTTACCTTGCTGCAAAGTAGGCACCCTAAATCACTTAACTGTCCAATGGATCATACACAAAGACACAAAGATACGCCATGAACAATATTTTCCTGGGGGAAAAAATACAGCACAAGATAGATTGTTTATCCTGCTGTTTCTAACATGAAAAATGAAATATTTTACCCTATCTGAGTTGCATTACATTATTTTGAGACCAAGTACAATAGTAAATATTAATACAATTTAATGAATTAATTCGATTTTCTGCATGTAAATGAGCTCTTTAAGTGAAACTATAGCTCTTGAAATCTATCCCTAACCCTAAAACAGTACAAAGTAATGTGAAGAATTTGCACATTTACATCAGACCAGATGTTGAGTTCACTACTCTACTAACGCCAATCGGCCCACATCTTTGTTTTCTCTGCAGACAGCCTCTCTGATAAATAGCTGGTTTTGTTCTTTCAATCATATTTGCAGCCTGAAGAGACAATTTAATATAAAGAGCCCATCAGTACTTATTTTCCTCACTTCATTCACTAAAATCTCAATGTAGACTGCTGGAAAACACATTCATGCACATACTAAAGGTCATCAGGTGCTGCCAACTGTATATGTGCTAAAATCTGCAAAATAAAATGTACATTCCTCAGCGTGAAACTAATTGTAAATAATATCCGTGTTTCTAGTGGAAGTAAGACACAAACATATTTGTGCTTTTCAGGGGTAAGAAACATTTCAGCTGACTTTATTTCAAGCAATTCCCAACCCTGTCATCCATCTGGCAGTATATATAGCATTCTTTCTCTGGAGAATTGGAGAATTAAAGAAAGTCAGCTGTTAATTATCTTCCTTTTCAAAACAGCAGCATAGTAATTTTCTACTGTATAAAAATTCTGAAATGTCTTGTCGTGATAGAAAATAATGCTGTTTGGAGTCCTGAGGTGGCAGACACAACTCTATAAGCACCCCCCCCCCCCGCCACATCCCATGCTCGCATCCAACTGTAGGTGTATTATTGAGACGCCTGGCATAGTGGCACATTTGATATGGCACTTATTTCCCTCAGGTTATTCCATAATTTAAAATGACGAGAGCTACACCTTTGAAATCATTCACTGTACAACTGATCAGCTCTATATGAACGTGTTAACTTTTGGGATTAGAACAGCTGTAAGCAAACTTCCACTGACAACAAATAGACACAGCAAAGCACACCACAACTTTGATTATAAGGGCCAGATTCCCTTTTTACTTTTGCAAGTAACAGGGTTTATCTCTAAGGTTTGAGAAATGGACATACCACAAAGCTAGCCGATGTTGTCAACAGCAGAGGAACTAGTTTTGGTAATACATGCAAATAAAGCAAACAGTCCTGATGAAGGGTCTCGGCCTGAAATGTTCATTGTTTACCCCTTTCCATAGATACTGCCTGACTTGCTAAGCTCCTCCAGCAATTTGTATGTGTAGGCTGCCATATCTAATTGCATTGTTAATAGACTGAAGTTATGAAGGAGTTGGATGGCAGGGTGGAGGTACGTCTCGATCAAATGAGGTTCAATGCATTCGTTCCCTCTGCTAGCCTGCAGGTCATCCTTGGGCAGCATGTAGCACCTGCTTATCCCACCAAACCGGGTCACATGAAGTCATTGGAGCAGGTGGTAGGTGGTCACATGAGCACCTGGTGCATATGCAACCACTGTCGCAGGGCAGATAATTTCTGAAGAGTATTGATAATGGCTGGGTCACCAGTCTTGTAAAGACACTGCCCAGAAGAAGGTAATGACAAACCATTTCACAGATAACCCAAAGTCCAGCTACCAATAACCACTATTTGAGTGGTGGGTCTCCTCTCCCTAAGGAGGAGGACATACTTTCAGCTAACAAAGTAGCTTAAACACAGTTTGTTTATTTTTAGTAATCCACCTTTAGATTTAGATAAAATTCTTAAAAAGCAATTAGAACTCAGAGGATTTATTTTTATAAAAGATTATCAAATTATAAATGATCCCTAAAACACCAAGGATTTCTGAATTACAGTTACAATTCCTATAAGCTAGAAAGACATACGAGTAAGTTGCAAATAAACAAATTGTCTCTCATAGAAATTGACAGCAAAAGAATGGATTCTAGTCACCTTCTATCATTATTCTTTGCATTTCTTCACCATTCCTAACAAGCCTGAGTGCTGTCTAACATTTATACTGTTGTTTGCTACATGGTGACTTCACACACATGTGATATTTTCTCAGATACCTTTGCTGGGAAATTCATGCAGGTAGTCTAAAAGCTTCTGAGAACAGAGAGCCCAGGCCCCCAGAATTAATGTTGCAATGTCTGGGTCTGAGTACACAAAACTCCCAATTGATGATAGATCAGTTATTTTCTATGCTATCAGCTTGGTCTGCAGGCTTCTTTGAATGAAATACCTTAGTCAGTGTTGTCTGGTTTGATGCAGGCCCAATGAACATAACCTTATTTTTTTACACTACAGCCTTTGAGCAGCCAGCCCCATGCTGTGTAGGCAGTGCTGTTTGTTTACAAAGCTGTTCTTTTAACTTCAGACTGGTTATTGCTCACAATTTACATTAAGAACTGAAGGCTTGTACTTGTTTACAGCAAGAAGCTGAACAAAGAATATCGGTTGGAAGTTTAACTTACTCAAAAATAACTCTTTGACCCCTGCAAGAGTCAACTGCTGTGTTAGAAAGCTGAGCCTGGCAAAAAGTCATCATGGCCCTGGACAGTGTATACCCTTCACAATTTCAGGATGCGCCTTCTGAATGATAACTGACTCTTGCCCCTTACCAACAAGCTAGTGGCTGGTTAAGCAAACAGTAATGTTGGCATGTATTAATCAGGGAGTAAGCTCATCCCTATTTCCAGGAGTTGTAGCTCTGTAAAGCATTGTGATGTCAGAGAGAAAGCTCTGTAAGACTGAGGATAGAAGGTGAGCATCTTCTCCTCAGCAACTTTCAACTTACCACTCCCACATTCATAGGGCTAGGGAGGTAAAAGAGAGAGAGAGAAGAGAAGACAAACATCTGTAAAAAGCAGATGGCTCATTTAGAGGATTAATACAAACCCCCCAAAGCATAACAAGTTAAAACCATCTGTGACCATGTGGTGCAAGCAAAGAATGAAACCAAAAGTGTAGTCAGATGCAGGTCTATCCTTGTGGCTTTGACACTGTATGTATACAAATATGATCTCAGGAACAAGCGGGTTCAGAAGAGGATCTGAATGCTAAACATATACTACATAGTCCTTAGCTAGAATATACGGGTTCCTCCTCTTCCCCACTTTCCAGAAAATGTTACTTCCCAACACCTTTACTGCAAGGTTAAATTTCATCTATGTCATCTTCAGTAAATTGAAAATGAGGGCACTTTGCAATGGACTTGTAACTGATTCCATGAAATCACTGGAGATTAAATATTGACCTAGCCCCACACCAACCCCAGTCATACAACCTTGCCCATCCATGTACTTTCCAGAAGTTCAGATGGAGGCAGTTTCCTTAAGGCTGTCGTAGCTTGGGAGTGGGGTGTGGGGGTTGGAGGTGATGATATTAGGGACAAGCACCCACCCCCTATTAAATGCTCCCAATGGCGTACATCTCAAATATCCTCTGACAATCAAGTACAGCTCCTGGCCTTCACAAACAAGAGGTGATGGAATCCAAGCAACACGCACAAAAAATGCTGGAGAAACTCAGCAAGCCAGACAACATCTGAGGAAAAGAGTAATAGATAGATAGATGGATAGATAGATATACTTTATTAATCCTGAGGGAAATTTGGTTTCGTGTCGATGTTTCAAGCTGAGACCCTTCATCGCGCTCACATGTGGCTTTGGTACTAAACCCAGTGGAACCATTTCTACTGGCAGGAGAAGGGGCAAAGGTGGTTTGCAGACACCTTAAAACCAGTCGCTCTGGGCAGATGCGACTTCTCAGCTTGCCTAGGAGAAGGAAAACTCATCTCAAACCTCTGCTCCCTTGCGGCTGTACCCACTCATGGGGAAGGCTTCAGAAATAAACCCCGAGGTAAAATCTGGAGTGGGAGTCCATAAGGCAGCTCTACGTTGAGTTCGACACTGTCTGGCTACTCCTGTGACACCACTGGTGCCAAACCGTATCGGTCTCTTCCGTTCCTTTGGATTCATCAGCTGCATGGAGAGGGGAAGCCTGCTGCATGGGAAATAGCTTGTTCTCCATATCGTACTGCCCTGGCTTGCACACTGGTTTGTATAACACATAGACAACTAGGACGCAATATCCATAGTCAATCTCCACCAATAGAAGGCCTGAAGATAGAGGCAAGCTTGTATGTATATTACATGCCTACCTTTTTAAATTAAGTTACAGTCACCACATTTCACTCTTTACTTTCAGACCAGATAATTTTAGTACCATACTAACACAGTAAAAAACCTCTATCTCTATCTC
The DNA here is from genome assembly GCF_030028105.1 of Mobula birostris. NCBI lineage: Eukaryota > Metazoa > Chordata > Chondrichthyes > Myliobatiformes > Myliobatidae > Mobula > Mobula birostris. The sequence continues at coordinate 83,666,388 of NC_092372.1, read as the reverse complement.
TAAACAGATATCGTCGAACAGTCTTGGAAATTAAGTTTTTATAGAAAACACTGCAAGACATAGAAGTTCATTTAATAAAATATACTGCTATTTACAAATATTATATATGACTTTACAGGGAAGGAAATTATAAATAGTTTGAAATGATGCTTTCAGAATTCAACAGACCTTCTTATATTTCACTCTGATAGTTTTCATTTCCACCTTGCGAATGAGGTGATTGCTGTGAAGTTCACACTATTCAAGCCAGTTGATAGCAATCTATGCCTTTCAAGTGAAGCTGGCAGATGGGAGGCAATGCAAATTTTAATTTCAAAGACTGGAGATATTTAATGTAACACACATCAAAGTTGCTGGTGAACGCAGCAGGCCAGGCAGCATCTCTAGGAAGAGGTGCAGTCGACGTTTCAGGCCGAGACCCTTCGTCAGGACTGACGTTTCAGGCCGAGACCCTTCGTCAGGACACCAGTAACTTTGATGTGTGTTGCTTGAATTTCCAGCATCTGCAGAATTCCTGTTGTTTAGATATTTAATGTATAGCTCTGCCCTTCCTTAATTAATCAATGGGGCTTTATTTAGATACTTATTTGGAGATACAGTGCGGAATAGGCTCTTCCAGCCCTTGGAGCTGTGCCATCTAGCAACCCCTGACCTAATCACAGGCAGTTGACAATTAACCTGCTAACCAGTATGTCTTTGGACTGTGGCAGGAAACTGGAGTACCCGGAAAAAGGCCAGGCATTCCCAAGGAGGATGTACAAACTCATTACAGAGGATGCTGGGATTGAACTCCAAACTCCGACTGCATGAGGTGTAATAACAATGCACTTGCCTCTAGGTTGCTGTGGCACCCAAAAATAAACATTTTTGAGATATTGAAAACCTTTACATCAAGAGAGTCAAATTGCCCAGATTTACTTCTTACAGCAGAAATCTGCTTTATTGTCTGTTGTATGTTTACTGTAGCTAGAATGATTTGATGCTATGCTTGTTTAATTGCAAGACAGAGCATCTTTACAGATGACTTAATAGATCCAAACACTTCCAGATGAAAATGAAAAATAAAAGGACATTAAAAAAAAATCGTACATCCAACATTTGCAGGTGACTCTTTAACACTCATAGATGGATTAAACTAATGAACCGTTTCTGCTTGACTGCTTGACTGCAGTGTGGTTATAAAGGATACATAACTCAGAGCTTGTAAATTTTATTCTGTCTGCTGCAGATAAGTTATGTGAAATCTTCAGGTTATTGCTGTCAAAATGTCCGGTGCCAGGATCATTCACAGTTCTCTGGCTTCTTCTCCTCCTAAGCTATTTTAAGTTTCATCAAAAGCATAGATGTTTTAATTTAATGCTATCAACCAGTAGCAATGTGTGAAATGATCATGTACCTGGAAGCATTTGTTTACAACACATAAGGAAGATTACCATACAGTGTATACAGAGCTAGAAGTCCAAACTTATGTGATAGGCTTAGGACAATGAAAAAGTCCGGTTGTCATAATAGCTCATTCCAAACACAAGGACCAATGAATGAAAGGAATCATACACATCACATGAGAAGAGCTTCTATCTCTTTAACTTAATCGAAGCACATTGTGGCTTTTCTTCCTTTTGCAGAATCCATAAGGTGGAAAAGTCAATATAAACCCCAAAAAGGCAGTGCATTCTTTTATCTGGCCATTTTTTGGGTGGTTAGCTATAATTGCTTCAAATCTTTATCTCTGAATTGTGTATGAAAATCCAAAACAAAAGTCACTGAAAGACCCTTGACATTCAGAAAGTATGAGTTTCCAGCATGGGATGAAAAGAGTGAAGGAACTCATGTTGAAAGATGCTAATACATTTTCATTGATACAGCTCCTTAAAAGGATCTTCCAGGATGTCATTTGATGCTCTTTAGTCAATGAAGTACTTTACAAATGTATTTAATGCTATGAAGTATAATGTATGGCAGACAACTTATACACAGCAAGTTCTCATAAACAGCAACTGTTAATGATCAAAAGTCATTTTACACATGTTAAATATGGGATAGGTAATCACAAAAAAACACTATTGATGACTGATCTCCTTTAAAGTAGTGGCAGGAGCTCTCTTACATTCACCAAATTGAGATATAATCAGAATCAGAATCAGGTTTATTATCATTGGCAACTGTCGTGAAATTTGTTAACTTAGCAGCAGCAGGACAATGCAATACATAATGATATAGGAGGAAAACTAAATAAATAACTATATCAATTACAGTAAGTATATATGTGTATTAAATAGTTAGATTAAAATAGTGCAAAACAGAAATAATATATTAAAAAGTGAAGTAGCATTCATGGATTCAATGACTATTTAGGGATAGGATGGCAGAAGGAAAGAAGCTGTTCCTGAATCACTGGGTGTGTGCCTTCAGGCTTCTGTACCTTTTTCCTGATGATAACAATAAGAAGAGGGCATGTCCTGGTTGATGGGGGACCTTAATAATGGACACTGCCTTTCCTTGAAAATGTTTTAGATACTACGAAGCCTAGTACCTAAAATGGAGCTGACTAATCTTACAACTTCCTGAAGCTTCTTTCGGTTCAGTACACTGCATTTTGTGCAAAGTTAAAAAAAATTCTCCTGGAGGCCCTAGTGACCTCTTATGGAACCCCATTTGAGAAACTTTGTTATAGAGGGAGTAGAGCAGTTTCATCTTAATCTTAATCTCATTTTAATTACCGGTTGAATGATGGTGCAGCTGACTGTGCAACATTCCAACAGAATTAAAATGGAGCAGATTTATGTTCTTAAGTCCATAACCCAATGCTGCATAAGAGTGGTGAGCAGTGGACACCAATCAAGTCTCCTAGTGCAGCATAGTATTAGTGCCTCAGGAATTTCACACTGATCCAGTGGTAAACTCATGTACAGATAGATCTAGGGATTGAACTGAATGATGTAATGATAGAACAGAGGATAAATAGCCTGGGATGGTTGTGCACAGTTTCATTTTGAGGAAAAGCATCAAAAGTCAATGTTCTTTCTAGCTACACAGAAATTCATCAATGGAATTACTCTCCTGTTTGTAGGTTGGGGTGTTGAAGCGCTGGATTAAGATGGATCATGCTTGGTGAAAACTTCATCCAGTTATAGCAATCTTTAGTCAAGGATCTACTGCTAATGTTAGGACCCCCCTCTGCAGGCTGATGCAGCCAATCAAACAGCACCTTCTGCAATCAAATATTTTCCAATTTGGAAGCCAGCACACTTCCAGGATGTTTTGGATTTTGTAAACTGTAGAATTGTGGAATCATAGATTAACAGAAAGAGGCCATTCAGCCCTCAGTGCTAAGAAAGAGCCAGAGATTGTAGTCCCCCTTCCCAGTTCTTGGTCCATGGTCCTGCAGGTCATGGCTCTTCAAGTGCACATCCACATATTTAAGGGCCTTTGTCTTTACCACCCTTTTGGGTAATGAGTTCTAGAACATTCGCACCATCTGGATGAAAAGAAACTTCCTCTTCCCTCTTAAACTCCTCCCATCAACAACTTTAAGTCCCTGCCCCTAGGTTTTTGACCATTCTGATAAAAGAAATACTATAGCTCCTTCCTTTTAACATTGTCTAAGCCTCTCATAACTTTATGCACTTCAGTTAAGCCTCTCCTCAAATTGCTCTGAGCCAAAGAAACATCCACTCATCTGCTCTCTGTCACATGTGGCAGCTTGAAGGACTGAAAAAGTTGTGATGTACTTCCAGGGAGCAATTTGATGAGCTCCTGGAGCAGAGAGATGCTACTGGTCAGCAGCATTTTTGGCAGGTTGTACGACAAAAAAAAAATCTGATTGACATTGCCCTTTCTCGCAGAGACTCGTGTGTGTGTGGTGGAGGGTAGGATTCAAGGCAACATATGAAAGAACGTCCACGGAAATTGATGGCCTGTGCATTGGAATGTAACATTACATTTGACTGGATCTTATTGATGTGTATTGAGGGAAAAAGTGGTGCTCTAGTCACTGATACTCCTTTAGCTGTACCTTAAAGATGTTAATTGTCACAATAACTTTAACATTAATCTCAAATGGAGTCTCATGAAGAACTTTGCATTGCTTAATGCTTAGCCACTTGATATACAGTATCGCCCTCTTAATTAAAATGCACTCTTCTCATCCGGTGTGGTTACAATGCTCACCAGTCACCATTAATATTCAACAGTAATCAAGAGCATCAACCAATATTTCGAGTGGGATTGATCCAGAGAACTTAATTTGTTTAGTGTTGAGTTGATAAAGCTAGTTCATTAAGAAACAAGAAAATTTAGAGCAAGCTATTGATACTGTAGGGTCAGAGAAACATTGATTGGAGTGTACCTTTAGTTCAAGTGAATCTGACACACAAAGTGAGAGAACTTGTTGCCTCATATGAATTCTGTACTGGTTATTACTGCACTTTATTCATCTTCAGGATTATAGCCTGGAAATGCTTGAGCAGCCAATTCTGAATGGACCTTAGATATGGCAATTAGAAATAAAAGATCGAGAAGTTCAGAAGGGGAGTGCTAGAGAGAGACAAAGTGTCATCAGCTGGGATGGGGGGGAGGGGTGGTGGAGGAGGAGGAGGTGAGAATTCCCAGACAAGGGAATAGGTGTGAAGGTTGTGTAGTCAGGTCTCTCAATGACAGATATAAAAAGTAAGAAAAGCAACCAACTAACCTGAAGTGATCCAAGTTCAAGTGAGATTTGTTCATAACGGCAGAAATAGGATTGACCGAATAGTGACTTTACTTGGTGCCCATTGCCTCTTGCTAAGGAAAGGTCAGAACACTAATGTAGATCATACACATAAGTTACCAAACTCAGTCTTGTTCTTGGCTTCAATTTATCTGGAAATGACCTGCAGTATAATCTACTATATTCTAGGCAACATCAAATAACACCTAAACATATAAATATGACGCAATCAAATTTCTATGGAACACATTTTGAGAAAAAAATTGCCATACTGTAATCAGTTAATAGTTAAAGACCTAAGTTGTACCCTAAATACAGACAGGTGCACATCTTGGCATTCATTGTAAAGTGATTGGAATGCATAAGTGGGGTAGTTTTGAGATTATTCAGGACTTGATTATTTATTTATTTATAGATTCTGTGTGGAATAGACTCTTCTGATCCTTGGAGCCATGCTGCCCAGTAAACTCCCAATTAATCCTTGCCTAATCATGGGACAATTTATAATGACCAATTAACCGACCAACTGGTACATCTTTGGACCGTGGCAGCAAACTGGAGTATCAGGAAGAAACTGACATGTTCATGGGGGGATTGTATAAGCTCATTACAGGAATTGAAGCCCATTCACCCGTACTGTAAAGCGTATGCTAACCACTACACTACCATTGGTAAGATATCATCTTAGATCCAGAGGGAAGTTTTGGTTCACTTATCTAAGTAAGGTTATTCTTGCCTCACAGTCAGTAGAATGTAAATTCACAAAGTTAAATTCTAGGTGGTGGTTTGTGACATAGGAAAGTCTAAGACTGGCTTGTATTCACTCATCTTTTGAAGAATAAGAGGGTTTCTGATTGCAATATTAAATAGGTCAATGTTAACAGGCTGTCTTCTCTAAATGAAAAGTCTCAGGCTATGTAGGATATCTGGTACAGAGATGAGGAGAAATCTCATCAGGCATCGGATAGTAAATCTTTGTAATTCCCTATCCCAGAGAATTGAGTTACCAAGTTATTACATTCAGGGCTGAAATCAATATATTTTTTGCATACTCAGGAAATCAAAGGAAATGGGGTTTAAGCAGGAAAGTAAATTGAAGCCCAGAATGATCAAGGAATTTACTGAATATTGGAAGTTTGAAATTTTTGGAAACTACTCCTATCTTCTTATTTTTTTTTAACATAGCTTCTGAGAAGGTGCTCCTGATCTCTGACATGTGAGCATTCCTACAGACTTCATCTATTATCTGATTACCAATTAATGAAATGCCCAATTGAAAGAAACAAGGGTGGCTTCTTTTAAAGGTTGTTAAGTATGTAAAGCAACCAGATGCTAAAAATACAACTGTAAGCATTAAGCTCTTTGAAGTCAGAGGGTATGATGCTGAGATGGAGGGTAACTATATTACAGGCAACTATAACTATAACTATATTAATGTAACTCAGCAAGAACACACAAAATTTATGAGAATGAGTACTTTATTAATAGGAAGAACAAGCTACCAGTGACAGCATATCATAACAATGTCAAGTCAAGGTGACATATACAGAGACAGAAGGCTGAAGCTGATCCAGTCTCTAATAGACTTTATAATTTGGTAACTAAATTATTGAAGTCTGGATTATTTCAAAACATAACTGAGAACCAGCGAGCCAGCATGGTTAATTGTGTATCTGTATAGATAGACTATTTTCTAGAGTCTTGAATTTTTCTAATTCAACTCCTTCAGTTCTTGAATTTAGAGATGTAATGAACTGTGTGATTCTCTCAAATCAACCAGTGTGTGTTTTATGTTGTTGTGTACACATGACAGTGGTTTAAGAATGGGAGGGGAAGTAAGGGGAGGCAATTTAAATCATTATATTGAAAGAAGGATCCGGATAAGTACTTGAAAGAAGAAAAATAAATGCCAGGCTACAGGTAGAGGAGCGAGGTGAGGAATCATTAGAATTGTTCTGATAAAGAGTTTGAATTACTCTTCCATCCTTAAGTAAGTGATGGACAATGAGTGGGGAAGAGAAATTTCATACAGAGAGTAGTGAGTATATGAAATTAGCTACCAGAGAAGTGGTAGGGACAGTTACAATTAGAACATAGAACATAGAATAGTACAGCACATTACAGGCCTTTCGGCCCACAATGTTGTGCCGACCATCAAACCCTGCCTCCCATATAACCCTTCACCTTAAATTCCTCCATATACCTGCCTAGTAGTCTCTTAAACTTCACGAGTGTATCTGCCTCCACCACTGACTCAGGCAGTGCATTCCACACACCAACCACTCTCTGAGTAAAAAACCTTCCTCTAATATCCCCCTTGAACTTCCCACCCCTTATCTTAAAACCATGTCCTCTTGTATTGAGCAGTGGTGCCCTGGGGAAGAGGCACTGGCTATCCACTCTATCTATTCCTCTTATTATCTTGTACACCTCTATCATGTCTCCTTTCATCCTCCTTCTCTCCAAAGAGTAAAGCCCTAGCTCCCTTGATCTCTGATCATAATGCATACGCTCTAAACCATGCAGCATCCTGGTAAATCTCCTCTGTACCCTTTCCAGTGCTTCCACATCCTTCCTATAGTGAGGTGACCAGAACTGGACACAGTACTCCTATTGTGGCCTAACCAGAGTTTTATAGAGCTGCATCATTACATTGCGACTCTTAAACTCTATGCCTCAACTCATGAAAGCTAACACCCCATAAGCTTTCTTATCTACCTTATCTACCTGTGAGGCAACTTTCAGGGATCTGTGGACATGTACCCTCAGATCCCTCTGCTCCTCCACACTACCAAGTATCCTGCCATTTACTTTGTACTCTGCCTTGGAGTTTGTCCTTCCAAAGTGTACCACCTCACACTTCTCTGGGTTGAACTCCATCTGCCACTTCTCAGCCCACTTCTGCATCCTATCAATGTCTCTCTGCAATCTTCGACAATCCTCTACACTATCTACAACACCACCAACCTTTGAGTCCTCTGCAAACTTGCCAACCCACCCCTCTACCCCCACATCCAGGACGTTAATAAAAATCACGAAACATAGAGGTCCCCGAACAGATCTTTGTGGGACACCACTAGTCACAATTCTCCAATCTGAATGTACTCCCTTCACCACCACCTTCTACCTTCTGCAGGCAAGCCAATTCTGAATCCACTTGGTCAAACGTCCCTGGATCCCCTGCCTTCTGACTTTCTGAATAAGCCTACTGTGTGGAACCTTGTCAAATGCCTTAGTAAAATCCATACAGATCACATCCACTGCACTACCCTCATCTATATGCCTGGTCACCTCCTCAAAGAACTCTATCAGGCTTGTTAGACACGATCTGCCCTTCACAAAGCCATGCTGACTGTCCCTGATCAGACTATGATTCACTAAATGCCCATAGATCCTATCTCTAAGAATCTTTTCCAACAGCTTTCCCACCACAGACGTAAGGCTCACTGGTCTATAATAACCCAGACTATCTCTACTACCTTTTTTGAACAAGGGGACAACATTCACCTCCCTCCAATCCTCTGGTACCATTCCTGTGGACAACGAGGACATAAAGATCCTAGCCAGAGGCTCAGCAATCTCTTCCCTCACCTCATGGAGCAGCCTAGGGAATATTCCTTCAGGCCCCGGGGACTTATCCGTCCTAATGTATTTTAACAACTCCAACACCTCCTCTCCCTTAATATCAACATGCTCCAGAACATCAACCTCACTCATATTGTCTTCACCATCATCAAGTTCCCTCTCATTGGTGAATACCGAAGAGAAATATGCATTGAGGACCTCGCTCACTTCCACAGCCTCCAGGCACATGCTCCCACCTTTATCTCTAATCTGTCCACCTTCACTCCTGTCATCCTTTTGTTCATCATATAATTGAAGAATGCCTTGGGGTTTTCCTTTACCCTACTCGCCAAGGCCTTCTCATGCCCCCTTCTTGCGCTCCTCATCCCCTTCTTAAGCTCCTTTCTTGCTACCCTAAATTCCTCAATAGACCCATCTGATCCTTGCTTCCTAAACCTCATGTATGCTGCCTTCTTCCTCCTGACTAGATTTTCCACCTCACTTGTCACCCATGGTTCCTTCACCCTACCATTCTTTATCTTCCTCACTGGGACAAATTTATCCCTAACATCCTGCAAGAGATCTCTAAACATCAACCACATGTCCATAGTACATTTCCCTGCAAAAACATCATCCCAATTCACACCCACAAGTTCTAGCCTTATAGCCTCATAATTTGCCTTTCCCCAATTAAAAATTTTCCTGTCCTCTCTGATTCTATCCTTTTCCATGATAATGCTAAAGGCCAGGGAGCGGTGGTCACTGTCCCCCAGATACTCACCCACTGAGAGATCTGTGACCTGACACAGTTCATTACCTAGTACTAGATCTAGTATAGCATTCCCCCTAGTCGGCCTGTCCACATACTGTGACAGGAATCCGTCCTGGACACACTTAACAAACTCTGCCCCATCTAAACCCTTGGAACTAATCAGGTGCCAATCAATATTGGGGAAGGTAAAGTCACCCATGATAACAACCCTGTTATTTTTGCACCTTTCCAAAATCTGCCTCCCAGTCGGCTCCTCTGTATCTCTGCTGCTACCAGGGGGCCTATAGAATACTCCCAATAGAGTAACTGCTCCTTTCTTGTTCCTGACTTCCACCCATATTGACTCAAAAGAGGATCCTGCTACATTACCCACTCTTTCTGTAACTGTAATAGTATCTCTGACCAGAAATACCACACCTCCTCTGCTTTTTCACCCCTCTCTATCCCTTTTAAAGCACTGAAATCTGGGAATATTGAGAATCCATTCCTGCCCTGGTGCCAGCCAAGTCTCTGTAATGGCCACTACATCATAATTCCATGTATGTATCCAAGCTCTCAGTTCATCACCTTTGTTCCTGATGCTTCTTGCATTGAGGTACACACACTTCAGCCCTTCTGCCTTATTACCTTTACACCGTTTATTCTGCTTCTCTTTCCTCAAAGCCTCTCTGTATGTTAGATCTGACTTTACTCCATGAAGTTCTTTCACTGTTCTATCGCTCCAGGTCCCATCTCCCTTGCAAATTAGTTTAAACCCTCCCGAACCATGCTAGCAAACCTACCTGCAAGGGTATTGCTCCCCCTTGGGTTCAGGTGCAACCCATCTAATCTGTACAGGTCCCACCTTCCACAAAAGATAGATAACTAGATAGAATAGTACAGCACAGTACAGGCCCTTCGGCCCACAATGTTGTGCCGACCCTCAAACCCTGCCTCCCATATAAGCCCCCAACTTAAATTCCTCCTTATACCTGTCCAGTAGTCTCTCAATCTTCACTAGTGTATCTGCCTCCACCATTGAAGAGAAGAGATCCAAATGATCCAAAAACCTAAAACCCTGCTCCCTGCACCAACTCCTCAGCCACGCATTCAACTGCCATCTCCTCCAATTCTTACCATCACTGTCACGTAGCAATGGTAGCAATTTTGAGAATGCCAACCTTGAGGTCCTGTTCTTCAGCCTTCTGCCTAGTTCCCAAACTCACACTTCAGGACCTCATCCCTCTTCCTGCCTATGTTGTTGGTACCAACATGTATCACGACTTCTGGCTGCTTTCCCTCGCATACCAGGATGTCATGCACCCGGTCAGATACATCCCGGATTACAATACTTAAATGGCGTTTATAGTGGGAAAGGTTCAGAGGATATGGGCAAAACATGAAGAAATAAGACTAGCTAAAATAGACAACTTGGTAAACATGGACAAGTTGGGCCGAGTGGCCTGCATCCGTGCTGTATAAGTCTATGGCTCTATAACTAATCTCCTGAGGGCTGACTCTACATTCTACACAGGACAGACAACAACGTGTTTAGATTTCTTAATAATTTAATTTGAAGTTTCCTTAATATCTGCCTATTTCAGTGAGAAATATTTAAATTTAATTTTTTTTGTCAGAGACACATGAAAAAGTCAGAAATTATCAATTAACTATTCATTTGCTTTTGTTTAAGCTAACACAAGAGTTTTCTCTGAGCAAAACTATTGCATCTTTCTACTGCCCTCTTGTGCTCATCAAAACAATTGTGGCACAGCTTCCTTCATCAAAAAATATCTTTCTGGTTCAATTTCCAAGGGGTTTCTACTAAGAATTGATTGTAACATAATCTGAAGGAACCCCAGAGTAAATACCATGTATTTACTTATTTTTTCCCTCTAAGGTTATGATAAATAATTTCAAATTTGGATTTTAATTATGTTCTTTATGGTATTGGATGTATGTACGGTCTTTAAGAAGTTGTTACTCAGTATGGTAAGACAATATCAGTAGGAGAATTGGAGAACTGCTGACTTTTGTTGTCAGTGGAAGATGATTCCCAATTGAATTTTTTTTAATAGTTTTAAGTTAATTGGGGAGATTTTGAGGTGCTTTGCTTAGATTTTATTTGAAATGGAATAATAAGAGACATGTTTGAAGTGGAAAAAAATAGTAAAATGTCATACATTACATAAGATATATGAGGAACAGGATAAATACTTTCTTGCTGCTGCCCTGCTGTTCAGTAAGATTTTAATGGTTCTGATCTTTGCCTTTGCTCCACTTCCCTGCCTCAATCCATAACCACAAAACCTCTGTAGTCCAAAATCTGTCTGTCTTTGCCTTGTATATATTTAACAATACCACAGTGACTGACAGAAGATCTAGTGGTGAAGTAAGGTAAACTTCCACCCAGTGAATGATTATGATTTAATTAAATCATAATTATTTACTGCCAAGCGATATCACATCGCAGGACAGCATTGGAAATCGATGAAACACTTTTTAAACATTGGAGTTCTTAGTCCTGCCTCATTCACTTATAATAATCCAATTTGGCCAGTTCAGAAACCTGATAGTTCATGACTTATAACCATCAATTATCTCCTGTTAAATCAGTTTGCTCCTCCACTGGCTGCAGTTGTGATGCTGTTATTGATCTGGCTAATGCTTTTTTCTCTATCCCTATTGCCGAACAGTCCTAAGATTAGTTTGCTTTCACATGGAACGGCCTTCAATACACCTTTACACAGCTTCCACAAGGATATGTCCATTGTCCTACTAGTTGCCATAGTGTGGTGGCACAGGATTTGCCTGAGTATGTCCAATCTCTAGGCATTAATGTAGCTCACTATATAGATGATGTGCTCTGAAGAGGTGGTTTTCAAAACCCTTAATACTTTGTTTGAATACATGCAATCAAGGGATGTGAAATTAATCTCGATGAAGTACAGGGCCTAACTACAATTGTTCATTTTCTGGGAATATAATGGACTAAGGGCCATAGGATAATTCTAGAGATAAGGTCAGAATTAAAATCTTAGACATAGAGCACCCCCCCATGACAAACAAGAAGCCTAATGCTTTGTTGGTCTTCTGGGATACTGGAGGCACCACATATCCCATTTGGTTATGCACCTCCAACTCTTGTGCGCTGTGGCTGGAAAAAAAATTAGTAAGGGCACAGGCCCTTATCCCTGTCTCTCATGGAGAAAACCTTCCCTTGGAAATGCAATTCTCTGCTAAAGATGATGTGTCATCTGGAACCTTTGGCAGAAATATGGAGGAAAGAACATACCTCTGGGTTTCTGGTCCCAGAAGCTTCCCTACGCTGCCACCAGATACATTGCATTTGAGAAACTACTTCTTGCCTGCTACTGGGTTTTGCAAGAGACTGAAATACAGATGGGAGATTCTTTTATCTCGCTCCACCCTGACCTTCCTATTATGGGATGGGTTCTCTTTGACACATTCACCCATAGGTAAGGAATGCACAACAGGGTTCAATTGTCAAGTGGAAGTGCTATATTTCTGAATGAGCATCAAAGCAGCAGGACAGAATTAGTAAAATACATGAACAGGTTACTGAGTCCCCTCAAGCTATGTTATCCACGCCTGAAGCTTCTCTGTTCGATATCTCACCTGTTGCATGGGGCGTTCCCGCTGATATAGTTCGAAGAATGGTAGAGAATTGTGGGCTATGTTTAGAAATTAAGAACCAACAGCTTTTAACACAATCCTTGGCTGCTATTCACAGTGGGCATTCCCCTGCTCAGATTTGGCAAATAGATTATGTCAGTCCCCTCCCTTTAGAAAAGTGACTCCAGTATCTCTTCACTATGACAAACACTTATTTTGGTTTTTTGATGGTAATCCCTGCTGTTAAAGTTAGTCATGATTGTACCCTTCGGGGGTTAGAATATCTTGCTTCTGCACACGGCAATCCCCTTGAAATTCAATCCGATAGTGGTTCACACTTTATGGGTTCCAGGGTACAAGAGTGTGCCCTCTCTAATAGTGTATGGTGGGTCATCTCTGTCCCCTATTATCCTCAGGTCAGCAGTCTGAATGGACAAATGAATGGTCTATTAAAACAGCAAATTTGTTTTCTCATTTCTACCCATACATTATCTGGATGGTTACCCATCCTTCCTCGTGCTTTGTATAATTTGAACCACGGCCCTTTGAAAGGAGGTACTCCCTTTTTGTTAATGACGGAATAATCTATTCTTTTTGATCCTGATGGCACAACTGAATGTGCTGAGAAAGAGCCGATTCAGTTCTGCAAGAGGAGGCAAAATGTTTGTGACATATCCATCTTCCCCTCCAGTGGAGGGTGAGATTACTGCTGACAGACAAGGAAAAACATATTGGGTGATGGTACGAGGACTTTCTGTGTGTGTGGATAAGGGAAAACTGACTAAGAGAGAATGAAAAAATTTGTAACTACTGTGCTTAAAGGTTCCTGCCAGAATGTTGTTTTGTTCTGATTAAATGCTTATCTTGTGTTTTGTTGGATGTCTGACTTCTGTTGAGACCCAACAAGCCATTAATAACTTTGGGATTTGTGACAATGGTATTATTGTTTTGGAAAAAGATGTACATTATGTGATAGATGCGCTAATTGGGGGCCTATAAGTGTGAGAGAGTGTTGTAAACCTAAAGTGACTGGTCTCAAAGGACTTTTTCCTGTATTGATTGTAATTGATTGTAATTTGACTCTTGCATTCTTGATCACATTACAGTATAGTATTTATAAATCTTACTCATTCTGATTGAATTGTCAACAAGATGTTATCATCCCTTAAGGATGAGGATATATATTTTAAAGTGAAAGTTGAGGTTAATCATTGGATCTATATAATTTTTCATATCTTGATAATCATGATTATATTAGTTTTAATCATTCAAAGGATACTAATATGTATTCTTCATTTTAAACAGAAGGAAGAGTTTTATGTTCCTTTAGCCTATCCAGACGTTTAAAGGATGGAATATGTTACGTTAAATTTTGTAAAATACTGGATGAATGTCTGTACAGTTCAAAATAAAAATTTAACTCTTTCCAAGCTTGCAACATGTAGAGTGTCTGTACAAGGCAAACACTGTAAGTTTGTTGATGTCTAAAGTTTGTTGATAGCAGCTAGATGCTTTCTTAGTTCAGTCACCATTAACACGAGAATGTCTGTTAATGACTAAATGTTTGTTGCCACATTAAGAGTTAGGACGATGGATTCTTTCCGGTCATCTGTCAAATTGGCTTGATTGAATCTTTATTAAATTCAGGCTTATTGCTTACATGTGATACTAATGTCCTTTTGTAATTAAAGGAATGTTAAGTCCAAAACATTGGTGGACAGATGGATAAGGAGTGACCAGTAGAGTGCCTAATTAATTTATAAGGGTATGCTGAACACTATGTTAATGAACACATCTGTTGTTTGAATGAAAGAAACCAGGCTGAGTTGATGACTTGAGAACAAAAGATCAATGAGTCTATCTGCCTCTATGTCTCCCTCTACTTGTGGAGCTTGTTTTTATTGGGTTACCTTTCCCTGGGTTTTTTGGACTTTGCCCAGACCAGAAACTGATTGGAACCTGGGACCAGGGGGTGGTTTCATGAGTGAGTTGGAATTCAGAGTTCTCCTGACAGCAGTGACAATCAAGTGGTGACTAAGAATCGTAAGCCCTGAAAGTTTTGTGGCTTGTTATGTATGTTTTATTTGTGCTTTCTATTTATTGATAAATTGCTTTGTTGCTCTATTGTGTTTGTACGCTTATTACCAAATGTCCTGGACATTCGAATAGTTTGGGTCAGATCAACCTAGTCCATTGCAAAAAGGCAGGAAAGATCCTCCGTAAATTCCACAAGAGAGAACATACTGATATGTCTAAGCTGATTGCTCCTGAATTTTTCATCAAAGTGTATCTGAAGATCATATAACTATAAGATATAGGAGCCAAATTAGGCCATTTGGCCCATCAAGTCTGCTCCGCCATTTCATCACAGTTGATCCAATTTTCATCTCAGCTCCAGTCTCCTGCCTTCTCCCCAAATCTGTTCATGCCCTGAGCAATCAAGAACCTATCAACCTCTGTCTTAAAGATACATAAAGACTTGGCCTCCACAGCTGCTGGTGGCAAAGAATTCCAGAGATTCACCACCTTCTGGCTAAAGAAATTCCTCCTCATCTCCTTTCTAAAAGGACACCCCTCTATTCTGAGGCTGTGTCCTCTGGTCTTAGACTCTCCCACCATGGGAAACATCTTCTCCACATGCACTCTATCAAGTCCTTTCATCATTTGGTAGGCAAAAATGAGGTCACCCCTCATTCTTCTGAATTCTAGTGAATGCAGGCCCAGAGCCATCAAACACTCTTCATATGACTAGCCATTCAATCCTTTTTAAGGTGAGGAGCCAAAAACTCTCGCAATACTCCAAGTGAAGCTACATCAGTGCTTTATAAAGTCCCAACATTACACCCTTACTTTTCTATTCTAGTCCTATTGAAATGAATGCTAACTTTCATTTGCTTTACTCACCTCAAATTCAACCTGCAAATTAAGCTTCAGGGAATCTTCTCAAGTCTCTTTGCATACTAATTTTATACTCTTCTATTTCTTCTGACAAAGTGCATGACCATACACTTCCCAATATAGTATTCCACCTGCCACTTCTTTGCCCATTATCCTAATGTCTAAGTCCTTCTGTAGCCTCTCTACTTCCTCAAAACTACCTGCCCCTCCACCTATTTTCATATCGTCTACAGATATTGCAACAAAGCCATCAATTTCATCATCCAAATCATTGAGATATAATGTAAAAAGAATTGGTCCCAACACAGACCCTGTGGAATACCACTGGTCACTGGCAGCCTGCAAGAGGAGGTTCCCTTTATTCCCACTCTTTGCCTCCTGCCAATCAACCACTATTTTATCCATGCTAGAATCATTCCTGTAATACCATGGGCTCATAGCTTGTTAAGCAGCCTTATGTGTGATACTTTGTAAAAAGCCCTTCTGAAAATCCAAGTACGCAAGATCAACCAATTCTCTGTTGTCTATCCAACTTGTTATTTCTTTGAAGAATTCCAACAGATTTGTCAGGCAGGATTTTCCCTTGAGGAAACCATGCTGACTATGACCTATTTTATCATGTGCTTCCAAGTACCCAGAAACCTCATTCTTAATAATTGACTCCAACATCAACCCATCCACTGAGGTCAAATGAACTGGCCTATACTTTCCTTTCTTCTGCCTCTCTCCCTTCTTGAAGAGTGAAGTGACACTTACCATATAACTATATAACCATATAACAATTACAGCACGGAAACAGGCCAACTCAGCCCTTCTAGTCCGTGCTGAACTCTTACCCTATCCTAGTCCCATCGACCTGCACTCAGCCCATAACCCTCCATTCCTTTCCTGTCCATATATCTATCCAATCTATCCAAAATCTTACAATTTTCCAGTCTTCTGGAACCATTCCAGAGTCTAGTGATTCTTGAAAGATCATTACTAGTGCCTTTACAATCACTTCAACCACCTCTTTCAGAACTCTAGGGTGTACACCATCCGGTCCAGGTGACTTATCTATCTTCTGACCTTTCAGTTTTCTAAGAACCTTCTCCCTAGAAATGTTAACTTCACACACTTCATGATGCCTGACACTTGGAACTTCCACCATACTGCTGGTGCCTTTAACAGTGAAGTCTGATGCAAAATACTTATTCAGTTCATCTGTCATTTTCTTGTCCCCCATTACCTACCTCTGCAGCATCGTTTTCCAGTGGTCTAATATCCACTCTCGCTTCTCTTTTACATTTTATATATCTGAAAGAACATTTGTTATCCTCTTTAATATTACTATTGGCTTATTTACTTTCAAATTCCAATTTTTCCTTCTTAATGACTTTTACAGTTGCCTTCCGTTGGTTTTTAAAAGCTTCCCAATCCTCTAACTTTCCATTAATTTTTGCCCTATTATATGCCCTCACCTTGGCTCTTATGTTGGCTTTGCCTTCTCGTGTTAGACATGGTTGTGCCATCTTGCCTTTAGAATACTTCTTCCTCTTTGGGATGTATATATCCTGTGCATTCCAAACTGCTTCCAGAAATTCCAGTCATTACTGCTCGGCCATCATTTCTGCTAGAGTTCTTTTCCAATCAATTCTGGCCAACTCCTCTCTCATGCCTTTGTAATTCTCTTTACTCCACTGTAATACTGATACGTCTGACTTTATCTCCTCTTTCTCAAACTTCAGGGTAAATTCAATCATATTATGATCACTTGGCCCAAAGGGTTCTTTTACCTTAAGCTATTTTAACCAATTTTGTTTCATAGAACAACACCCATTCCAGAATCATTGATCCCCTAGTGGGCTAAACGATGAGCTGCCCTGAAAAGCCAGATCTTGTAGGCATTCTAGAAATGCCCCCTCTTGGAATCTAGCAATCTCCTGGATTTTCCCAATCTATCTATATATTGAAATCCCCCATGATTACTGTAACATTGCCCTTTTGGCATTTTCTATTTCCCATTGTAATTTGTAGACCACATCCTTACTACTGTTTGGGTGGCCTCTGTATACAGCTTTCATCAGGGTCTCTTATCCTTTCAGTTCCTTAGCTCTATCAACAATGTTTCAACACCTTCTGACCCCATACCCTCCCTCCTACACCAACTTGTTAGTCACGCGGAAAGCGGCCAGTGCGTGAGTGGGCCAGTGAAAGAGTGGAGCTTTGAGGCTTTCACTCGAGAGATTCTGGCAGTTTTGGCAGTTGGCCTGTGCAATCAAGTCAATCAAGATTTGAATAGATCAGCAGAAAGCCGTTGATTAGACAATCAAGATTTGAATCGCTCAGACTCAGCAGAAAGCAGCTGATTGGTCAGTCGAGGTCAGGTGACCAAACATTTTGAAAAGCTCAAACAGATAAATAGAGGGATGGCTCAAGCGAAGCGGCCAGTGCGTGAGTGGGCCAGTGAAGGAGTGGACTCGAGAGGCTTCGACGAGAAGAGGCGGAGGACAAGCTAGCTCGCAGTTAGTTTTTACCATGTCTCCTGAGACGGTGATGTGCCTCTCATGTGAGATGTGGCAGTCTTGGGGAAAATCCCCTCTCCCGCAGAGTCACATCTGCCAGAAGTGCATACGGCTGGGCGATCTGGAAGACCGTGTAAGGAATCTGGAGCAGCAGCTGGATGACCTTCGACTCATAAGGGAGAATGAGACAGTCATAGATGAGAGCTACAGGGAGGTAGTCACACCTAGGCTGTCGGAAGCAGGTCGTTGGGTGACAGTCAGAGTGAGCAGACAGGTAGTGCAGAGCATCCCTGTAGCCATTCCCCTGAATAATAAGTTTACCGTCCTGGATACTGTTGGCGGGGACGACCGACCAGGTGTGAGCCACGGTGGCAGGGCCTCCGGCACTGAGTCTGACCCTGTGGTGCAGAAGGGTGGGACGGGGAAGAGGAGCGCTGTCATCATTGGAGACTCTATAGTCAGGGGAGCAGACAGGAGATTTTGTGGACGTGAGAAGGACACCCGCATGGTTTGTTGCCTCCCAGGTGCCAGGGTCCGGGATGTATCTGACCGGGTGCACAACATCCTGATACGAGAGGGAAAGCAACCAGAAGTCGTGATACATGTTGGGAACAATGACATAGGCAGGAAGAGGGATGAGGTCCTGAAGTGTGAGTTTTGGGAACTAGGCGGAAGGCTGAAGAACAGGACATCAAGGGTGGCGTTCTCAGGATTGCTGCCAGTGCTACGTGACAGTGATGGTAGGAAATGGAGGAGATGGCAGTTGAATGCGTGGCTGAGGAGTTGGTGCAGGGAGCAGGGTTTTAGATTATTAGATCATTGGGATCTCTTCTGGGGAAGGTGGGACCTGTACAGATTGGATGGGTTGCACCTGAACTCGAGGGGGAGCAATATCCTTGCAGGTAGGTTTGCTAGCATGGTTCGGGAGGGTTTAAACTAATTTCTGAGGGGGATGGGACCCAGAGCGATAGAGCAGTGAAAGAAGTGCATGGAGTAAATCCAGATCTAACATACAGAGAGGCTTTGAGGAAAGAGAAGCAGAATAAACGGTGTAAAGACAGTAAGGTAGAAGGGATGAAATGTGTGTACCTCAATGCAAGAAGCATCAGGAACAAAGGTGATGAACTGAGAGCTTGGATACATACATGGAATTATGATGTAATGGCCATTGCAGAGACTTGGCTGGCACCAGGGCAGGAGTGGATTCTCAATATTCCTGGATTTCAGTGCTCTAAAAGGGATAAAGAGGGCAGAAAAGGGAAGGAGGGGTGGCATTACTGGTCAGGGATACTATTACAGCTACAGAAAGAGTGGGTAATGTAGCAGGATCCTCTTTTGAGTCAATATGGGTGGAAGTCAAGAACAGGAAGAGAGCAGTTACTCTATTGGGGGTATTCTATAGGTCCCCTGGGAGCAGCAGAGATACAGAGGAGCAGATTGGGAGGCAGATTTTGGAAAGGTACAAAAATAACATGGTTGTTATCATGGGTGACTTTAACTTCCCTAATATTGATTGGCACCTGATTAGTTCCAAGGGTTTAGACGGGGCAGAGTTTGTTATGTGTGTCCAGGACGGATTCCTGTCACAGTATGTGGACAGGCCGACTAGGGGGAATGCCATACCAGAACTAGTACTAGGTAATGAACCGGGTCAGGTCACAGATCTCTCAGTGGGTGAGTATCTGGGGGACAGTGACCACCGCTCCCTGGCCTTTAGCATTATCATGGAAAAGGATAGAATCAGAGAGGACAGGAAAATTTTTAATTGGGGAAAGGCAAATTATGAGGCTATAAGGCTAGAACTTGCGGGTGTGAATTGGGATGATGTTTTTGCAGGGAAATGTACTATGGACATGTGGTTGATGTTTAGAGGTCTCTTGCAGGATGTTAGGGATAAATTTGTCCCAGTGAGGAAGATGAAGAATGGCAGGGTGAAGGAACCATAGGTGACAAGTGAGGTGGAAAATCTAGTCAGGTGGAAGAAGGCAGCATACATGAGGTTTAGGAAGCAAGGATCAGATGGGTCTATTGAGGAATATATGGAAGCAAGAAAGGAGCTTAAGAAAGGGCTGAGAAGAGCAAGAAGGAGGCATGAGAAGGCCTTGGCGAGTAGGGTAAAGGAAAACCCCAAGTCATTTCAAAGTTGCTGGTGAACGCAGCAGGCCAGGCAGCTTCTCTAGGAAGAGGTACAGTTGACGTTTCAGGCCGAGACCCTTCGTCAGGGCTAACTGAAGGAAGAGTTAGTCAGAGATTTGAAAGTGTGAGGGGGAGGGGGAGATCCAAAATGATAGGAGAAGACAGGAAGGGGAGGGATGGAGCCAAGAGCTGGACAGGTGATTGGCAAAGTGGATATGGGAGGATCATGGGACAGGAGGTCCGGGGAGAAAGTCAAGGGTGGGGGGGAACCAGAGGATGGGCAAGGGGTATAGTCAGAGGGACAGAGGGAGAAAAAGGAGAGTGAGAGAAAGAATGTGTGTATAAAAATAAATAACGGATGGGGTACGAGGGGGAGGTGAGGCATTAGCGGAAGTTAGAGAAGTCGATGTTCATGCCATCAGGTTGGAGGCTACCTTGACGGAATATAAGGTGTTCCTCCAACCTGAGTGTGACTTCATCTTTACAGTAGAGGAGGCCGTGGATAGACATGTCAGAATGGGAATGGGTTGTGGAATTAAAATGTGTGGCCACTGGGAGATCCTGCTTTCTCTGGCAGACAGAGCGTAGGTGTTCAGCAAAGCGGTCTCCCGGTCTGCGTCGGGTCTCGCCAATATATAGAAGGCCACATTGGGAGCACCGGACGCAGTATATCACCCCAGCTGACTCACAGGTGAAGTGTCGCCTTACCTGGAAGGACTATCTGGGGCCCTGAATGGTGGTAAGGGAGGAAGTGTAAGGGCACGTGTAGCACTTGTTCCGCTTACAAGGATAAGTGCCAGGAGGGAGATCAGTGGGGAGGGATGGGGGAGACGAATGGACAAGGGAGTCGCGTAGGGAACGATCCCTGCGGAAAGCGGGGGGGGGGGAGGGAAAGATGTGCTTAGTGGTGGGATCCCGTTGGAGGTGGCGGAGGTTACAGAGAATAATATGTTGGACCCGGAGGCTGGTGGGGTGGTAGGTGAGGACTAAGGGAACCTTATTCCTAGTGGGGTGGCGGGAGGATGGAGTGAGAGCAGATGTACGTGAAATGGGGGAGATGCGTTTAAGAGCAGAGTTGATAGTGGAGGAAGGGAAGCCCCTTTCTTTAAAAAAGGAGGACATCTCCCTCGTCCTGGAATGAAAAACCTCATCCTGAGAGCAGATGCGGCGGAGACGGAGGAATTGCGAGAAGGGGATGGCATTTTTGCAAGAGATAGGGTGAGAAGAGGAATAGTCCAGATAGCTGTGAGAGTCAGTAGGCTTATAGTAGACATCAGTGGATAAGCTGTCTCCAGAGACAGAGACAGAAAGATCTAGAAAAGGGAGGGCCGTGTCGGAAATGGACCAGGTAAACTTGAGGGCAGGGTGGAAGTTGGAGGCAAAGTTAATAAAGTCAACGAGCTCAGCATGCGTGCAGGAAGCAGTGCCAATGCAGTCGTCGATGTAGCGAAGGAAAAGTGGGGAACAGATACCAGAATAGGTACGGAACATAGATTGTTCCACAAAGCCAAAAAAAGGCAGGCATAGCTAGGACCCATACGACTGCCCATAGCTACACCTTTAGTTTGGAGGAAGTGGGAGGAGCCAAAGGAGAAATTATTAAGAGTAAGGACTAATTGATGCTGCCTGGCCTGCTGTGTTCACCAGCAACTTTGATGTGTGTTGCTTGAATTTCCAGCATCTGCAGAATTCCTGTTGTTTACCCCATGTCATTCTTCAATTATGTGAAGAAAAAAAGTGATGACAGAAATGAAGGTAGGACCGATTAGAGATAAAGGTGGGAAGATGTGCCTGGAGGCTGTGGAAGTGAGTGAGGTCCTCAATGAATACTTCTCTTTGGTATTCACCAATGAGAGGGACTTGATGATGGTGAGGGCAATATGTGTGAGGTTGATGTTCTGGAGCATGTTGATATTAAGGGAGAGGAGGTGTTGGAGTTGTTAAAATAGATTAGGACAGATAAGACCCCGGGGCCTGATGGAATATTCCCTAGGCTGTTCCACGAGGTGAGAGAAGAGATTGCTGAACCTCTGGCTAGGATCTTTATATCCTGGTTGTCCACAGGAATGGTACCAGAGGATTGGAGGGAGGCGAATGTTGTCCCCTTGTTCAAAAAAGGTAGTAGGGATAGTCCGGGTAATTATAGACCAGTGAGCCTTACGTCTGTGGTCAGAAAGCTGTTGGAAAAGATTCTTAGAGATAGGATCTATGGGCATTTAGAGAATCATGGTCTGATCAGGGACGGTCAGCATGGCTTTCTGAAGGGCAGATCGTGTCAAACAAGCCTGATAGAGTTCTCTGAGGAAGTGGCCAGGCATATAGATGAGGGTAGTGCAGTGGATGTGATCTATATGGATTTTAGTAAGGCATTTGACAAGGTTCCACACGGCAGGCTTATTCAGAAAGTTAGAAGGCATGGGATCCAGGGAAGTTTGGCCAAGTGAATTCAGAATTGGCTTGCCTGCAGAAGGCAGAGGGTGGTGGTGGAGGGAGTACATTCAGATTGGAGGATTGTGACTAGTGGTGTCCCACAAGGATCTGTTCTGGGACTTCTACTTTTCGTGATTTTTATTAATGACCTGGATGTGGGGGTAGAATGGTGGGTTGGCAAGTTTGCAGACGACACAAAGGTTGGTGGTGTTGTAGATAGTGTAGAGGATTGTCAAAGTTTGCAGAGAGACATTGATACGATTCAGAAGTGGGCTGAGATGTGGCAGATGGAGTTCAACCCAGAGAAGTGTGAGGTGGTACACTTTGGAAGGACAAACTCCAAGGCAGAGTACAAAGTAAATGGCAGGATACTTGGTAGTGTGGAGGAGCAGAGGGATCTCGGGGTACATGTCCACAGATCCCTAAAAGTTGCCTCACAGGTGGATAGGGTAGTTAAGAAAGCTTATGGGGTGTTAGCTTTCATAAGTCGAGGGATAGAGTTTAAGAGTCGCGATGTAATGATGCAGCTCTATGAAACTCTGGTTAGGCCACACTTGGAGTACTGTGTCCAGTTCTGGTCACCTCACTATAGGAAGGATGTGGAAGCATTGGAAAGGGTACAGAGGAGATTTACCAGGACGCTGCCTGGTTTAGAAAGTATGCATTATGATCAGAGATTAAGGGAGCTGGGCTTTACTCTTTGGAGAGAAGGAGGGTGAGAGGAGACATGATAGAAGCGTACAAGATAATAAGAGGAATAGATAGAGTGGATAGCCAGCACCTCTTCCCCAGGGCACCACTGCTCAATACAAGAGGACATGGCTTTAAGGTAAGGGGTGGGAAGTTCAAGGGGGAATATTAGAGGAAGGTTTTTTACTCAGAGAGTGGTTGGTGCGTGGAATGCACTGCCTGAGTCAGTGGTGGAGGCAGATATACTAGTGAAGTTTAAGAGACTACTAGACAGGTATCTGGAGGAATTTAAGGTGAGGGCTTATATGGGAGGCAGGTTTTGAGGGTCGGCACAACATTGTGGGCTGAAGGGCCTGTACTGTGCTGTACTATTCTATGTTCTATGTACGTATTAAACTGTATACTCTTCCTAGTTCTAGCACGTAGTAAGTGTAGCAATCCAGAGATCACAACCCTGGAGGTTCTGCCCTTTAACTTAGCACCTAACTCCCTGAACTCCCCATGCAGAACCTCGACACTTGTTAACCATATCATTGGTACTTTAATGGACCACGACCTCTGGCTATTCACTCTCCCACTTAAGAATGCTGAGGTCTCGATTCAACAAGTGCTGAGCCCTGGCACCTGGTAGGCAACACACTATCCTGGATACCTGCTGTCCATTCCTCTAACTGACAAATCACTTGTCACCACAGCGTGCCTTTCCTCCCCTTTCCCTTCTGAGTCTCAAAGCTCGGACTCAGTGCCAGAGACCTGACTATCATGACTTTCCTCTGTTAGTTCAATCCACCCCCGATAGTATTCAAAGTGATATACTGGTTGTTGCGGGAGATGGCCACAGGGGTAGTCTGTACTGACCTTAACTGCTTTCGTCTTCCCGACTGTCACCCAGTTTCCTGTGTCCTGCACCTTGGGTGTAACTGACTTCTCTATATGTCCTCCCTATCACCCCTTCAACCTCCCAAATGATCTGGCGTTCATCCAGTTCATGCTCCAATTTCTTAACTTGGAGTGTAAGAAGCTGCAGCTGGATGCACTTCTCTCAGTTATAGTCATCAGGGACACTGGAGCTCTCCCTGCGTTCCCACATCCTGCAGGAGAAGCATTCAGTCATCCTGCCTTGGATCTTTACTGTCCTAGTTGAGCAGATATAAATAAAGGAAGGAAAACAAAACTTAACCTAGAGCTTTTCTTTTCTTTGCTTTCTCTGACTGAAGCCTCTCTCCACTGAAGCCTTGAAGAGCTAAAGCCTCATTTGCGAAAAAAAGAGAAAATTGTGTGTTAGGAAAACAGAATCTCTGAATATAAAATGAGCAAATCACTAAAACTTAGCAAGCCAGCACCTTAATTCCATAAGAATAGATCTAAGAATTCCATTCACCATAGAAAGTAAAGTTATAGCAACAACGAAACAGGTACAAAGTAGATATATAGGGATGGCACTAGATCACAAAGAGAAAGAGAATAAGTCACTCTTTTGTTATAGGGAGTTGATCTAATTTAAGATATCTGATAACACAAAAAGAGAAGTAATCTCACTCTGAGAAAGAGCAGAATTAGAGGCTTTCAATATACAACAGTCACTCTGATATAAAATATGGACGTTATACATTTTTTTGTACAGCATTTAACGTCAGATAAGGGATTAGAGGGCTGTGATGAGAGAAGTGCAATGGCACAGTGGGTAGAGCAGCTACTTCACAATTCCAATTACCTTTGATGCTGTTTGTGTTGATCTTGCATATTCTTGTGATCATGTGAAATTCCCTTGGGCGCTCCAGTTGCCTCCCGTGTCCCAAAGACATGCAGGCTGGTTGGTTTATGGGTCATTGTAAATTGCCCCTAATGCATACGTGATTGGGACCATGGAAAAAATTAATGGGGGAATGGGATTACTGTGTAATTAGCAAGGACTTGAAGAACCAAAATGAGTGTCTTTATAGAAATAAGATTAATAATGAACTACAGAACGTGGTCGAGTGAAGTTTGCATATCTACCAGCAGATGAAGGTCTCCAGCAAGATATATGAATGCCATCCTTCAGACATTTACTGCAAGGATATATTCAAAAATGATCTTCTGTGACCATGGATCTGACTGAGGGCCTGCAAAGCAGCTTCATGATCCTAGCCTACTGCTCCAACAGTCAATGGATTCCTATTAATAAATGCATGGATTATATTTTAGCCTTGCAATAAATTTGTGTGAACCTCTGAAAATAAAAACTAATCAAGTGACATTATGGCCTCTAAATTTTGTCATATTTTGAAGTATTGACTGTTTCCATCCTTTTCTTTAGACGATCCCTTGTCCTTAAGGATCATATCTTCCACCCACTCTTAACATTATGTGTTCTGAGGTGGGATCTGTAATCTCTGCCACAGGTGAGGCAAGAGGTGAGGCAAGAGGTGTTTGCCAGGGCAAAGATTGAGTAGCTTGAGAGGATGACTGCTCTTTCTGGGTGCTCCTAATACATGCAATGGAGGATCTTAAACACTCTTTCTCCACTTTGGGCAGGAGAAGTTCTCAGGAAATGATCAAGAAAAACCGCGGACACCAAAAACTTGAAATGTACCAGAAGGTACCAGAAACACTCAGCAAATCAGATAGTATCGTTGCAAAGAGTATCCTTAAGGGTGTTTTATCTGATTCTGAAAATTAACTGTTTCTTGTTCCACAGATACCTGACTTCCTGTTACTATGCTTAATTAGGAGTCCCCAGAAAATTTCTGGATTGTTGCATTTTGTTTAAGGAGGTGTTTAAACATGGTTTAATCTTTTCTTCTCTCAGTCTTACGATGGTAAGCATCCTATCGAGGTGCACCGTGGCTTGCTCTGGCATCAGCTCTGTGTGTGACCACAAGAAACAGTAGAGAGTTGTGGACACAGCTCAGCACATCACAGAAATTATCCTCTCCTCTAAGGACTCTGTCTATACTAATCGCTGCCTCAGAAATCAAAGGCCACCACCTGCACCCTGGTTATTCACTCCTCTCCCCTCTTCCATCAGGCAGAAGATACAAAAGCCTGAAAGCATAAGACCATAACCATAACACAAAGGAGCAGAAGTCAGCCATTCGGCCCATCGAGTCTGCTCCAACATTCTATCATGAGCTGATCCAAACCCCCATTTAGTCCCACTCCCCCGCCTTCTCACCATAACCTTTGATGCCCTGGCTACTCAGATACCTATCAATCTCTGCCTTAAATACACCCAATGACTTGGCCTCCACTGCTGCCCGTGGCAACAAATTCCATAGATTCACCACCCTCTGGCTGAAAAAATTTCTTCGCATCTCTGTTCTGAATGGACACCCTTCAATCCTTAAAGTCATGCCCTCTTGTACTAGACTCCCCCATCATGGGAAACAACTTTGCCACATCCACTCTGTCCATGCCTTTCAACATTCGAAATGTTTCTATGAGGTCCCCCCATCATTCTTCTAAACTCCAAGGAGTACAGTCCAAGAGT
The DNA here is from genome assembly GCF_030028105.1 of Mobula birostris. Lineage (NCBI taxonomy): Eukaryota > Metazoa > Chordata > Chondrichthyes > Myliobatiformes > Myliobatidae > Mobula > Mobula birostris. Next base: position 83,639,599 of record NC_092372.1, on the reverse strand, counting down.
GGACAAACGTTCCTCATATGTTAACCCTCTCATTCCCAGAATCATTCTAGTGAATCTTCTCTGAACCCTCTCCAACGTCAGCACATCCTTTCTTAAATAAGGAACCCAAAATTGCTCACAGTACTCCAAGTGAGGTCTCACCAGCGCCTTATAAAGCCTCAACATCACATCCCTGCTCCTATACTCTATTCCTCTAGAAATGAATGCCAACATTGCATTCGCCTTCTTCACCACTGACTCAACCTGGAGGTTAACCTTAAGGGTATCCTGCATGTACATTCAGGCTGAAGAGCAGTTTCTACCCCACTGTTATAAGATTTTTAAATAGTTCCCTGGTACAATAAGTTGGATTCTTGACCTCACAATCTACCTTGTTATGATCTTTCACCTTAGTGTTTATCTGCACTTTCACCGGTAGCTGTTCCACTTTACTCAGCATTGTTATTTTTTACACTGTTCTACCTCAACGCCCTGTGTAATGATCTGATCTGTATGAACAGTATACAAGACAAGCTTTTCACTGTACATGTGATAATAATAAACCAGTTCTGCTTCTAATTCTAATTCCAACTCCAGTTTAACATTATGATGAAGCACAGTAAACTGCCTTCAGGAATCTCATATTAACTTTCCTGAGAACCTTTCTCCTTCCTGCAACTCCAGTACATTTCGGACTCTAAACCTGACTGATCAAAACTTTCAAAACAGTTTTTACAAGTTCCTTCTTGTATTCATATGAATGCTATGTTCAACATGCAATTGCATTCTAAGCTTGGAGGCTTAGTATGCTCGTGGAAAGTACGGAGTGAGTTTTCCTCATCTTTCCTTTCCAGAAGCTTTCTATGTTTCTATGATGTTTTCTATGTTTCTATGTTTCTAAGCTGCCTGCTTGTCCGATGCAACAGTATGATAAGCCTCTTGGCATTCTGCTGTAAAATTCCCAATAGCCTTCCTTGTCATCTTACATTTGCTCTGTTTTTCTAAGAGTGCATCATGTTCCTTGGGTCCCAGGACTGTGTACTGCTTTTCCTTCAGGATAGTTGCTGCCTTTGGTTAGAATGTATAACATGCAGCACATAATGATCATGGCTTGCCACCTGCTGGACATTTACTGCCAGAAGCCTTCACAACACATAAAGCTCTGGAATCTTAGCTTTAAAAGAGTACTTATTATTTAAAATTCACTTGTGTAGATTTCTCTGTCCCCTTTCTTGATCTCTCTGTCTCCATCTCTGGAATTTACATTGATAAATGTATTGGTGCTGCTTCATGCGCCCATGCTGAGCTCATCAATTTCGTCAACTTTGCTTTCAACTTCCACACTGCCTTTAAATTCACTTTGTCCATTTCTGACACCTCCCTCCACTTTCTTGGATTTTCTGTCTCCATGTTTGGAAACAAACCGTTGACTGACATCTCTTATGAACCTTTTGATTCCCATGGTTGTCTTGAATATACCTCTTCCCACCATCTCCTGTAAAAATTCCCTTTTCTCAATTCTGTCATCTCTGCTACATCTATTCCCACAATGGGGCTTTCCTTTCCTGGACATCAGTGATGTCCTTCTTCAAAAACGAACAGGGTTTCCATTCCTCCACCACAGATGCTGCTCTCACCTACATCTCCTTCATTTCCTGAACATCAGCGCTCACTCCATCATCTTGTTCCTCTTATCCTTACCTACCATCCCATGAGCCTCCTGATCCAACATATCATTCTCCTCCATCTCCAAAGGGGTCCTAATGCCAAACATATCTCTACCTTCCCCACTCCCCACCCCCCACCCCACTCCACTTTCTGCAGGGATCACTCACTCCATGATTGACAACAAACTGGACTGGTCAAAGAACACTGAGGCTGTCTACAAGAAGAGTCAGAGCTGTCTCTATTTCCTGAGGAGACTGAGGTCCTTTAACATCTGCTGGACAATGCTGAGGATGTGCTACGAGTCTGTGGTGGCCAGTGCTATCATGTTTGCTGTTGTGTGCTGGGGCAGCAGGCTGAGGGTAGCAGACACCAACAGAATCAACAAACTCATTTGTAAGGCCAATGATGTTGTGGGGATGGAACTGGACTCTCTGACGGTGGTGTCTGAAAAGAGGATGCTGTCTAAGTTGCATGCCATCTTAGTCAATGTCTCCCATCCACTACATAATGTACTGCATGGGCACAGGAGTATATTCAGCCAGAGACTCATTCCTCCAAGATGCAGCACAGAGCATCATAGGAAGTCATTCCTGCCTGTGCCATGAAACTTTACAACTCCTCCCTTGGAGGGTCAGACACTCTGTGCCGATAGGCTGGTCCTGGACTTATTTCATAATTTACTGGCATAATTTACATATTACTATTTAACTATTTATGGTTCTATTACTATTTATTATTTATGGTGCAACTGTAACGAATAATTTCCCCTTGGGATCAATAAAGTATGACTATGACTATGACTATTCCTTTCTCCATTCGTCCTTCCCCACTAATCTCCCTCCTGGCACCTATCTCTGCAAGCAACAAAGTGCTACACCTGGCCATTCAGCTCCTCCTTCACCTCCATTCAGGGCCCCAAACAGTCCTTCCAAGCCAGGCAACACTGCACCTGTGAATCTGCTGGGGTTGTGCATTGTGTTCGGTGTCTAAATGCAACCTCCTCTATGTTGGTCAAACCAGTTGTAAGTTGGGGCACCACGTCACTGAGCACCTCCAGTCTACCTGCTAAAGTTAGAACTTCCTGGGAGCCAAACGTTTTAATTCTAATTCCCATTCCTGTTCTGACACGTCGGTCCATGACTGTTCTGACTTGTGCCATGATGAGGTCACCCTCAGGGTGGAGGAGCAACACCTTATATTCTATCAGGCTAGCCTCCCACACAATGGCATATTTATCGATTTCTCCTTCTGATATAAAAAATCTCTTCCCCTCCCCTCTTCTTCTATTCCCCACTCTGTCCTTTTACTTCTTTTCACCTGCCTATTACTTCCCCCAGTATCCCTTCTACTTCCCTTTCTCCTATCAGATTCCTTCTTCTGCAGCCCTTTATCTTTCCCGCCCACCTGACTTCACTAATCACCTTCTAGTTATCCTCCTCTCCCTCCCCCCACCTTTTTATTCTGGCATCTTCTCCCTTCCTTTCCATTCCTCAAAAAGAGTCTTGACTTGAAACATCAATTGCTCATTTCCATGGATGCTGCCTGACCTGCTGAGTTCTTTCAGTGTTTTCTGTGTGTTGCTTTAAAATTCCAGCATCTGTAGAACTCACTGTGTTTATGAGTAGACCTAATACAAGGGGTGAAGTTTGTGGCCTAAAGTAGAAGGAGTCAATTTTAGAAAACCTAGCACATTTATTTTTCAACATAGTCACCTCCTACATATACACACTTAGTCCAGCAGTCATGGAGCATACGGATCCCTTCTTTGTAAAAGTGGTCCACAGCAGGGGTGATTGATAAGTTTGTGGCCTAATGTAGGAAGAGATGAGTTATTAACTTCAAACTTCCTGCTTTATCACTCAAAGAGTTGAACTTCACGTGTATGTAACGAGAGCATCTTGGACCTCCAGGTGGTCCACAGCAGGGGTGATTGATAAGTTCGTGGCCTAGGGTAGAAGCAGATGAGTTATACAGCTCTCATTACATGCACATGCAGTTCAGCTCTTTGAGTGAAAATGCAGAAAGTTTAAAGTTTCTCCTCATCTCCTTCTACTTTAGGCCTCGAACTTATCAATGACCCCTGCGTGGACCATTTCTGGAGGTCCAAGACGCCGACTCCTACAAAGGAGGGATCCGTATGCTTCACGACCACTGGGCTAAGTGTGCACATGTAGGAAAAATAAATGTGCTAGGTTTTCTAAAATTGACTCCTTCTACTTTAGGCCACAAACTTATCAAGCATCCCTTGTATTTGTTTACACTGATTTTTATATCACTACTTTAAAAGTAATACTGTCAATACAGTTTAGAAGTTGGGTAGAATTATATACTTTTTTTTGTATTGTACAGTCAGACAGAACCGACCTTTTCCACAATCTTGAACAGATAAAAAAAATCCTAATATCAATCTCCATCCTCTCTCAAAAATTACAAACACTTTTAGCTCACACATCAATAAAAAAAACCTGTTAATTGGATCAGTTAGCACATGTTTTTACTTTCAAGATGTGCAAAAAATTGATTCAACTGAAATTGTGTGAGCAGTAATTTCTAACTGAAACTGAGGAGAGATTGGACTGAGCCATTTTGTGTACCATTCATTTTAGTGTGACTTACGTTTCTTCAGTGTCATATGTGCATTTAATGACATCACTAACTATTCGTGCAATATCAACATTTGTCCTTAATCTGAAGAATTAGGATGCAGTTTATTAGAATTACTCTATGGTCGTGGTAGCTTTTGAAGCAAATTGCATTACCTTGTTGGGTTTCTTGGTACTTTATTAGCAGATTCCAGGAAATGCATGTGCAGCTTCTGAAATGGCTATTAAGCAGGTCAAACACCTTTCAGTGTTTCTAAGATGTACTAAAACACTAGTGACTACTTTCTTCTTCACTGAGCTGTTTAGAAAATCAATTGGTGGTTCTATGGTGAAACTGCTGGAAGTAAATGAAGATGATGATATGGCAAAAGAGGCAACCAAGGGTTAGTGGAGGATTACAGAGCAGAAAGAAAAGCTATGCCTGTGTCAGAACAGACTACACCCACTCTTCCCTCAAGAAAATTATATTCTATCTGAACTTCTCTGAATTATGCATTTGCAGGCTTGGGTACTTCAAGGCTCCCTTCACTGAGATAACTACAAGACCATTGGTTACATTCCTGTGTCCCCACTGCTTCTTCACAGAAGGTATTTGATTCTCAGCATCCTCATCACAGTCTTTCCAAGCAGCCACAGCAGGTCTCTGCTGTGTCATACAAGTCTGCTCTTCACACTGCGTCAGTAAGGCCAAAGAGTCATTGATATCCAGGTGTCATGCCTGGCACCTCTGTTTGAGAGAATCCTTTATTGCCTGTGGAGACAGTGCCTCCTTCCTGTTCCCTGCTTGGAAATGACACTTCTGGTGTTCTACTGGAGACTTCTATGTCCTCTTGCTCCTGCTGTTCATTAGTTAGTACTTTATGTCTCTCAGGATGTGGGTCTGTGTGCACAGGCTGCTGACTTCAGTATGCGGTGCAGCCTACAGGGCAAAGCTATGAAGGTTCCCATGTTGCCAGCCCAGCTCTACAGCATCGAGGAAGGCAATCAGTAACTGCGTTTATTGGTTCATAAGGGCTTCCATTAGTATCATACAGCCTCATCCTCTTGCAGATTGGAAAAAAGAGGTATGAATGAACAGTCTATAAAAATCATTCCTTCAGAGATATGCTCTTCATAAAGACCCTAATAAATTATAAACATAAGAGATTTTGGAAATGTTGGAAATTCAGAACAACAAACACAAAATACAAGAGTCCTGATGAAGGGTCTTGGCTTAAAATGCCGAAGGTTTATTCCTCTCCATAGATGCTGTCTGATCTGTTGACTTCCACCAGCATTTTGTGTCTGATAAATTATTGTCCACAAATGCAGACAAACATGCCTTCTTGTCACCACAATCTACAGCACGAAACTTTTCCAAGACAGCTCAGAAGACATATAATTCTTTATACCTTTCCTTTCAGGACCACATGCACAGATCATAATATATAGGTATCAAAGAAGGAATTCCTATAATAGTTACTGAAGTGACTTCTGACAACAGCTTGCAATGGTTTTTCTCTCATCCTGACATACCCTGTTATCACTTGAAATTTTACTTCCACATCAATCAGGTAAGTGGTGAGTCTCATTGCCTGAGAAAATATTTGTAACCACAAGAATCTGCATATGCGTGGGGTCTGGAGCAAAACACAAGATGCCTGCAGAAAGTAACAGATCAGGCAGGAGGAAAATGAAATTGGCAGTCAACATTTTGGGTTTGCACTCTTCATCTGCACTGAAAGGTAGAGGGGAAATAGTGAGTATAAAAATGAGAAGACAAGGGGTAGAGCAATAGCTGGAAGATGATGGCAGGAAGGGGGTGGGGGTGATAATCAAATGGGGGAGGGCAGAAAGTGAACAGCACCAGAGGCTGGGAGGAGATAGATGGAAGTGACAAAGGGCTGAAGATGATGGGGAGGAAGGTGAAGATGCAATAAAGAGAGGGAGGTGGGGAGAAGAAGTAATGGGAGGAGTGTGTAGGTGATGGGCAGGTAGATGGAGAAGGTGAGGTAGGGAAATAGGGCACGGTGGCGGTGGGGGGGTGGTGGCAGATGATTCATGAGAAGAGAGGAATGGAGGAGGAAGCATTTACTGGAAGTTAAAACAATCAGGTTTACATGCTGCCAGGTTGTAGGCTACCCAGGCAAAACTTGTTGATACTTCTCCGTGTTTAGTCTCAAATTGACAGTAAAGGAAGCCGAGGTAGACACATTGGTGTGGGATTGGAAGGGAGACTTAAAACGGCTGACAAGTGGGAGATTGAGACTGCAGAGTGAAAGTGCTCGGCAAAGAGATTGTCTAGTCTACATCTGGTCTCATCAATACAGAGGAAGCCACAACAGGAGCACCAGATCCAATAGATAACAGTGACAAGTTGCAGTAGCAGGTGCTACACCTCTGGTGGTTACAGGGGTCAGTGCAAGGGGACGGAAGAAAATGGATAAGGAGGGATAAGCAGGCCAGGGAGGCAGAAAGACTGGTCTTGTAAAAAGTGCTAAGGGGTCTGGAAGGGAAAACGTAGTTGCTGGTAGGATCCTGTTCAAAGTTCAAAATAAAATTCATTATCAGTGTATATACATGTCACCTCATACAACCCTGAGATTTTTCTTCCTGCAGGCATACTTAGCAAATCTATAGAACAGTAACTGTAAACAGGATCAATGTACAACAAACTGTGCAAATGCAAATATAAATAAATAGAAATAATTAATGAGTACGAAATAACATGAAATGAAAGAGCATGAAATAACAAGTAAAGAGTCTTTAAAATAGTTTTGGGAACACCAGAAACAGAATGAGTGCAGTTATCCCCTTTTTTTCAAGAGCCAGATGCTTGAGGGGTCGTAACTGTTCTTGAACCTGTTGATGTGAGTCCTGAGGCACTTTAACCTTCAACTTGATGGCAGCAGTGAGAAAAGAGCATGGCCTGGGTGGTGAGGGTCATTGATAATGGATGCTGCTTTTCTATGGCAACGTTTCATGTAGATGTGCTCAATGGTTGTGAGGGCTTTACCCTTGACATACTGGGCCTGAATCCACTATCTTCTGTGGGATTTTCCACTCAAAGTCATTGGTGTTCCCATACCAGGCTGTAATGCAGCCATTCAACATACTTTGCACTGCACATCTATAGAAGGTTCCCAAGGTTTTTGATGACATGCCGAATATCCGCAGAATCCTGAGGAATTAGAGGAGCTGTCGTGCTTCCTATGCAATTATATTTATATGATGGGTCCAGGACAGGTCTTCTGTGCTGTCAGAAGATGCAAAGGAAGATATGCCGGAGGCTGGTGTGGTGGCAGGAGAAGATACTATCTCTGTTCTGTCAGGAGGGGGGAATGGGGTGAGGATAGAAGTGGGGGAAATAGGGAAGATGCAGATGAGGGACCCATCAATAACAGTGTTGGGGTGGGCAGTGTGAGGGGAGACCTGTTTTTCAGAAAAGAAGTTAAATCTCAGATGTCCTGGAGTGTAAAGCCTCATCTCAAAGACAAATGTAATGGAGCTGGAGGAGTTGAGATAATGAACAGCATCTTTTCAAGTGACAGAGTGGGAGGAGATGGGTTTGTGATAGATACCAGCAGAATCACCACCTACAAGGGTCTTCCTATAATAACCATGTCTCGTCTATTCTGGGCATGTAACTCTGATGAAGACAAGGATTTTCATGAAGACTTTCATACAGATATCTGGGAGCCTCTCACTACTCCAAAGCAGCCACAATGCATGATGTTGCTATTTGGAGAGGTTTAGCTACTTTAATTCCTCAGTGTTATCATTTCAGGGGATCTGTCCTGGTCCCAACACGTAAACGTAGTTATGAGGAGAGCATGGCTGCACCTCCCTCCTTAGAAGTTTGAGAAGAGTTGCATGACATCTAAAATATTGACAAAATTAATTAGATGCACAGTGGAGAGTATCCTGACTGGTTGCATCATGGCCTGGTATAGAAGTACCGAGGCCCTTGAGTGGAAAATCCTACAAAAAGTAGTAGACACACCCTGATCATCACAGGCAAAGCCCTCGCCACCGTTGAGCGCATCTACACGGAATGCTGCTGGGGAAAGCAGCATCCATCATTAAGGACCCCTGCCATCCAGACCAAATTCTCTTCTAGCCACTGCAATCAGGACCCACACAACCAGGTACAGGAATTGTTATTACCCATCAGCCATCGGGTAATAACTTGAACCAGTGAGGATAACCTCACTTGCCCCCTCACTGAATTTTTCCCACAACTTATGGACTTATTTTCAAGGTCTCTTCATCTCATGTTCTCGTTATTTATTTCTCATTTATTTATTAGTATTAGTTATTTTTCTTTCCTGATTAGTCAGGGAGTTGAAGATTACAGGGAGAAGGTAGGAGAATGGGGTTGAGAGAGTTAATAAATTAGCCATGATGGAGTGGCAGAGCACGTTCGAGGGGCCAAATGACCTAATTCTGCTCCAATGTCTTATGGTTCAATTATACAATCGCAGAAGAAAGAATGTTTATTTTTCTATTTTCTTTGAACACAATTTAATCTATTAGTTATAAAAATGGTCAAAGTTGGAAAAGGACCACCTGGCCATGCAAATCAATGTACAGTACGAATTTTGCTATTTAGTTGGAAGTATAACACTGTAACTGGCCCTTCCGGCCCAGCAAGCCCACTCTGCCCAATTACATCCATCTGACCCCTTAACCTACTAATCAGTACCTCTACGGAATGTGGGATGAAGCCGAAGCGCCCAGAGGAAACCGAGAGGTAGAACGAACGGACACGTTACTGGCTCTGTAGTGTTACACTGACTGCTACGCTACCCTGTGAAGCATTTTTCCAGGAATAGGTCCAATTGTTTACACACACACACACACACACACACACACACACACACACACACACACACACAGTCAATACAAACCTTTTTGAATTCCCATCATACTCATCTATTTTTCAAAGGGAAATTCTGCATTTAAGAAGCTGATCTTTGTGAAAATCTGACACAGAAGCTGAATCCTATAAAAAATAAAGTTAAACTGAAAATTGTCAAAGACCCAAACTTTTGTAATGTAAGTGAAACCACTGGAAATATATTTTAACAATCAAATTAATTTATTTTTTGTATCCCGAATAAGAACTGTGGCTATTTAATATCCAGATCCACAGCATCAAAATTCAAACCCCTTATGCTGAGGTGTTTTTAAAAATTATGAACCTTTGATTCAAGCTCAAAAATCTCGAAAGGGCATTCCAATGACTTTCTTGGAGAAATAGTCCAGAAATCATAACCTAACAATTAATGAACAATTCCAGTTTTGTTTAATGGAGCACATCAAGTTAACTTTGCTGTGCAATTCCAAACTGAGATCCTTAGTACAAAAAAACATTGTAACAAGTATAAGGCAAATACTGAAGACAAGGTAGCTCGATCAAAGAAACAGAGCAACTTTTTATGCTTCTGTATCAAATACTGACATCTAAAATGATTAATTTAAATGGAAACTTAGTTATATTGAAAAAAGATAAACAGTGCTTTGAGAAATAACAAAAGTAAAACCACAGCCTTAAGTATAGGGCTGTTGACTCCATACTAGTCCTGTTAGAGCAATTTAGGTTGCTTGGTTCCCCCATCCTCTCTCAATAACTCTGTGATTCTGTGATTCTTTTCTATCAGATACTTTTCCAGATTCATTTTGAATGCTATAACTAAAATTGCCTGCACAAGTTGCTAACCACCCATGGCATTAAAAAAACCTCTTGCTCAGGTAGGTTACAATGGGATATTAGTAGGTTGCTATTCTGAGAAGTGGAAGATGAAATTTAACACAAAAAAGTGTGAAGTGATACACTTTGGAAGATCAAACTTGAAGACAAAGTACAGGGTTAATGACAGGATTCTTAGCAGAACAGAGTAACAGACGGATTTTGGGGTCCATATCCTTGGATCCCTCAAAGTTAAGACCAAAGATGTCAGGGTGGTTAAGAACATGTATGACGTGTTGGCCTTCATTAGTTGGGGAATTGAGTTCAAGAGCTGTGAGATAATGCTGTAGCTCTATAAAACTCTGGTTAGACCACACCTAGAGTATTGTGTTCATTTCTGATTGGTTCCTTATTGGAAGGTTGTGGAAGTTTTAGGGAGTGTGCAGAGGATGCTGCCAGGATGAGAGAGAATGTCTTGTTGTTGCAAGGAGTGACTGGGGGCGAACCCAAGTGCAGGACACAGATACGGGGATAGGGTTGAGAGGTGCTTGCATAGTCGCGAACGTGGAAAAGATAACCAGGAGAGTCTTGACCCGGAGATAAGGTTTTCATAGAATATCTAGGGACTGGAGCTGAACTTAGAACTAACGGTCGTAAGTATTGGGAAACGAGGTTAACACACGGGAATCGACCAATGAACTGACGACCCGTGGTTGTGACACAAGAGTTCTTATCCTGCAGTCTCTGATGGAAACCAGGTGTGCTGTAATTAAGTGAATTAGCAGCAATTGGGAATCTAACAACTGGAATTAAGGCATAATCAAGGAGACAGGAGCAGGATGGGGGACAGCCAGACGGAACCATGACACTTGTGAAAATAGATCAAGTGAGCCAGGGTTTTTCACTTTGCAGCAAAGGAGGATTAGTGGTTACTTGATAGAAGTGTTTAATAGAATAAGAGGCGATGGTAGAGTGGACAGCCCCGGGCTTTTTCCAAGGCGGTAAATTAATGAGACGAGAAGGCATCATTTTAATGTGATTGGAGGAAAAAATTGGGGGGAGGGTGGTGGGATTCCAGAAGTAATTTTGTTTTACACAGAATGGTGATGTGTGAAACGTGCTGCCAATAGTGGAGGTAGAGGCAGATACATTAAGGTAATTTATGAGACTCTTAGATTGGCACATAGAGGAAAGAGAAATGGATGGCTAAGTGGGGGGAAGGGTTAGAATGATCTTATCAAAGGTTAAAAGGTCAGTACGGCATCATCAGAATCAGAATCAGGTTTATTATCACTGGTATGTGATGTGAAATTTGTTAACTTAGCAGCAGCAGTTCAATACAATACATAATCTTGAAGAGAGAAAAAAACAAAACATAATAATAACAAGGATCAATTATGTATGTTGAATAGATTTTAAAGGGTGAAAGAACAGAAATACTTATTATTAAAAAAATTGATGTAGTGTTGAAAGCTTCAATGTCCATTTAGGAATTGGATGGCAGAGGGGAAGAAGCTGTTCCTGAGTTGCTGAATGTGTGCCTTCAGGATTCTGTACCTCCTACCTGATGCTAACAGTGAGAAAAGGGCATACCTTGGGTGCTGGAGGTCCTTAATAATGGACGCTGCCTTTCTGAGACACCGCTCCCTAAAGATGCCCTGGGTACTTTGTAGGCTAGTGTTCAAGATGGAGCTGACTAGATTTACAACCTTCTGCAGCTTCTTTCGGTCCTGTTCAGTAGCCCCTCCATACCAGACAGTGATGCAGCCTGTCAGAATGCTCTCCATGGTACAACTATAGAAATTTTTGAGTGTATTTGTTGACATACCAAATCTCTTCAAACTTCTAATAAAGTACAGCTTCTGTCTTGTCTTCTTTATAACTACATCGATATGTTGGGACCAGGTTAGATCCTCAGAGATCTTGACACTCAGGAACTTGAATCTGCTCACTCTCTCCACTTCTGATCCCTTTATGAGGATTGGTATGTATTCCTTCATCTTACCCTTCCTGAAGTCCACGATCAGCTCTTTCCTCTTACTGACGTTGAGTGCCAGGTTGTTGATGTGGCATCATTCCACTAGTTGGCATATCTCACTCCTGTATGCCCTCTCATCACCACCTGATATTCTACCAGCAATGGTTGTATCATCATCTTACTACTGTACTTTATTATTCTATCTTCCTTTTAGCTCCTTGTCTGACATCTTCACTTTATCTCTCCTAAACCTCAACTTGCCATCACTAAGAAGTGCTCCTCTGTATTTACTCTTTCTAGACTTTCATGATCTGCTTCAGGCTGTTTCTATCCATTTAGTGAAAACCCAACATTCTTGCATTAATTTTAATAAATCTCTTTTGCACCTTCTCTAAAGCCATGATGTCATTTGTAAAGCGTAGCATCCAGAAAAGGACTCAATAACTGGAGCTGTGGCTTTTCTAGTGTTTTGTAGAGAATCATCATGGTTTCATTGGTCTTAGACTCTATGCCACCTTTTATATCATTCAAATCTTTGTTCACCACTTTTCAACTGGCCCTGCTGCTTTCAACAGATTAACACCAGATCTTGCTATCCTTGTATCATTTTCAGAATTGCAGCCTCTAACTTATGCAATGCCTAAAAAATAAAGAAATCATGTAACATACACCTGTTTAAAAAAGATACCATACATATTAAGAAAGTCAGTGCTTCTGGGACTAGCACCTGAGAACTCCACTGCACACTTCCCTCTAGTCTTCCCTATTATTTCATGGCTTCAAAGTTCATTAGAATTACTTCATAACTTCTTAATTATAAATATGTTTTCTGTTGAATTTTGATACCTATCTGGTTCAACTGTTTTCAAGTATTAATGTAATGGCAATCCATAGATATTCTGAAATGGAAATTTGATATCCAGGTGGGAGAATATATTACAGTGAAACAAGTGGGGGAGTTGAATTATTCTGAGAGCTTGAATGGACTAGATTCTGAGCAACTGTAGGCCCCATATCAAGGGAATGTGTTGGCCCTGGAGAGGGTCCAGAGTACGTTCAAAAGAATGATCCGGGGAAAGAAAGGCTTGACGTATGAGGACCATTTCATAGCTGGATGGAGTACAGAAGGGTGAGGGGGAGGCTTCAATGAAATCTACCAAAAACCTAGAAACCAGACAGATTCTTCAGCCAGAGGGTGGAAAATCTGTGGAATTCATCGCCACTGAGGGCTGAGGAGGCCAAGTTATTGAATGTACTTAAGCTAGAGATTGATAGGTTTTTCACTGATAAAAGTGTTAAGGGTCACAGGGATAAGGCAGGAGAATGAAGTTGAGACAGAAATCTTCCATGATTGTATAGGGGAGCAGAATTGACGGGCTGAATCACCTGAATTTGCTGCGTTATCTTATGGATGGGCTGAATGGCTTCTTTCTATATCATAAAGAAATACCTGTACACATATCTAGTGCTCTGAATTTTTATTCTTAGATGGAGTCAAACCAGTCTATGTTACCCATCCAACTTTTGGAAAGAGCTATTTCACTGCTAACTCCTCATTTTCATTTTCTGAATGCTAATTCATATTTTGTTAAAGATATGATGGCCTTAGCATGACAATTAGTTTATTTAGAGTATCTCACTGATACATTCAAAAACAAAATCCTCTTGTTAAATTGGTGCATTCTAATTGACTAGTGAAATTGAAAATACAAAGGTTTGTAGATATAAACTACAGATGTTGGGAATCTGGATCAAAATAGACATATTCTTAAATACTCAGAGGTACAGGCAGCATCTTTGGAGAAGAAACAGAGTTAACATTCTGAGTTAAAAACCTTTTCTCAGTCTTCAAAGTGAAATATTAACTCTGTTCTGCTTTCTACAGATGCTGCCTGATATGTCGAGTTTAACCAGCGAAAATCATTATTTCATGAAATTCCTTAATAATTTTGAGATCTCTGTTATGCACCTCTGTTAGAAATAAAAATAATTGTATGGAATTGCATATACAGTGAGAAGGGGAGCCATTTACCCCATGTAGTCTATCCTTGTTTTTGCACCCCACATTTTTCCATTCCATTTGTTCCCTCTCAGCCTTACACCATTTTGTACCTTTCTGGTTTCCTTTTAAAATGCCTTTATCTTTCATCACTTTGTGTGGCTGCAAAGTCCAGTAACTAAACCAAATTGGATTTAGTTCATTATAAGTGGGCAGTTCATTATAAGTGACTCACTTCAGAAACAAGAAGCTTGAAAGCAAGTGATATTGGAATTTATTTCACTACAGGGAAATTTGGTTTGTGCAAAATCACTGAATAATGTTTTCATTATTTCAATGCTTTCATTGAATTCATCCTTTCTGAAGAAGCAAGATTATTTGAGATGGTCCCTGGAGACAAATGGAAAGAACACACAATTCCATTAGCCTGAAATGTGTAATAAAATTTATTAGCTGTAAAATGAAAATCCTACCTCATTATATATTTTGATTCACATCATAAACTACTCATTAAAAATGGTTTATCTTATTTAAACCAAAGCATTCGCAATGTCCTAAAATTGTACAAACTTTGGCGCCACACTGTGGCCAGTCTACACTGAAAATCAACTTCTACCAGAAACACGTTGAAAGGAGCATGCAGTATACACCCAGTGGCCACTTTATTACACTTCATTAGGTTGGAATGGATCCTGGTGGGGTCTTCTGCCACTGTAGCCCATCTGCTTCAAGGTTCAATGTGGTCTGTGTTCAGAAATGCTCTTCTGCACACCACTGTTGTAACATCTAGTTATCCGAGTTACTGTTGCCTTCCTGTCAGCATGAACCAGTCTGGCCATTCTCCTCTGACCTCTTTCATAACAAAGCATTATTTTCCACAGAACTGTCACTTGCTGGATTTCTTTTTTGTTTCTCATACCATTCTCTGTAAACCCTAGAGAAAGCTGGATGTGAAAATTCCAGATCGGTAGTTTCTGGGATACTCAAATCACCCTGTCCAGCAGTAACTATCATTTCATGCTCAAAGTCACCTATGTCACATTTATGTATGTTTTTTATGCATTGAGTTGCTGCTTCATGATTGGCTGATTAGATATTTGCATTAACATGCAAGTCTATAGGTGTTCCGAAAAAAGTTCCCACTGAGTATATAATCACATCCAACATTATTTTCAGGCCTGAGCTAGAACTGCACATTTTAGAGCAGCCTGCAGATTTCACATCACAAACATTACCTTCAGTATGTTTAACAATAACAAGGAAAGAACTGTACTTTATTACTGGTACAACATTAAGCTCTTAAATACAAAATACAGATGATCATTACCCTCTCCTATTAAGCAAAATGCTAAAATTTTTAATGCATTTCTTTCTCGGTAGCAAATTGTTCTCAGCAAATACTTTTAAATTTAGTGTAGTAAAGCCCATTATAAAGTCTCCTCTGCTCTGCCCAGCAGTGTGTTTTTTTTTCAATTTCAAGCACCACCAAATTATAAGAATAGAAAATGATTGTTGTGAATAAGCTGTTCCCAAAGATAATTAAAAAGTATCCAGGCAAAATATATATCCAGGTTCCTCCTCAATATGTTGACATTTACTGCCTCTAATATCAGTGTGAGAATACTGTCCTTAGGTTCAGAACCTTAGGGGGTAATTTGAGCTTATTTTGTCCTCCATTAATAGTCTGGTAAGACTATAAAACAAAATCATTAGCTTTTTCTGTCTCATTAGTAATGACAATGTATTCTCTGCAATCTTGAGAGGGGAAGTGATCAACAATTATCAACTGAAGACATGCTAATATTAAGTTAAATTAATTTCACCACACAAATCAAGATCTTGGGATTTGATTTTTTTTAAGGTTTTTTTTGTTCCTAACATCATACAAACATATGAATTACATGCAGTTGTGGATTACTCAAGCATTCAGCCTGCTTCTCTACATATTACAATTCTGTGTGACCTGATTGTATGCTCATGTCTATATTCCTTTCTCTATTGGTAACTTTTCACCCTGTAGCTTATTAAGTACCTATATACCTCTGTCTTAAAAGCATTCAAATGTTCTGCTTCCATCACTCTTTGAAAATGAAAATCTCACTCACCGATTGTCTGGAAAAGGAATGCCGCACCTTTGTCTTGAGTGGAATACAAGCCAAGTTTGTCCATCTTTTTTTATCAGTCAACCTGCCATTTGAGGTATTGGCCTCGTAAACCTTCTCCAGACTCCTTCCAAAGGATTACCATCCTTCCTTAAATAGTGCTTAATATTGCTTAACTATATTCAAAGAATTTTAGAACCAAATGTAAACTTGAAAGGAGACTTGACAAGGGATTTGTCCTTGTAATCTACTTTATCTATTTGATTTCAGTACAAGCTCAGCTTTCTCCATTATATTGGTAACATCCTTTTCCTAAGTCAAATCAATTTCACAATAATCATGCAGCATGTCAGCCATTTTCACTGTTGCTGGAAAACAAGATGGTAGTGAGTCAAAAGTATCCCATAGGAGAATCTCTTTGTTCGTCATTAGTCTCAACAGATTAAAATAAATATAATTCGCTTTAGAGTTGTTCAAATTTCATATTATCTTGCCTTAAATGTGGATATGTGGAATCAGGCAGATGAACAAGGGGGCAAAACAGGTTTATGCTCTTTACTATGACTGATCTCCAAAAATATACTGTAAATCCTAAAACCTGAGCTGTATAGTAAAATAGAGTAAGATAAACCTTATTGTTTGTGTCAGTTGATATTGCTAGATTTATAAATGGGAATCACACTGTGCTGCAAAAAGCTTCAAATGTTACACACAACCACACTGCAAACCTAAGCAAGAATTCAGTCATCACTGAAAAATCATAATAACCAAAGGTTGCTGAGAAAATGGTGCAAGGGTTATAAGCGCACAGTTCATAAAAGGAAAAAAGACAGTAACTGGTAAAGGAAAAGAAACAATGAAAAATGTGAATCCACACCGATCTCTGGAATATTTACTCTGCTTTGCCAACAATTGCCTAGCTTCCCATGATCTCCAACAAGTTGCTGCATATTCATTGTTTAAAATAAAATTAAAACACCCAAAAAAGTTGGGACTTGTGAAATACTGCTGTGAGGACAATGTTAATGATGAGATTGCCAATATTTTTCAGTTTCTTTCTGCAGGCTTAAATTACATTTGTTTAAGAGATACATTATCTGTATCCACTGAACACCAAGCTTCTGGATGTCCCACTGATCTTACAAGCATTCAAAGAACATTTCCTGCAACTTAAGGCACAAAATGTTTCTGACTGAAGAACAAGGAAAAATCATTTGTGTCTAGAGTGCCAAGAGCAAACCGATATAACATACATGGATTACTTAATACAGGGTGTGCACTCCTTCTCATAGCAAGATGGCACTGGTGAAACACAGCAACATGTGGCGGGCAGCTTATCAAACTACTAAATAAACTTCTTTTGAACTATCTCACTGCAATCTGCAGCCTGTAGTATTCATTCAAGTAATGTCCTTTTGAACAGTCTTCATGAACTACCAATTTCACGATCTTCTGAGGGACTCGGTTGTCTTCGCTCTCAAGCATGCAAGTATGGCACCTTTAAGCAGACGAAGGTACATCACTACAGCTGAAGGAGAGGGAGGAGGGGAGGATTCCACATCAGATGAAAATGCCAGGGAATTAAACTTCCTCTACCCAGAATCTCATTAACAAATGTACAGTCATTGGAGAATACGATTGAGGATCTATGGGCATGATTGCTGTACCAGAGGGAAATGAAGGATTGCTATGTTCTATGTTTCATAAAGACATGCCTCACTCTAGATGTGACAGATTCATTGGTAAAGCTTGAGGGCTTCTTGATATACTGAATAAACCAGACTGCTGATTTGGAGAAGGCAAATGGAGGACGGTCTATGTTTCATGAACAACTCTTTGTGACATTCGGACACGGCAGTCTTGTCGCTCTCTTGTTCCACCGACTTCGAACATCTAATGATTAAATGCCAACCATTCTACTTACTGGTGTTCCAGAGAATTCTCCTCCATAATCTTGACCACAGTTTACATAACACCAAAAGCCAGTGTTAAGAAGGCACTCCAAGTACTGAGTGCCCCCATCAGCAAACAAGAAACAACCTACTGAGATGCCTTTCCAATCATTGTCAGGGACTTCATTCAGGCTTCTTTGCAGAAATCTCTGCCTGACTATCATCAGCATATAACCTGCAGCACTAGGGTCACAACAGACTCTACCACTGCTATACTACAAGTACAAATGCCCACCATTCCATGCCTAGGCTGTATTTCACAAAATCTGATAACTCGGCTGTCCTCCTCCTCCTCCCTCCATACAGGCAGAGACTAAAGAAAGAAGGCTCCAGAGATAAGGACAACAAAGAGGTAGACCCAGGTGACCGAGGAGTGGTCATGGGATTGCTACGAATCAGTGGATAGGTCTGTGTTCAAGGACTCATCAGATAGTGTGAATGAATACACCATGGTTGTCACAGACCTTATAAAAACAGTCACAGACGAGTGTGGCCCCACAAAATCATTCAGAGTCTTCCATAAAAAGAAGCCCTGTGTGAACAATGAGATCCACAATTTGCTGAGTGCCACATCAGTGGCATTCAGGTGACCAAGTTAAATCAAGAGTCCCAGGTATGAGATCTGGAAATCCATTTCACATGCCAAGTGGCAATTCCAGACCATACTTAAATCACTGAAGTATGCTTGACATCTGTGGCAGGGCTTAAATGTTATCACCTCCTACAAAATAAAATCAAGGGACATACGTGACAACAAGGCTTCACTCCCAGGTGAGCTCAATGCCTTCTATGCATACTTTGACTGCCAAAACATAAAGGCAGCTCCACGAACTCCCACAGCCCCCAGTGATTGATTTCAGTCTCAGAGACTGACATAAGAGCACCCAGCTCAAATGGGGCATCTGGCCAAGTGCTACAGAGCTCTGCTGATCAACTGGCTAGAGTGTTCACCAATATCTCTATCCTCTCATATTGGCAGTCTGAGGTACCCGCCTGCTTCAAGCAGGCTTCAATTATACTGGTGACTAAGAAGAACATGGCAACCTGCCTCAAAGACTATCATCCAGTAGCACTTGTGTTCATTGTGATGAAGTGCTTTAAGAGGCTGGTGATGAAATATATCAACCTTTGCCTGAGAAGTGACTTGAATCCAATCTAATTTGTCTACCGTCACAAGAGGTCAACAGTAGCTGTCATTTCATTGTTTCTTTAGTCCACCCTGGAACATCTGAATGGTGAAGATACATACATCAGGATATTCTTCATTGAGTATGGCTCGGCAGTCAATAATTCATTCCTTCAAAACTAATCAATGAGTTTCAAGACCTGGGCCTCAATACCTTGTTGTGCAATTGGACCCTGAATTTCCTCATTTGCAGACCCCAGTCAGTCTGGGTTGGCAACAACATTCGTTCCACAATCTCCATCAGCATAGGTGCCTCAAAAGGCTGTGTGCTTAGCCCCAGCTCTTCTCACTTTACACCTGCCACTGTGAGGCTAAGCACAGCTCCAATGCCATATTTAAGTTTGCTGATGACACTATTGTCATTGGCCAAATCAAAGGTGGTGACAAATCAGCTTATAGGAGAGAGACTGAAAATTTGGCTGAGTGGTGCCACAACAACAGCTTCTCACTCAATGTCAGCAAGACCAAGTAGCTGATTATTAGCTCCAGGAGGAAGATTCCGGAGGTCCTTGAGCCAGTCATCATTAGGGTCCCGGTGGAGAGGGTCTGCAATTTTCAATTCTTCAGTGTTATTATTTCAGAGGTGGAAAGAGTCTGCAATTTTCAATTCTTCAGTGTTATTATTTCAGAGGTGGAAAGAGTCTGCAATTTTCAATTCTTCAGTGTTATCATTTCAGAGGACCTGTCCTGTGTTCAGCTCACAATTGCCATTACAAAGAAAATGCAGCAGTACCTTCGAGAAATGATTAGATATATGGTGACAGGTGCACAGTATTTCCTCATTCAACATCAATTTGGTCAATATTTATTAAAACATCATTAATTCTATAATGAATATATATACATTAACATCTTAATAGTCATTGTTACATTAACTTTTATTCAGTCTTGGCAAATATTGATAGCTTTTTTTTTAGCATGTTGCACCAAACAGTCAGCCATTCTTGTCTGGCGCGTGGTGTCAGGATTGGTCTCCTTTCGGATTAACTGGGTCACAATATGAACGTTCCTGATTCGACCTTTTTATTCTACGAGGCTGAGTGGCTAGCTCGACGCTCAGCCCGGCATGGATGGAAAGCGTGCTCGGGGGGTGGCCCGACTTGGATTCAAACTCGGAAACCTTCGCTCCGGAGTCCGGCACTGATGCCATTGCGCCACCAGCCGGCCCATATTGATAGGTATCGCACTGATGTAATGGCTATCCGTAAGTGTTTTCCTTAACACCGGATCTCCACTACTACTCCCAATCTTAGACTCTGTTATGAGAAGCACAATAATCCTTATTTTTTCTCATAATATAATGTTCAATCACTTATAGAACACAAGTCAAATACACACAATAAGTTTTGACTTTAGCGGTAAGAAAACAAGAAGAACTATTATTTTCAAACAGGAGGCTGATATTTGGAGAGTGGCTGGATTATTGCCACAAGAGTGAGCCAGTTACTGGTAATGCTGACAAGAATTAAACATAATGATTGAAGTATGGCATCTTTAAATGTTGCCAAGACAATCCATACTTGAAGCATCATCATGAAATATATGGATAAAGATCAAAATCAAGGCACTCTCCTTAGTTTTGCCAAAATTTGAATAAACCATAAAATGTTAACAGAGTATTAATTCATAAAGAGGTATTTGCGTTCTAGAGACTAGTTTTAACACCCTGAAATGGTTTCATTTTGTAAAGCATTGAAGAGAAGGGTAGAGAAGCAAACCGCAATGCCCTGCCTAATGCACCTTGCACATCCTTTGAAAGGGAGAATAACACTACATGAGCAAATCCCCTCAGCATGTGTAATTCCCTGTGATCTATGATTTGAAGGTCGATGTTAGGACATATTTCAAGAGGATAAACTCTCATAAGGCATCGGGCCCCAAATAGTGTACTTAGCAGGGTACTGATACCTCTGCCAAACTTCTGACTGGAGTATTCAGGGATGTCTCACACCTTTCAGTGCTGCTGTTGGAGGTTCCCATCTGATTCCAAAGGGCACCAATCATATCAGTGCTCAAGAAAAGCAGAGTGAGCTGCCTCAATGCAAAACATATGACAGGCTGCTATTTATTGATTACACCTTGGTATTCAATACCAACTGTGCTAATCAACAAGCTTCAAAATCTGGGCCTCTGTACCTTCCTCTGCAACTGGATCCTTGGCTTCCTTATGAGGAGAGCACAGACAGAGCAGATCAGGAATAATGTCTCCTCACTGATGGTCAGCACAGGTGCACCTCAAGGATGCATGCTGAGCCCAGTTCTCTACTTCCCCTACACTTACAACTGTGTAGCTGGGCACAGCACAAACACTGTCTGTAGATTCACAGATGACACCATTCTAGAACAATTCTTAAAATTTGTTTTTAGAGTGGAAGTAAATCTCAAACTGTTAATATTGATTACACATAAGAAAATGGCCTCTGGCATCTTATTGACCTTGATGACCTATCAAAAAGTCATATTCAATTGGTTTTCATGTCATCCAACATGATTCCATTGCCACAGCCCAAGCAGCAAGGGGAAATAGCAATATTCAAGGCTTATTATTTATATTGTTCTCGCACCTCATCAAGGAAACAAGCACTGGAGGTAAGCCTACAGTCAGAGAATTCTATAATGATAATAACTCCACAGAGGTGTTGAAAACATTGCAGATTCATGTGATAAATGATGCAAATGTGAGACTCCAATGTTGTAAGGAAATATATTATCAAATGCTGCTACAGAAAGAGCTGAATGAGGAAAGAACATTTCTTTGCTGTCAACGACAAACAATGGACCTAAGCAATTCAACTTATTTAAGAAGCAATAGAAATCTTCATCAAGGACAATCTAAGCACAGATGTCAGTTATAAATCCTCAACAGAATAATAAAATGACGACAGTATTTCTACAAGGACATTTAGCAACAAAAGAAAAATAGCAGTCCAATACTCTTTGGATGATGTTTTTAAGATTGTTGAACGGAGAGAGGAAAAGAAACTGGAATAGTCTATATTGTCATCTTTGAATAAAGTGGGAGACAATCCTGTCCCTTCACCCCATCAGCAACGTCACATGCCTCTCTACCTCACTTCATCTCGAAAATCAAAACATCATTGCTCCATTTAAATTTATGTTTATTTTCTTAAAAGGCATTGCATTTTAGAATTCATTGTTCTGTACCTCATTTTATTTCCAATTTATGCTTTTTTTTCTGACCAACAAAAATATTCCAAATAACCTAGCTCAATGAACATTATTCAGGATCTCTCCCTATTAAGAATATATAGATGTGTGCTGAGGGACAGAAAGTAGTGTGACTCAAGTGAGATACAACATCATGAAACAAATAAGGATGTCTGCACCCTGGAACTTAAAGATAATAACCCATCTAAAAAACGGGTGACTGCAAAATAAACCAGAGCAGGCAGAAGAAAAGCTGCCATTATATATCATTGGTCACAGAGGAAAAGAATGGTACAATTCCAAAATTCCATCTAGTGAGTTCCTGAAGAATGGTGCATTATAAGCAGAGTAATCCAATTAGAAATAATGTAGCTGAACAGTAATTATTTTTTCTTGCCTTCATCAGCTGAGAGAATCCTTTGATTCTGTATGTCTTACAGACATACAGTATAGAACTGTAGAACTGTGCAAGACAACGTGAAGCACATTAGCTGGCCAATAATACAATTCCTGAAGCATGAGACAAAAGACAGAATAAAAAAGAATTTTGCATGGTGACTTACATGTTATATTTACTATGGCCACAAATATGAATGCTGAGGGAGAAATGGCATGCAAAGAGGAAAATAAATGCAGGACATGGATTAGAAAATCATTTTCCAAGTAGTAAGTGAAGTAGAAGATAAGACGAGCAATGCAACGACAGATTCAGAGCCACAGTAGGACATAGTGTTGTGTACCAAAGAAGGCCAGTTATCTACATGAAGATGTTAGTGCAAGAACAATCAACAACAGTCAATCTTCACTTGGGAGTAATGAGTAATGTCCTTTCCAGTTGAGCCATCAATCTTAAGGTAGTACAATTAAAGCCGATGAGGGATGTGCTGTTGATGTACAGTATTCTGGACTGAATCTAAAGTGATGAACCCAAAAGATCAAGAGAGTACTATGCCGATTTTATCATAGAAACAAAACCCACACATTCTTGTAAGTCTTTGAGTCAAGTGAATAGATGCATCAAGACAGCTTCCAGGAGACAGTCAGAAAAGACAAGGAGGCTTTTACTGTAGAGCTGCCATAGACGTGTCGCTGATAAAAATTGGCGATAGAATAGAATGAAGTTTACAATAAACTAACAGCATAATGGAAGTAGTGAGGACACATAAAGTAGCATGGTTCAGAAGCGGCCATGACAGAAGTTACATCTTGTAAAAGAGACATAGAAACATAGAAACATAGAAAATAGGTGCAGGAGTAGGCCATTTGGCCCTTCGAGCCTGTACCGCCATTCAGTATGATCATGGCTGATCATCCAACTCAGAACCCTGTACCTGCCTTCTCTCCATACCCCCGATCCCTTTAGCCACAAGGGCCATATCTAACTCCCTCTTAAATATAGCCAATGAACTGGCCTCAACTGTTTCCTGTGGCAGAGAATTCCACAGATTCACCACTCTCTGTGTAAAGGAGTTTTTCCTCATCTCAGTCCTAAAAGGCTTCCCCTTTATCCTCAGACTGTGACCCCTCACAATTGCTGGACTGGATCTGAAAGGATAGTCTATCAATTTGTGTACCAGAGGATTGCCTAGAGGCTGAAATGTTCTTTTGGATGTTAGTGCTGCATATGTAATACTTAGAATGTACTTTGAATGATTTATTTTAAATGTTACATTGCTAGTATTGGACTGGTTGCTTGTTTGTAGACACACAGTAAAAAATGCTCTCTTCCTCTGTTGATTGATAAAGCATTTTGTTAGCATAATTTACTGGCTTTATTCTAATATTTGCAGAGGTGGACTGATCAATCCCACTTCAGCAGATTTGGGTTATAAAAAACAGAATTGAAATGAATATATAACCATTAATTTGAATTACAAACTTCATTGTATTAAAACAATAAAATGTTGTAACTCAACTGCTGACAAAAATCCTTTAAAAATTTTGTTAAGAACAGTGCTCTCTGCTGCAACAATTTTCTGCTGGTTTAGAAAGCCTAATAATAGACCTTAATGTGATGACTTTGATCAAATATCTTCTAATAATTGAAATAGTTAACAATAAGGGTAATGATTTTCATCCAACAGTTTAGTTAACTATTTAACATTTTCAGTTTACTTCTGAAGCTTGATTTTTAAAGTCACAGTGCCCAATTTTGAGCACTGCATTCTTAGCAGACGTTTAAAGTCTCTCTTCTTAATATAATCTTCCAGGTTGGTATCACCAACAAGATCAGTGTTAATTAACAACTGAAGGCACAGCACAATGCACTCTATTTGCCTTTATGAAACCCTTGACAAGGCCTCAATCAGCACCACACTGAGAACGTAGAGCAGTGCTCTTAATAGAAATACGTATGTCAAAAATGCAGGTAGTGGAACTTTGAAACAAAAGCAAAAAGTGCTGGAAAAAAATTAGCAGGTATCAAGCAGGAAGAGAAATAGCCTGTGTTTTAGGACTACAATGTTTCTGGCATGTCACCAAGGTCACAGCTCTAAAAACACTGAACAGTACACCATTCTGGACAGCAGAAAGTAGACCAAGCCCATAAATCACAATGGCCTGAATACAATGGCCAGCATTAAAGCAATGCTTACAATGTCTGTCATTTGCCAATGGAATTCATGAAATGTGTGTGAGATTCCTTCAATCATGAGGAGAGACTTAAACCTGTAAGATCTAGGAAGGAAAAGGCACGTGTTGCTTGGTTACTTTAGTGAGTACTCACTCATTAACATTGCTGCAACTGCTTCCATAACATAACCATGAGAATTATCTCACCTCAACTAGTGCCCCAAGCAAGAAACTGGCTCCCACCATCCTCAATAACAAACTGACAGGAGAAACGAATGCTGACCTCCAAGCACCTAACACCCACAGGCAATAACAACTAAAGAGAAACCCAAATTCCCATAGCAACAAAGCCATCAAGTTATCATCCCTTCTTATTGATCATTCCACAGATCCTGAAAGCCAGAACCAAGCATTACAATATGACTAATATCTTTATACTGTACATCTAAATCAAAGTGAACAAATACAATCATTGGCTAGTCATGCTTAGACATAAAGTCAATGTCTGTCTCCTGTGTGCCCTGGCCTGCTCAATTTGTCTATGCAGTGCTCCTTCTGTAGCTGCATACAAGTAGGAAGGATGGCTACTCTCCTGAACCGAACTAGGCCTGATGGATATTGCTGTGTAGTGGAGGACCAGATGGTCATGTTTGGACTACACTGACTCTCCATGAGCCACAACAATCTTGGCTAGAGGGCTGATGGATAACTGTAAAGCTGTAAGTAACAGCTTTAGAACATTGGGACAGTCATCCCGATAGAAGACAGCAGATGTGTATTTCACAGAACCACTGAAATACTTTTTAATGTAGTGCATCAGCTGGGCTAGAATATATTCATTGGAATGCCAACTGCCTTGAAGGAGATACAATGCATTGTTTCCCTTTGTCTCCATTTGAAAACAAACAAAAATGAAAAAAAAATTAAAGTTATCCTCATAAGTGAACTGACAAATGAGATATTCCAGTTATGGAGTTGGTGAGATGAAGCATTTGAAGGACTGGGGGTTTGCATGTGTTGGATTAGAGTCTATAAGCATGGCTAAAATAAGAATTTGGTCAGCAGAATTGTGGATGACCCTTGCTGGCATAGTCCTAGTTTCTCCACTACCAAACATAACTAAACCAATCTAAATCACCCTGTCTGGCTGCAAGGAATGACTGAATCCAGTGGACATTGCATAGGTTACAGGTCTGACACTATCCCTGCTGTAATGCCGAAGACTTGCGTTCCAGAATGAACCAAGCTTTGGGTCAAGCTGCTCCAATGCCATTGGCATTTACCTGACAATGAGAAAAGTAGCCCAAGAATACTCTTTACCAAAATAAAATAATTCAAATCGATCACCTACTATCCAATATGGCTTTTCTCAGTCATCAGTAGAGTCACTGACAGTCCACGAAGCTGCACATGCTGCATAATAAGCTGCTCTGATGCTGTTTGGGTTTCCAAGTCCAGTCAGCCCCTGACCCTATGCCTTCAAACCTGAGTAGACTATTCCAGTGAGTTTAGTTAATCTTCATTTTTGTTAACTTAAGAAATTGCTAGCAAGCATCAATTCAATTGCATATTCAGCAAAGTTTGGCTATCAAAGTAAATCAACAGGAAGTTGTGCTGATAGAACTGAAATCTGGAACTTTGGTGTCTAAGATGCTTTGCTTCTTCTAAGTTTCATTCATAATAACAATACTTTAGTTACTACCAAACAGCTTCTATGTCCAATTCTTCAGATTTTAATAGTAGTGAGTGATAAAAAAGTTATGCTTTTCTTTTCTTTACATTTTCCTCACTCTTGCTTAATTATATTTTTTTTTGTTTGTTTTGTGACATTGAATTAAATATCCTGATAGACATTTAAGATTTAAGATACCATTAGTGAACCTCAGCAACTTCTGACTGGTGGCTAACGAAACAAGGAAAACAACTTATTACTTTGTTAACCACACTTTTTGTGGAAAATAATCATCCCAAGTAATAGTCTGTAACTTACCTTTGGACTTGGAGGTATTTCAAAGTGGCAGAACCAAGGCAAGGCGAGGCAGCGGGTGTACCATCAAGAGTGTGGAAGAGCATGAAAGGTCTGGCACAGGCTGAATCGAAGCCATGGGGTCCAGGCCCCAGAGTATATTGATGTGATTGAACATGACGTTTGGACAGTGATTTACAGTCTAGCATATCAAAGTGGCAGAACCCGTTATTCAGATGGATATTTAAGTACTGGGCCAGATTGTAAATGTCAGGGTGTCGGGGTCTGAGGCGAGGTTCAAGCTGGTTCAGATCACTGTTCCACAATGTTTACGCAGCTATGCGCTGAACTACAAGACTCTCTTTGTGAACCTCATTTCAGAAACTATTTGCACGCGGTTACTGTTTACGTGATTTTTTTTTCATTACACATTGGGCATTCAATGATCTTTTTTATGGGTTATTTTATTTGTTTAATTTTTTGTGGGTTCTCTTTTTATGCAGCCTTATGGGCATGGTGTGTTTCTTTTTAATTCTCTGCACATTGGGTGTTAGACAGTCTTCATTCATATATATGGGTTTTCTGGGGGTGTCTTCCTTTTGTGGTTGCCTGTTAGAAGATGAAGCTCAAGGATGTATAATGTATACATACTTTGATATGTATTTTGAACTTTGAACATTTATTGCTTCAGGCTTTGCATGAATCAATAACCATTCTTCCATATGACTGTTGAAGGACCTCACTACAGCTTGAGTTTTCTTGTAAAAGACAGCATGTTGTGTTGACTTTTGCCACGGAGCACAATGTAAGCCAATGATGCTGAAATATTGCAAACCAATTTCCTATTGTTGTCTTGGTCGAACAGCAACTTAGAATGGACCAATGCTTCTTATGTGATTGATATCTAAGAATTTATATAGAAGGACTGATGTTTGGCATAAACACGGTGGGCGATGGGGCTTGTTTTTCTGATGTATGGCTCTGTGCCTCTAAATATTAATATACTTCTTTTTGAAACACAGAATTTGCTCATTTGTTAAAAAAAAACTTATTTCAATCTCCCTGTGTACAGTGGTGTTCCCTAGTAAGTATAAAGCTGAACAGCCTGCGGCCCATGATTTCAAATATATTTATTCTTGCCAGGCTGGAAACCACTGCAAATCAACTGCGGAACTATATTGAAAAAAGTCAGTTTGGTACTATAATATTTATTATAGTCTCCTTGATAAAATAGATCAAAGATTTATTATGCTTTAGCATAAGCTAATAACTTGAAGAGACATCAAGAGCAAAACAGCATATAATTCTATTCATTTCATAATAATAATACCCAGCATACAATGCCTGGATACAAAACTTGTTAGATTATTGGTAGCGGCAAGATTTGCTGGCATTAGCTTACTTTTCCAAGTATGCGTAGTTATTAGTGGACTAATGTACAAGAGAGTTTCTTTCTTTTGTATTTGATATTATGCCTAGATTGAAACACAGTTAGCTCCTACTTGATACTGGAATTCATGGGATATATTATCATCATTCAGATATTAGTGAAAATATAATACACTGTTATTTATCAGAAGCAGAGTAAGAACCATGCTTATTTTCACTGACAATATGTCATGAAATTTGATGCTGCTTTCATTTTCATTCAACAGATAAGGTTTGAGCTTGATATTTTTAATTGGTACCGATAGTTGTGTAAAACTTAGAAGAGTCATATAGTCATAGAGAAGCACAGCAGATAAACAAGCCTTTCGGCCCATGTAGTCCATGCTGAAACCATTTAAACTGCCTACTCCCATCAACATGCACCAGGACCATAGCCTTCCATATCCCTGCTATTCATGTATCTATCCAAAATTCTCTTAAACATTAAAATCAAGCTTACATGCACCACTTGTGCTGGCAGCTCATTCCACACACTTATGACCCTCTGAGTGAAGAAGTTTCTCCTGATGTTCCCTTAAACTTCTTCCCTTTCACCCTTAACCCATGACCTCTGTTTGTAGTCCCACCCTACTTCAGTGGAAAAAGCCTGCTTACGTTTACTCAACGACATACCTCCAAATTTTGTTTACCTCTATCAAATTTCCTCTCAGTCTTCTACATCCTACAGTCCTATCTTATTCAATCTTTCCTAATAACTCAGGTCTTCCAGACCTGGCAACATCCTTGTAAATTTTCTCTGTACACTTTCAACCTTGTTTAATCTTTCCTGCAGGTAGATGACCAAAACTGCACACAATGCTCCAAACTAGGCCTCAACAATGTCTTATACAATTTTAACATAACGTCCCATCTCCTGTACTCAGTACTTTGAAATATGAAGACCAACGTGTCAAAAGCTTTCTTTACTACCCTATCTACCTGTGACACCACTTTTAATGATTTATGGACCTATAATCCCAGATCCCTTTGTTCTATCACACTCCTTAGTGAGCTACCATTCACTGTGTGAGACCTATACTAGTTGGTCCTACTGAAATGCAAGACCTTGCACTTGCCTGCATTAATCTCCAGCTGCCATTTTTCAGGCCATTTTTGCACTGATGCAGATCCCTCTGCAAGCCATATAGTGGACTTCGTCACAGTCCACTATAAATAAGACCATAAGACATAGGAGCAGAATTAGGCTGCTCCCTCTTGTTCTAGGCTCTCCCACCATGGAAAACATCCTTTCCACATCTACTCTGTCTAGTCCTTTCAAAATTTGAAAGGTTTCAATGAAATCCTCCCTCATCTTTGAAATTCCAGTAAGTACAGACCCAGAGCTATCAAACATTCCTCGTATGGTAAATCTTTCATTCCTGGAATCAGCCTTGTGAACCTCCTCTGGACCCTCTCCAAGGCCAGCACCTCTCTTCTAAGATGAGGAGCCCAAAACTGTTCACAATACTCAAGGTGAGGCCTCACCCATGCCTTATAAAGCCTCAGCATCACATCCCCACTCTTGTATTCTAGACTGCTTGAAATGAATGCTAACATTGCATTTGCCTTCCTCATTGCTGACTCAACATTGCATTTGCCTTCCTCATTGCTGACTCAACCCTTTAGGGTGTTCTACACAAGGACTCCCAAGTCCCTTTGCACCTCAAATTTTTGTATTTTTTCCCTGCTTAGAAAGTAGTCCGCACATTTATTTCTGCTACCAAAGTACAAGGCCATGCATTTTCTAATATTAAATTTTGTTTGCCACTTTCTTGCCCATTCTCCTAATCTGTCTAAATCCTTCTGCATCCTACCTGTTTCTTCAACACTACCTGCCCCTCCACCAATCTTTGAATCCTCTGCAAAGTTGGCAACAAAACCAAATCATTTATATACTGCAAAAAAGCAAGTGGTCCCAACACCGACCCCTGTGGAACACCACTTGCCACTGGCAGCCAACCAGACAAGGATCCTTTCGTTCCCACTCACTGCCTTCTTTCAATCAGCCAATGCTCTAACCATGTTAATAACTTTCCTGTAATGCCACGGGCTCTTAACTTGTTAAGCAGCCTTACATGTGGCACCTTGTCAAAGGCCTTCTTAAAGTCCAAATATACAACATTCACTACATCCCCTTTATCTATCCTACTTGTAATCTCCTCAAAGAATTCCAACAGGTTATTAAGGCAGGATTTTTTCTTAAGGGAACCATGCTGACTTTGTCCTATCTAGTTCTGTGTCACCAAGTACTCCATCATCTTGTCCTTAACAATTGACTCTACCATCTCCCCAACTACCGAGGTCAGGCTAACTGGTCTATAATTTCCTTTCTACTGCCTTATTTCTTTGTTAAAGAGTGACATTTGCAATTTTCCAGTCCTCTGGCACTATGCCAGAGTCCAATGATTTTTGAAAGATATTTTCTAAAGCCGTCACAATCTCTAAAGCTATCTCTTTCAGAACCCTAGGGCGTAGTTCATCTGGTCCGGGTGACTTATGAACTTTTAGATCTTTCAGCTTTTTGAGCATCTTGTTCTAGTAACTGCACCCACTTCTCTTCCATCACACACTACAACATCTGGCACACTGGTAGTGTCTTCCACAGTGAAGACTGATGAAAAATACTCATTTAGTTCATCTGCCATCTCCTTGTCCTGTGTTATTATTTCTTTTGCCTCATTTTCCAGTGGTCCTATATCCACTCTCATCTCTTTTATATTTTTGACATACTTGAAAAAATTTTCACTATCTACTTTATTATTTTTTGCTCGCTTGCTTTCATATTTCATCTTTTCCCTTCTAATAATTCTTCTGGTTGTTCTCTGTAGGTTTTCAAAAACTCCCAATCCTCTATCTTCCCATTAATTTTTGCTTTGTTGTATGCCATTTCTTCTGTTTTTACATTGCCTTTGACATACCTTGTCAGCCACGGTTGTACTATTTTGCCATTTGAGTATTTCTTCATTTTTGGAATACATGTCCTGCACCTTAGTCATTTTTCCCAGAAGCACACGCTATTGCTCGTCTGCTAACATCCCTGCCAGCAGCTCCTTCCAATTTACTTTACCCAGCTCCTCTCTCATACCACTGTGATTTTCCTGACTCCACTGAAATACTGTCATGTCAGTCTTTACATTTTCCCTATCAAATTTCAAGTTGAACTCATCCTCTAACCTTGGTGTCATCAGCAAATTTGCTGATCCAGTTAACAACATTATCGTCCAGAACATTGATATAGATGACAAACAAAAAAGGACGCAACTCAGGTCCTAATAGTTCACCAGTAGTCACAGGCCTCCAGTGAAAGAGGCAACCCTCTACTAGTACGGCTTGAATGCCGAGGAACTGAGCCTTCTTGACCAGCCCCCGATGCAGGACCATGTCAAATGTCCATGTAGACAACATCCACTGCCTAGCCTTCCTTCACTTTCCTGGTAACTTCCTCAAAAAACTCTTTAAGATTGGATAGACATGACTTACCACGCATGAAGTCATGCTGACTATACTTAATCAGTCCATGTCAATACAAATACTTATGTATCTGGTCCCTTAGAATAATTTCCAATAACTTTTCAACAACTGGTGTCAGATTCATCGGCCTATAATTTCCTGGTTTGTGTTTAGAGACTTCTTTAAACAACGGAAAATCATTGGCTATCCTGCAATTCTCTGGTACCTCCCCTGTCACTAAGATGACTTAAATATCCCCACTACAGCCCCGAACACAGCTGACAAACTCTATCCCATCTAGTCCTTTCATAGTATGGGAGTTCTGGTCAATATGTGGGAAGTTAAAATCACCTACTGTAACAACCTTATGTTTTCTTGCAGCAGTCTGCAATCTCTTTACTAATTTGTTCCTCTAAATCCCTAGGACTGTGGGTTGGTCTGTAGTGTAGCCCCATTAACATGGTCATACCTTTCTTATTTCTCAGTTCCACCCAAACTGCCTGACTAGTCAAGTTCTCCAGTAGATCTTAACTAGCAATGTCAGCCCTCCTCAGTTAATCACTCCCACTCTGCCACGTCTAAAACAACGGAATCATCAAATATTGAGCTGCAAGTCCTGCCCCTCCTGCACCGAAGTCTCACTAATGGCTACGATGACATAATTCCAGATGTTGATCCATGCCCTTTCCTACGATACTTCTTGCATTGAAATATATGCTGCTCAGGATACTAGTTGTATCATCTCAACCTTTTGATTCCTGACTTCGTCTGAGGTCTTACCAACATCTGTCTCCACATCCCCTCCACTATATGTTCCGGCACTTTGTTTCCCATCCCCCTGCAACTCCAGTTTAAACCCCACTGTGCAGCGTTAGCAAACCTTCCCACTGGGATATTAGTCCCCTTCTAGTTTCCAATGCACCCTGTCCCTTCTTTGTAGGTCCCATCTTCCCTGGAAGAGAGCCCAATGATCTAAAAATCTTATGTCATTCCTCCTGCACCAACTCCTTAGCCACATGTTAAACTGAATAATCTTCCTAGTTCTGGCCTCGCTAGCACATGGCAAGGCTAGCAAACTTGAGCGAGATCACAACCAGAGGACACCTTACCCCCTGAATTTCCTTTGTGCAAACTCTTCACTCATCCTACCCATGTCATCGGTACCCACATAGACCACAGCTGCTTGCCTGTTCACCATCTCACTTCAGAATGCTGAGGGCTCGAAATGAGATGTTCCAGTCCCTGGCATCTCGGAGGCAACATACCATCCAAGAATCTCGTTCTTGCCCACGTAACCTCCTGCCCTTTCCCCAACTAATCAATCCCTTATCACCACAACACGTTTTTTTCTTGCCCCTTCACTTACGAGTTACAGAGTCGAACTCAGTGCCTGGGACCTGAGGGCTATGACTTTCCTCTGCTAGGTCATTCCCCCCAACAGTATCCAAAGTGATATACCTGTTGTTGAGGGGGATGGTCACATGGGGTACTCTGCAGTGGCTCCTTAACCCCTTTCCCCTTCCAGACTATCACCCAGTTCTCTGTGTCCTGCACCTTAGGTGTAATTACCTCTCCATATGTCCGACCTATCACCCCCTCAGCCTCCTGAATTCTCCGGGTTTCATCCAGTTCTAGCTGAAACTCCCCAATGCAGATTGTTAGAAGTTGTAGCTGGATGTACTTCTTGCTGCTTTCGTAGTCAGGAACACTGTCTTCCTTCATCTTGCAAGAGGAACATTCAGCTATCCTGCCTGGGAGATCTACTATTCTAACTGAACAGATATAAAAAGGGAAAGAAAAAAAAAACTTTACCTAAAGCTTTTCTTTTTTTTTGTCTGACTGAAGCCTTTCTTCACTGAAGCCTCAAAGTTTGAAGTTTGTTCCAACACTGACACATTAAATTATGTGCTCTTTGAATTTGCTCATCGTACATGAATTCACAATTTTCATCAGAGAATGGAACATTTCTGTTATCAGAGCCAGCAGATGATTTCAGACCCCTAGCAATGTCACTGACTCTTGGATGCTTTTTGAAATGATTCAATAAGCTGCTCAACTCAAGGAGAATTAGTGAAGGAGGGAATATACTCAACTTGCTAGTGAAGTTCACATCTTAAGAGTAACCACAATTTAAAAAAAACACTATTTGTCTAGAAAAGTGAGCGTCTCTTATGTTGAAGGTGCGGGACAGAAATATCATGAAGGTGCAATCCCTAACATCTTCACTACAGTCACTTTTTAAAGAGATTCCTTGCTACGTGTCTGTCACAAACCTAGAAAGGCCCCAAGTATTTTTAACATTGTCATTGGTAATCATTATCTGTATGCATGAGAAACGAAAATACCATACTTGCATTCCAACCCAATAAAGACCTCAGGTTTCCCAGAACTGGATCAGCTTCATCCACATAGTTAAGACAGATGAATGAATTCTCTCTCAATGTATTCCACCTATTGTACTTTCCTTTACTGCTTCAAATAATATAAAACGAAGGCAAACATATCCCTCAACTGACAATTCCAGAGTCAGAAATGTTAAACCTTGAATAAAAAACACCAACAAATCTCAAAACTACAAAATTCAACCGTCACTTACTTTAAGTAAACTGGCATTGCCCGTGTTTTAACAAACCCCAGTAGCACAATGGGAGTATTTCAGCTACAAAGGCTGCAACAATTCAGAAGAGTGACTCACCACCACCTACACAAAAGCTATCAGGTAGGGCATTAAATTCTGAATTTACAAGCAATGGTCATCTCCCATGAGCATTTTTAAATACCGATTGTCCTTTTGAAATTAATTTATCTGGAAATTCAGCAGCTGCACCAACATATACTTGTCAAAAATGAAGCAGAGACTGTGTTTCATGAAAAAATGAGTCAATGCTCCCTCTAGTATGTTTTACAGCTGCGCGGATCAACCATTCTCTGAACAGGAATTTTTCACGTGGCCTGCAAACTGCGTGGCACTTTATTAAAACATTAAATAAAAGAAAATATCAGCTGTGCCACAAGAGAGGCTATGTGTGTCAAACCATTGCCTTTAATGCGTAGACGTTCACTTGCACAGCTTCGAGGGAACAGTGATACTTCTGTGCTTTTAGAAAGACTACAAGGATTTAGGACTCAGCATCCATTGGTTTTCTTAGCACAGAAACTCCCTGATCCCAGTTAAATATTACATAGAACATAGAACGGTGAAGCACAGGAATAGGGCCTTTGGCCTATGATATTGTGCCAAATGAATTAAACTCATAATTAAATGCCTAACTAAACTAATCCATTCCAGCCAGATAATGTACAATTCTTTCCATTCTCCGCAAATTCACATGCCTTTCTAAGAGCCTCCTAAATTCCTCCACCATACTTACTACTAACACCACACTTGACAGCACAATCCAGGTACCCACTACTTGCGATGTAAAAAAACTCGAGCTGCACATCTGCTTTGAATTTACGCTTTCTCAGCTTAAGTGCATGCACTCTAGTACTAGGTATTTTGAACCTGGGGAAAAATACAAGCTGATTACTCTATGTCTCTCATAATTTTATAGTTGCAAATGTCGCTCCACCTATGTTCCGTCTAAGCTGTGTGAGTGTGCACGCACACGCACACTTTTCAACCAGCGCACAAAGGAAATTAATATGCGCACAAAAGGTTAGTTACCTAAAATAATGTAGTAATTAATAATAATACTTATTGAAAATAATCTTTTAGCTACATGTTTCTGTTAACTAGTTAGTCGGATTTTCAAATACCACAATGCACGTCACTAATTTATCTTACCTCACCTTTCCTGTTCCGGTTTGTACAGCTGCATCACGGCGGCAGCCATCTTTGGTGGACAGTGTTCATATCGTAAGGTTTACAAAGATCTGTTTCAAATCCTGTAGATTGCTTACTAAGTTTTCATTGAAAAAGATCAGTCAAATGACCCTGTGGCTAAATACTGTCACAAGAAATTAATAAACATCACACACAAAGTAGCTTTACAGGTTTCAAGTGATGTCTTTGATGAACTGGCTGCACTGTGCAAGATTCTGTGAACGAGTGGCCTGACACCGACTGATTCACTTCATTTTAAACGAGGCAAGATTAACAAGATAAGAAAGCAGTATCTGGGAGACAATGTTTCGTGGAGTGACAAAGTTAAAGTTTTGCTAAGCTAACAACGTGAAGGAAACTTCACAGTAGATACATGTTCGCTATTGACTTTTATAAATAGTTTTTGTGTTCATTTAGAAGAAAGGTTTCCTGAAGATGAGGTACAAGAATGGTCAGCTTTTGGTTTCTCCGCAATTGCAGATTGTGACTTCACATTTGGCGATGAACAAGTTAATGCCTTATGTCTAAAATATCATGATTTTCTAGCTGAAAATACTGTAATAGTTAGACAGTTTAATGATTTCAAATTTTCCGTGCAAGAAAAAATTAAATCTAAACTGATTTCAAACTTTGCTCTAATGGTGGCATTTGTACTTCAAAATGAACAGTTCTGCGACCTCGCACAGTTGATAGACATTGGGAAACCTTTCTTGCGTCTAGTGCGGATTGTGAACGAGGTCTCAGTCTAATGAATCAACTCAAAAAGAAGCTGAGAAACCATTTAAGTGAATCTCATTTGGATATGTTAATGAGAATCAAAAGCTATCAATTGGATGGAAGTTCTATTAGTCTAGGTAGAGTTTACTACGAATGGGTAAATGCCAAAGACAGGAGAGAGAAAAAAAATAACTGAGTGACTTAAATATGTATGTTATTTTGTTGTTCTGTGCAGTTTTACGTCAAATATTTTGTAAACCTACATAGACTGGATGGAGGTTGTAAACTGGATTCGAAACTGGCTGTGTGGGAGAAGACAGAGAGTGGTAGTGGATGATTGCTTCTCAGACCGGAGGCCTGTGACTAGTGGTATGCCTCAGGGATCTGTGCTGGGACCATTGTTGTTTGTTGTCTATATCAATGATCTAGATGATAATGTGGTAAATTGGATCAGCAAATTTGCTGATGACACTAAGATTGGAGGCGTTGTGGACAGTGAGGAAGGCTTTCAAAACTTGCAGAGGGATCTGGACCATATGGAAAAATGGGCCAGAAAATGGCAGATGGAATTTAATGCAGACAAGTGTGAGGTGTTGCATTTTGGAAGGACCAATCAAGGTAGGACATACACAGTAAATGGAAGACCACCAAGGAGTGCGGAGGAACAAAAAGGATCTGGGAGTTCAGATACGTAATTCCCTGAAAGTGGCATCACAGGTAGACAGGGTTGTAAAAAAGGCTTTTGGCATCCTGGCATTCATAAATCATAGTATTGAGTATAGGAGTTGGGTTGTTATGGTGAGGTTGTATAAGACATTGGTGAGGCCAAATTTGGAGTATTTTGTGCAGTTCTGGTCACCTAACTATAGGAACGATATCAGTAAGATTGAAAGAGTGCAGAGAAGATTTACCTAGGATATTGCCGGTTCTTCAGGAGTTGAGTTACAGGGCAAGATTGAACAGATCAGGACTTTATTCCTTGGAGCGTAGAAGAATGAGGGGGAATTTGATAGAGGTTTACAAAATTATGAGGGGCATAGACAGAATAAATGTAAGTAGGCTCTTTCCACTTAGATTCAGAGAGATAAATACGAGAGGACATGGTTTTAGGGTGAAAGGGGAAAGGTTTAGGGGGAATATAAGGGGGAACTTCTTCACTCAGCGAGTGGAGGAAGTGTGGAACGAGCTGCCATCTGAGGCTCACTGTTAAGTTTAAAGAATAAATTGGATAGATACTTGGATGGGAGAGGTCTGGAGGATTATGGACTGGGTGCAGGTCAATGGGACTAGCGGAATAAAGTTTCGGCACAGACTAGAAGGGCGGAATGGCCTGTTTTCTGTGCTGTAGTGTTCTATGGTTCTATAAACTGTGCCATGTGTGCATTCAGTGCACACGTACTTATGTCACAGGAAAAAAAATTGCACAACATAAGATTTTTGCTCACAGTGAGTACTAAAAATGAGAGGGAACATTGCACTCTACTCTTTAAGAAGGGAGGGAGGCAGAAGAAAGGAACTTATAGATCCTGGTGTTTGGGAAGATGTTGGAATCCATTATTGAGGGTGAGGTTTTGGGGAACTTTAAGGCACAAGATAAAAAAAGACCAAAGTCAGCATGGTATCCTTAAAAGGAAATCTTGACTGAGAAATCTTTGGAATTCTTTGAGGAAATAACAAGCAGGATAGACAGAGGAAAGTCAACAGATGTTGTATACTTGGATTTTCAAAAGTCCTTTCACACTGTGCCACACATGAGGCTGCATAACAAGACAAGAACCTGTGGAATTAGAATAAAGATACTAGCATGGATATAACATTGGCTGACTAATAGGAGACAAAGAGTGAGAATAAACAGGGGGTTTAAAGATATCTGCCAGTGACTGTTCTGCAGGGGTTCTTGTTGGGACCACATCTTTTCACATTATATGGCTCCCCATGCAAGGCTCCTTCAGAAAGTGAGGAGGTATGGGATCCAAGGAGACCTTGCTTTGTGGATCCAGAATTGGCTTGCCCACAGAAGGCAAAGGGTGGTTGTAGATGGGTCATATTCTGCACAGAGATTGGTGACCAGTGGTGTTCCACAGGGATCTGTTCTGGGACCCTCCTCATTTTTATAAATGACCTGAATGAAGAAATAGAAGGGTGGATTAGTAAATTTGCTGATGACACAAAGGTTGGAGGTGTTGTGGATAACCTGAAGAGCTGCCAGAGGTTACAGTGGGACATTGATAGGATGCAGAACTGGGCTGAGAAGTGGCAGATAGATTTCAACCCAGATAGGTGTGAAGTGGTTCATTTGTAGGTCCAATTTTAAGACAGAATATAATATAAATGGTATAACTCTTGGTAGTGTGGAGGATCTGAAAGATCTTGGGGTCCATGTCGATAGGACACTCAAAGCTGCTGCATAGTTTGACAGTATTTTTAAGAAGGTGTATGGTTTGTTGGCATTCATCAACCATGGGATTGAGTTCAAGAGCCGTGAAGTAATGTTACAGCTATATAAGAACTTGGTCAGACCCCACTTGGAGTACTGTGCTCAGTTCTGGTCGCCTCACTACAGGAAGGATGTGGATACTATAGAGAGAGTGCACAGGAGATTTACAAGGATGTTGACTGGATTGGAGGGCGTACCTTATGAGAACAGATTGAGTGTACTTTGCCTTTTCTCCTTGGAGTGACGCAGGATGAGAGGTGACCTGATAGAGGTGCATAAGATGATGAGGGGCATTGATCGTGTGGATAGCCAGAGGCTTTTTCCTAGGGCTGAAATGGCTAACAGGAGGGGGCATAGTTTTAAGGTGCTTGGAAATAGGTACCCCAGGGTTAACAGGGGTAAGTTTATCACACAGAGAGCGGTGGGTGCATGGAATACACTGCCAGTGGTGGTGATGGAAGCGGAGACAATAGGGTCTTTTAAGAGCTTCTTAGATAGGTGTAAAAGCTTCTTACATAGATGCAGCTCTATAAAACTCTGGTTAGGCCACACATGGAGTATTGTGTCCAGTTCTGGTTGCCTCACTATAGGAAGGATGTGGAAGCATTGGAAAGGATACAGAGGAAATTTACCAGAATGCTGCCTGGTTTAGAGAGTATGCGTTATGATCAAAGATTAAGGGAGGTAGGGCTTTACTCTTAGGAAAGAAGGAGAATGAGAGGAGACATGATAGAGGTGTACAAGATAATAAGGGGAATAGATAGAGTGGATAGCCAGCGCCTCTTCCCCAAGGCACCACTGCTCAATACAAGAGGACATGGTTTTAAGGTGAGGGATGGGAAGTTCAAGGGGGATATTAGAGGAAGGTTTTTCACTCAGAGAGTGGTTGGTGCGTGGAATGCACTGCCTGAGTCAGTGGTGGAGGCAGATACACTGCTGAAGTTTAAGAGACTACTAGACAGGTATATGGAGGAATCTAAGGTGGGGGCTTATATGGGAGGCAGGGTTTGAGGGTCGGCACAACATTGTGGGCCGAAGGGCCTGTACTGTGCTGTACTATTCTATGTTCTATGTACATGGGGCTTAGGAAAAAAGAAGGCTATGTGCTAGAGAAATTCTAACAGTTTCTAGAGTAGGTTATATGGTCGGCACAACACTGTTGAAGGGCCTGGAATGTCCTGCAAATTTCTATGTCTCTATGTTTCTATTATATGCCAAAGATTTGTATACTGGAATTGATGGTTTTGTGGCCAAGTTTGAGGACGATACAAAGATATTTGGAGGGGCAGTAGTGTTGAGAAAGCAAGGAGTCTGAAGGCGGGCTTAGACAGATTAAAAGAATGGACAAAGAAGTGGCAGATGGAATACAGTGTTGGGAGGTATATGATCATGAACTTTGGTAGAAGGAAGAAAAGCATAGACTATTTTCTAAACAGGGAGAAAATTCAATAATCTGAGGTGCAAAGGGAATTGGGAGTCTCTGTGGAGTATTCCCTAAAGGTTAACTTGCAGGTTGAGTCAGTTTTAAGGAAGGCAACTTCAAGAGTACGAGAACATAAAAACAAGGATGTAATGCTGAGGCTTTATAAGGCATTGGTCAGACCACACTTGGGTTTTGTCAGCAGTTTTGGGCCCCTTATCTAAAAAATATGTGCTTGCATTGGAGAAAGTCCAGAGGAGATTCAGGAGAATGATTCTGTTAATGAAAGGATTAATATACATGGAACTTTGGGCCCATACTCGCTGGAGTTTAGTAGAATGGGGGAGGTGCATCTCACTGAAACTATTGAATACTGGAAAGTCTGGATAGAGTGGATTGAGGAGAGGATGTTTCCTATAGCTGGGGAGTCTAGGACCAGAAGGCAAAGCCTCGGAATAGAGGGACGTCCATTGAGACAGAGATGAGGAGGAGTTTCTTTAACCAGCGGGTCATGATTCTGTGGAATTCATTGTAACAGACAGCTGTGGAGGCCAAGTAATTGGGTATAATTAAAGCGGAGGTTGATAATTTCTTGTTTAGTGAGAGTGTCAAAGGTTACAGGGAGAAGACAGGAGAATTGGGTTGACAGGGACAATAAATCAGTTATGATGAAATGGAGGAGCAGAGTTGAAGGGCTGGATAGCCTAATTCTGCTCCTGTGTCTTATGCCTTATGGTCCACTAAACTTTGATCAGGTCTGCCCTCAACTTCACTGCTCTAAAGATAACAACCCAAGTTTTTCCAGCTTCTCCCTCTTGCACATACTCTCTAATCCAGGCATCATCCTAGCAAATCTCTTCTGTCTTCCCCCTGTCTACCGTTGTAGCCACTTTCAGGGAGCTATGGACTTGGACTCCAAGATTTCTCTGTACATCAACACTGTTAGTGGTCTTGCCATTAATATGTACTTTCTGTGTACATTTCATCTCCCAAAGTGCAGTTCTGGCGGTAGGGTCAAATGGTATGCATGCATGAAACCAGACCCCTGAGAAAAGTACGCTTTTGTGTGATGAGATTTCCAAGACAACAGAGGAAGTGTCTCAGGGATATTTGCGAAGTTTCCATGAAATAACGTAACACCCACATCAAATCAGAGGAATTACTGTCCTGTGACTGCTCAGAGTGCTGAAGACTTCTCAGAGTGTTCCATCAGATTTCCCTCCGCTGTGTCTGCCATAGCCTACAGAACTGAGTGTAAAAAAAGTCATATATTGATCTCAAGATATAGATTGAAATGAAAGAAATGGAAGGCTGTTCTCACCAATGCTTCAGAAGCAGTACTTCTGTTCATTTTTAGTCCATTTTCCCTGTGAGGATACAGTATAATGAAAATAAAATGGGATTCTTTGCAGTTTTGGAACTGAAGGCCCAAGATTGGCAATTATTTTTATAAGCATCTGTAATGTGTATAAGATCAATAATAAGTGATACTAGAATGCAAGGAATATTGAAAATTAAAAGTTAGTTCTATGTATTTATCAAGATACCCAAACATTGGGTTGCAACTTGTATTGGCAATGTATGATCCGCGTAAGTAATTTAATAAAATGTCACACCAGGAGTTGAGTATCACTTCAAATATAACAGTAAACAGTTATTTTATACAATGCCACATGCACTGGCACATGTAAACCCTGGAAGTATAATTCAATTCATTCTTCTCTTCTGCAAGATAAATTTCACAAATTCAGGAACAAAATGAATTTTCA
This sequence comes from Mobula birostris, assembly GCF_030028105.1. Classification (NCBI taxonomy): domain Eukaryota; kingdom Metazoa; phylum Chordata; class Chondrichthyes; order Myliobatiformes; family Myliobatidae; genus Mobula; species Mobula birostris. Next base: position 83,597,709 of record NC_092372.1, on the reverse strand, counting down.
TTTTAATTTAAAACCTATTCTAAGATCTCCAAAGTAATAAACTCTACAATGTCATAAAGTAAAACATTGGAAATACTCAGCATGTCAGGGAATATCCATGGAAAAAGAAACATTTCTAGTTGAAGATCCTTAATCATAAATGGAAAAGTAAAAAAACAAGTACTTTCATTACAAATAATTGCTCCCAAAGGAGAAAATATTACAACGCTAAGCCTCAGATGAGGTACCCCCACTTACATGACAACTCATTGCAACACTTATAACACCATTTCACTTCATTGTTGTGGGATCATAATAAACAAGAGCAGCTTCGCTTCCTAATTTTTCCATGGGCTCATCTAATATACTTTGATATTCTTTACAATGCAAGGACTAGTTCTTTACTGATTCACAGATGCTTTCAAAGGTTCCTTGAAATAACAGAAAACCCTCACAACCACCTACTCACTAACTGGACCCATGCACAAACTTAAGCTTCCAGCTATTTCTAACAACTTTGAATTAAACTAATCTTTTTCTTGCACAATGTTTTGAAACAAATCATGCACTTATATGTGTTATGTGAAAACTTGGCAGAGTAATGTAGGCCTCCGGCCTAATTTCCATCAGAGAGACTAGTTCTTTACATTCTCATATCACATAGTTTTGGGGTCTCAAGGGAAAACCTCTTCTTTCATTCCTCATTGAGAAAGATGACACTGACATGTATCTATTGTTTCCATAGAGAACTGCCAGCAGACGGCAGCCTATGCACTTCGGTCAAATTTTTCCCTTTTGCACTCATGCACCTCAGTATGTAAATACCAAAAGTACTGCAGGTCAGATGTAGGTGTGACTGACCTCTCACTGCACCCTGATATATCAGGTGAAAACTCTTTGAAAAATTCATTTCATCACAGTGAAATATAGTTCTTTAATAGCTTACATTTTTTATCATCACATCCACCTTGCTTTTTCAAACACTGCAAATAACACTAAATTTAAGACATATTATTGTAAAAAATACATTTTGTTGAATCTACTTTTATGTTTGTCACTGAATCACTTAGAACTACAAATTTAATTCAGATACAGAGATTGAGAACTAATAGCACCTTCAGAAAACCTTATTTTAACAATCTAAGTGATTTTGAAAACAGCATTTTGAATCACTGGTAATTGAAATGGTTCACACATGATTCATGTTTGAAAGCCCAAAGAGAATGCAATTTTCATAATAAGCATAGTGATTTGATTACACATTTTCTCGCACAGATGAGGCACTTCAAACAGTTTGAAGAATCCTCACTGACATATGCATGCTTAGAAACTGGACCATCTGCAACTGTTTATTTATGCATAAATCATACTTCAAAAATATTTTGCACCTGTTTTGAAGTGTTTGTGCCCATTTGCAATCAAAGTACTATCAATCATGAAATTGGACCAGGCACTTCCTATCATGGGTGTCAGTTCTCAGCTATACTTTGCTGCACATATGACAACATCATCAGTCGGCATAGCTCAAGTTATGACAGAATTTAGATAAAAAGGTTGAGGTTATTGCCTCCATATATGTAGGAAAACATCCTCTCAATGTCTTTCATACTCAATTCGATCTCTACAATTTCCACTGTGAAGACTGCCTCCAGCAAATTCAGATTCACTTGATTTAAAGATAATGATTAGCTTTATTTGTCACCTGTATATCAAAACATCAAAATATACAGTGAAACATGTCTTCCTGGTCAACGACCAACCCAGGCAAATGATATGCTGGAGACAACATGCAAACGTCGTTATGCTTCCAGTGCCAACATTGCATGCACACAACTTATTAACCCTTACCCATACGTCTTTGGAATGTGGAAGGAAATGGAGCACTCTGCGGAAACCCACTCAGTCACAGGAAGTATGTACAAACTTCTTACAGGCAGCAGCGGGAATTGAACCGTACTCAGTGATCAGGAGCGCAGTGAAGTGTTGTACTAATCTGTATATTACCGTGATGCCCTGATATCAGACATCACTAGGTACAATGGACATGTTTGGATGGGGATCTCTGCTATCTTTACCCCAGCCCATCCATTTACCCTTCTCAACAAAGATCCAATGCGAGCACCATTCAAATCCATCCATCATCTTCATTCCCAACCCACCCTCAGGATGTTGTCCATCGACAATGCAGCAGAAAATATAAAACTTAAAGCAAGGATATCCCAATTTTAATTATATTTTGTGACTGTGGATTTTCGTTAGTACTTTATACAGGCCTCATTTAGTGTGTCTTAAATACTGGTTAAGGTTCTGGGAGATATATAAATAATGAAATCTGAACTATATCTTAATCACATTGAGAATGAGAATCAAGTGTGAATATACAAAACAGGTGCAGTAAGAAGCCACTCAGTTTCTTAAAGCTACTTTGCAATTCAGTGGCTGATCTATTTGTTGCTTCAATTCCGTACTCCCAGCTTTCCATGGTAACCTTTCATCTCCTTGCTTAGCAAGTGTCTATCTACCTCAGCCATAAAATATTCAGATGTTCTGCTTCCACTGCCCTTTGAAGAAGGGAGCTCCAAAGGACCACCACATTCTAAAAGAGAAAAAAAACACATCTTTTATCAAATAGATGACGTTTTATATTTAACAGGGACCCCAGTTCTAGACTTGCCAACAAGAAGAAACATTTTCTGCAGATTCAACATGTCAAAGCCCTCAGAATTGTTTACGTTTTAATTAATTCCCCCCTCACTGTTCCAAACAGCAGATACAAGCCTAATTTGTCCAACATTTCCCAATAAAATAGCCAGCTCATTCCAGCTACTGGTACAGCAAACCATCTCCAAACTACTTCCAAAATATGAACCTCCCTCTTAAAATAAAAGGGACCAGTATTGCCTATTGTAATACTGATTTGATCTCACCAATATTCTTTATAATTGAAGCATAGCCTCTTTCTTTCGTACTTCGTTTCCCTTGTAATGAAAATAACATTTGCTTAGTTTTCCTAATAGTTTGCCTTTCGCCAAGCGTGCACCATGTTAATCAAAATTTGCTTCTCAGCACCCTGAAACCTTTCCCCATGGAAACATGCTTGTTTTTGATTTAGAATAGTATCAAATACACAAAAAACAAAAATTGATGAAATATACAATATTAATTTATTTTCAAATCTGCTTAATAGGTTTTCTAAAAGCAATAATTTTTCACTCAATGTTTCAGAGCCAGAGTTACCTTTTGGTGGCACTAATCTTTTAATATACAGTTAAAACCTCTTGATTACATGGAAAGTAACACAAATATAGGGAAGTGACAAACACAAATCTGCACCTGCATATTAGTGGATGAGCATATAATTTTAAGACTTTAGACAAAAAGTAGGCAATATTCCATCTTGGAAAGGTGTACATGCATATCTAATGTCAGAGAATTGGCAGAATGTGTACTAGCTGGAGAATGCAACCTGCAGTCTCTCGCAGTGAGAAGTTAGCACTATATCAATCTATAGCACAGTCCAATGAAAATTGACGACATATTATTCCCAGTGCAATCTGTATCTTTTTAGTTATTTTTTGGTTCATGTTGCCCTGCCTTTATTTTCGTAAATGGATCTACACTTCACACCATTTGTGCACATACGCTATTATGTACTTCTCATTAACGTTTATCAGCCCTTTGCTGACACTATTGTTTACCTCACAGTAAGAAATGGCTCTGTTTAAGTATTGTAGGTGTATTCTGCAGATCAGTAATTAGAGTGCAGAATATAGAACATTGTGAAGACGTTTCTGAAAAGGTCATCAAGACTATTGGTAGTTATAATGCTAAATAGTGAGACTTAGTTTCTACAAAACGAAAAGAACCTAACAACCACAAATTTCTTCCTTGATTCCAGCAGGTCTCATTGTTTACTCTGTGAGTTCCAAATCTGATTTTTAATGTCAATATTGCCCAAGGACTGGAGATGGAAGCGGAGGCTCTCTATTTTCTGATTTCCTATTCAAAGGCTAGAGAATGATCTAACATATGGGTGGTCGATGATGCATTGACTTAGATGAGGTACATTCACCATCAGATAAGTGGAAGAGAAGACCAAGGTGATAGAAGTCGTCCTAATAAACAGATGGGTATTATTTTTATGAATAATGAGAGACAAAAGCAGCTGCTTTGCAGCAGTGACAATGGAGAGTAACCAGCAACACAGGCCACACATACATCTCAGAAACAGCTCAATACCTACCACTTGCTTCTTCAAGTTCTGAAGGGCTCAGAACTGAAGAGTATTACAGATCACTCTCCAGAATATCTAACTTCCACTTATTATGGACTTTTGGAGCCAATTACTTGGAGGGATAACTGGAAGACCTATATCAGCTTAATATTCATCATATCTTTATTCCATCTTTCTATATACTGAGAATCTCATTCAACCTATAGTCTGCATTTCAATTACCCTACCTGGCAAATCGACAGAAATATCATATTTCAGAACAAGAATAGTCTAACTACTTTTCCTAAAAATCATTGTCAATGGTACTTAAACCTACTGTTGCACTAAACAATGTGCCCAGATCAGTTTTCCTCTATTTCCTGCATGATTTTGAATAGTCTTCTCAATCATCTCAAGGACTGTTTGTTTCCAGAAAAAAAAATTGTGCTGGAATTGTTATCCCTGGCTTCCCCATGCTTCAACATACCTGGGGAGGGTTTTTCTTGCATTCTGCATGTCTGCCATCTTTGGTGGTGCAATGAAAGGGTTCTGGCCCCCAAAGCTTCAGTATTCAGAGGCATTTTAAAAAGTAATGAATTGCAGTGATTAAAATACTTCGTCAAAATATAGACAAATTTAAACTAATTAAAACACCTAAAACACACAAATAAGTAAAAACAATAGAATCAAGAAAAATAATTTGAAGTTCACATCCTAAAGCCATCCAGTTTTGTGCTGGAGTATTTTAGAACAATATCCCAGTATACCCACAGGGGAATTCAGCAGGGCTAACCTCAGCCACGAGAATTCACCTTCCATGCAACAATGGGAAGAGCTGACAAATTCAGTGCCCCAAATCCAACAGTAATTCTGGCATTTCCATATTCAATTGTGTACACACAGAGATCACAGAATAGCATGTATTGCAATGGCAAAACATCGATGGTTCCTTTCCGAACCACTGCCAGCAAGAACTTGCTCCAAACCTAAATCCCTTTAACAATTTTCTTACATTACAGCTGACAATCCATGTTATAAACATACTGTTGGTACTGGTATTTATTAGAAGGACAGAATGGCAAACTCCTACTAAGGCATAGGAAATGGAGCTTTTGGAAAATTGGCCCTGACCACATCTAGCAGCCAAGCAAATTAACATCTCAACCAATAGGTTCGATGAATCACCAGCTTTCCATTCAGCTACACCACCATTCAGTTTTCTTGGGAGAGCTAAGTGATAAATTTTAAAATTTATGCAAATATTATCTGTCTAATTACTAGAGTTTCAGTAACTTCAGGATGAGGAATGCAATGTAAATCTTTTCTCTCCCTTAATTATTTGCTATGAAACTGTTTAAGGGTTTTGCTCTTCTGGGAGGCTTTATGATTGTTATTTTGTTCAAGTGCATTATGCCTTCCCTTACAGGTAATCAGGAAAATGGAAAGATATTGAATCGTGTTTTGTGTCAGCATGTGTTTCCAACTAAAAATAAATGGAAATCCATAGATTCCAAAGGCGCTTTTGAATCATGAATGGAAATTTGTTAAGATAGCGTTATTCTACTAAAAGTCTAATTTACAACCCAAACATTACATTACACTAATAAAAAGGATGTTATTAGGTTGACATAATATGAGCAACAACTAATACAAAAATATAAAATAGGTGGGTTCATGATGTTATTGCTTTTAAACACTGTAGATCCATAAAACTGCCAGATTTTACTGTACCTGATAGATTGTTTGAGGTTGTTTTCAATATCTGTACTTCCATAAATTACAACAACATCAGGTGGCAGAAAATTCTGTGCATACTTTTCCTTTATGAATGCCTTCCTTCTTTCATAAAATATGTGGTGCAGGACTACAGAGAGTCAGAAAAATGCAAAAGAGTAATCCAACAGTGACTATCAATAAACATTGGTTGGTGGCACTTGTGTTACTCATTCCTTTTCTATCTGGAAAATAATAATATAATAATATTCTCCTGGCCTCACTGGTGCATTGGGCAGCAACCTTGCTGTTTCTTTAGCATTTTGTCTGTTTTACGAGGCCGAGTTGCTAACTTGACACTCAATCCAGTACGAATGGATAGCAAGGAGCTGGCCGGATTTGAACCTGGGACTACTTGCCTTGAAGTCCAGTACAGTTGTCACTACACTACCAGCCAGCTAGCATAGAGAAGTACTGAGCAAAATAGGCAACAGGCCTAGTTAGAATCTTAGTCACCTTCAAATGGAAGAGCGTAAAGCTCAGATTGGGAGAAGACCCATTAACAGATAACATCTGTATGAGTGGCAATGAATTGGCTCAACTGAAAAAAAAATCAACAGTTTGGGAAGTTTTGATTCAGACAATATAACATTCTAGATATTGTGTACTGTAAAAGGGCCATTACTAATGGCTGCTTTGGTCATGGGTCCCTCACTACTGATTTCAGTTGCACTCTTTTCACACTTTTTTTCTTAGGCTATGCAGAGTGTAAAAGGGGAAAAGGGCTCTCCCAAGACTATGTGGATAGGTTTGCCTGCCAACACTGCAAAACGCTGAAAAGGATGCATCCCACTGGGAATGATGGCTTTGTGTGGATTATTGATGTAAAAACACTCAGGAGGGCAAGATAGAACCTTGGTAGAACTTCCAGAATGGTGTGATTCAACCCAGAAATTGTCACAATGAGGTTCCAACAATTGTTAGGCATAGAGCAATGAAAAACTAAATCCAAGGTTACTTGTCTAAATTTATAGGTATACATAAGATTAGGAGAAAATATGAGTACAGCTATCTGAGTTGTTATTTAGCCATGACCAAATAGAATGCAAAACAGATTTAAGTGCTGAATAGTTCCAGCTTGTTTCTTTAAAAAGGGCTTTCAAAAGTGTTAAGATACCTAATAATACAGATGTTGAAGGAGGATTAGCTTGCACTGAAAGGGTGTTAACTCTCAGAATAAGTAAATGAAAAACTACACAAAAGCATATTCCTGCAAAAAAAGTAATAATCCAGAATGAAACTGAATGCATGTCAAGATTCCTGTCAACAGAACAGTGACATGCTGATGAGAATGAACACAATTTCAGATTCATTTTACAAAACAAGGGAATTTCTGTAGATTCACTGCTTTAATTTCTCCGGTTAATAGAGAATGGAGAAAACATTAAGTTAATTAAACAGGTCATTTGGACTCATTGGAAGCAGCACTAACAGCAACTAAACTTAAAGTATCTTTCTCGGCATTAGTTAAATGATTTGAAATAAATGAGTTTTTAATCAATGCCTTGCCCTGTGCATTATAGTGCAAAGTTTAACAATTGCACAATAATTAGTTGCTGTAATTAATTAAGAATTTAATTTAAAATCACTAACCCTCAATCAGAGTAATTACATTCTTCTAGGGTGCATCATAACCTGGTATGGAAGTTATCCTGTCCAAGACCGAAAGAAGCTGCAGAAGATCGTGAACACGGCGCAGCACATCACACAAACCAATCTTCCGTCCTTGGACTCATTTTACATCGCACGCTGTCGGAGCAGTGCTGCCAGGATAATCAAGGACACGACCCACCCAGCCAACACAGTTTACGTCCCTCTTCCTTCCGGGAGAAGGCTCAGGAGCTTGAAGACTCGTACAGCCAGATTTGGGAACAGCTTCTTTCCAACTGTGATAAGACTGCTGAACAGATCCTGACCCGGATCTGGGCCGTACCCTCCAAATATCCGGACCTGCCTCTCAGTTTTTTTTTCACTACCTTACTTTCCCTTTTCTATTTTCTATTTATGATTTATAATTTAAATTTTTAATATTTACTATCGATTTGTAATCCAGGGAGTGGGAAGCGCAGAATCAAATGTCGCTGTGATGATTGTACATTCTGGTATCAATTGTTTGGCGACAGTAAAATATAAAGTATAAAAGTATAAAGTGTGAGTACATGTTTTGCAAAACATATGACATTGTATGGTATGTTTTTTTTCAAAAACATATAATGTGAAGATTAATATCTTATCAATCTAATGTAGTAAGTCCTTTATAGATTTGGCAATGCAGCAATAATGCCACTGGAGATATCAATAGTAGCAAATAATTGAAAAGATGACTACATTGAACAAAAGAATAACTGAGGGTGCAGGTAGGCAACATATTTCCCTATGACCATATTTCAGTAATGGATGGTCAATTCTACCATTCCTTTAGAATTTCATCTCAAGTCGAATGGAGATCCAGGATGTAAGTCTTCCTCAAAGAGTCTGTAAAACAGGACGAGCAGTGTGTGAAGCTGTTCTTGTAATATTGTCTATGGATTTTCTGGAATGATAAGTTCTGTTCAAAAGTATTTAAAATTTTTCATCAAGTCTGTTGAAAAAAATGAGTGCCTCACATTTTCATATAGGTCTACTAAAGTCATGACATAATATTAATGAATATGATAGAATGCCCAGAGAATGATTTATCTGCTGTGGCAGGGCTTGAATACCATCACCTCTTACAAAGTAAAACTGAGCAACATGGGTGACAAAAAGGTTTTGCTCCCAGGTGAGTTCAATGCCTTTTATTATCGTTTTGACCATCAAAACATAGAGGAACCTTCACAAATTCCTACAGCCCTCGATACCCCTGTGACTTCTGTCTCTGAAGCTGACATGAGAGCATCCTTCAGGAGGATGAACCCAGGGAAAGCATTCGGCCCAGACGGGGTTCATTCAGAGTATTAAAGCCATGTGCTGTTCAATTGACTGGAGTATTCACCGCTATAGTTGAACTCTTGCTTCGGCTGTCTGAGGTACCTACCTACTTCAAGCAGGCTTTAATTATACCGGTGTCTATCAGGAACTGGTAACATGCCTCAATGACTAACATCCAGTATCACTTACATTCACTGTGATGAAGTGCTTTGAGAGATTGGTGATGAAAAATATCAATCCTGCCTGAGAAATGACTTGGATTCACTCCAATTTACTTACCATCACAACAAATCAACAGCAGATGCCATTTAATTGACTCATGGATTAAAACACATTGTACAGAAAAGCGTACAGTGGATACTATCATGAGAAAAGCCCTCCCTGCCATTGAGCACATCTACATGGTGCACTTCCGCAGGGAAGCAGCATTCATCATCAAGGGCCGCCACCACCTCCTCTCACTGCTGCCATCAGGAGAAAGGCACAGGAGCCTCAGGATCCACACCACCAGGCTCAGCAACAGTTATTGCCCCTCAACCATCAGGCTTTTAAACCAGAGGAGATAACTTCACTCAACTTCACTTGCTCCATCACTGAACTGTTCCCACAACCTATGGACTCACTTTCAAGGATTCTTCATCATATTCTCGATATATATTGCTAATTTATATATTGTTTAGTAGTAGTAGTAGTAGTATTTTTATTATTTCTCTTTTTTTCCTTATTTTTGTATTGTGCAGTCTGCTCACTTTTGCACATTGGCTGTTGTCTGTCCTGTTGCATGTGACCTTTCATTGATTCTGTTGTGTTTCTTCTATTTACTCTGATTACCCACAAGAAAATGAATCTCATGGGGACACATACAGTACGTAATTTGATAATAAATTTACTTTGAACTTTGAGCTTTATCTTAATATTTATCCTATTTCTTTAGGAGCATTACAGCAACAAATCTACAACTGGCTTTTTCAAGGACGATTAAGAAAGTGTTCCACAAAAGAATTGGGAAAAATTAACGTAAATAATACTAGAAAAGGTTGTAAGAGAGTGAGTGTAAATTTCACTGATGAATTAGGAAATACAATTCCAGAAGATATCAATGTTGCTCGGAATGGAGAATATTTGTAAGAGAGATAGGAAAATAAATCTCAAAATGAGAAGTTTCAACAAAATGATATTAGGACTTTGAAAGATGCACTCTCGTGCTTCTTTTTAAACTGTAGTTTTCTTTCATCCACGGTGGACAGAGACCTTGCCTATATCTTATCTACTTCTCTCAGCTCTGCCTTCACCCTCTGACATCTGAGAAAGCTTCCCCTGGTGCTCAATCTCGCACCCAACCATCCTCTACATTCAATGGATCATCCTTCACATTTTCCATCAACATTGACACATTTTCACCACCAGATATGGATTTCCCTTTCCTCCCTTCCTTTTCAGCATTTTCCAAAGATCACTACCTTCACCACTCCATTTCTCTGTTGCCACTAACAACACGAGGTATAAGATTGGGCTTCAATTCTCACTGCTGCCTGTAATAAGCATTTATGTTCTCCCCACGACTACATGGGTTTCCTCTGAGAGCTCCAGCTTCCTTCTACATTCCAAAGACAGATGAGCTAGGATTAGTAAATTGTAGGCATACTATGTTGTTGCTGGGAGCATAAAGACACTGAAGGTCTGCCCCCCAGTGCATCTCAGACTGTGTTGGTCATTGACACAAATAAGACATTTCACTGCATGTTTCAATGCATATGTGACAAATAAAGCTAATCTTTATCTTTATTACATTATATCATTTTTTTATTCACCCACAGGAGATGCAACACCCATCCTTTCACTTCTTCCTGTCTCTCCATTTGGGAACCAGAAATTTACCTACATTTCTTCCAATCTGCTATTCAGTGTTCAAAATTGTGTTTAGATGGGCACTTTGTGGAGTCTCCACACACAGTCTGCAGGTGACCCTAAGCTTCTAGCCACCTATCACTTTAATTCCCTATCTGTCTCCCACTGTGACTTGGTCCTGATATTGTATCTTGATGCGCAATGTTCACTATTCCTTCAACTCCATTCTTGCTGCTCAACCTGATGAATTCTTCCAGCAGCTTGTTCTTTTTTTGGCTCCATTTTCCTGCAACTTTTCCTACTTTGCGATTATCACTATAAATGACAAGAAAAGTACAGGTTCATTTTTTACTTTTTTTTTTGGAAAAAATATTCCATCACTCAGGGACTGGCTGGAAACAATTGTGAACTTAAAGAACAAGGATAACAGAAAAAAATCAAGAAAGTGGAGGAAGATAAAAGGCTATGGGAAAATCATATGGTAGAATTCTATTCAGATAAAGCATTATTAGCAAGTTAGAAGTGCTTAATGGCTTTCAGTTACAGACATAGGTAAAAGAGACGCATTACGACTTAAATGACTTCATATCATCTTGTACAAAACCATTAGTTGATAGCCATCTTGACCTCCAAAATTTCAGGGCCAATGTGTCTGTCATTTAATCTTAAGTCATTTGTTATTTTGCTCTTTTTTCTTCTTACAACTTATTCTTTCAGAATCACTTATATTTTCATTACCTCAAAAACCAGCTTCTACGTCTGTACAAGAAGTAGTATTAAATAATTCAGGTTTAGTTACATTTTCAGTGAATATAAAATAATAGCATTTTGCGGAGGAAAAGTTAATTTAATGAATATAAGAACCATTTTCCAACCTGACTCAACAACTATGTAAAGTAATTGAGTTAGATCATAAATATTAAATCAGATAAATATAATTAATACACCACAGTAAAATAGCAATGGTAGATCCTGGAAACTAATTATATTCCTTTATAATTACTTCCTCTGTGGAGAATACACTAATTGATCTGGTTATGGGAATGGTTGCTTAATTAGGTCATGAAAACAGTTCTGAATATCTCCCTGCAAAGATAATATGTTTCATTAAACTAATTTCAAATGGAAACCATAACAGATCAAAGTGTACTTACAAGTTTCTGAATTAATGGCTCATATTTTCCTCTTTTTCAATTCTGCTCTTGTTTGCTTCAAGCAATAAAAATGCAATTTATTAATCCAATAAATTAATACCTTTAAAAATTCAGAAAAGACATGCAGTGTCATATATCAAGAAATATTATAGCATGATAATTTTGTTTTAGAATATTGGATTCACTAGCATGTCCGTAAGTGAACAGATAGTATTCTAGCATTGCAGGCAGATCTTCAATGCAGTCTGATTACGAAATGAGAAGTTGTTTTCCTGAATACTTCCACTCTAAGCACAGCCCTTTCTAATTCATACTTCTATTGGAAATATTGTTGTTTCCAAATACCTCAGAAATCAATTCTACTTTTAAGAAAAAAGCCACATTTTTATGACAAGCAAATGACTTCTTGATTATTCATCTCCAAGCTGTGAATTTTTCTGAGATCTTCCAAACACCTGCCATAACTTTGGCAATAGCTCAGCACAAACAGTATGAAGAGTAATTTTTAACCATTTATATTCTTGCCTTTGTAGGTGGAGAACTTCCACTATATTATCAGACCGCTCTTTTTTTTTTCAAAGTTAGCTGCTAAGAAGCCCACAAGTGAATTTGAAATGAGAAAGGTAATTTATTTGACCAATAATATACTGTAAACCTAGCTTGGAGAAAAAAAGGCTTGGAAACATATTTGTAAGAAGTAAGTAACAAAGAAATGGTTTTGTACAGCAATGAAGAAAAAAAAGTTAATTGCATGTCTGCCTATAGTTCTAAAGTAATAGCTAAAAAAATTAATTTGTTGACCTAGATTTCCCACCCACGTCCTGCTAATTAGCATACCCAGCACAGGGGCGAAGAATTGCTTAGCAACACAGTCCAGTTATTTCCTGCCTCCTTCTGGATTTCTTTCATCTCCAGCTTCCCAGGCCATTGTTGTCCATTATGTAAACCCACATCTGAATAAATGTATAGGCACAACAAGCCAGCAAGAAAAAGATAGCTTCCAAATTATTTATGTCCACTAGTGCAATTCTGAATGTGGAATATAAGGGATATTTGTTAAGCCCAGATGTTCAAAGGTTTCATGTTTTCATGATATACAGAGTTTGTTTGCCTGCTAACTGAGCTTTTGTAACCACTTCAAAGTAAAAACAGTACACAGGTCCAAAATGCATACACGGTACCTGTAAAATAAGATCAGGATTAAATAGATTCACAGAACGAATGGAGGTTCCCTTACTGACATTCCTCTAAGTCAAAGCAAACTTGGTGGCATGATGTAAGCAAACTCACTACATGTTGTTAAAAAAAAGTCCCAGCCTCTAACCATAGAACACGTATTTCCCTCCAACATTCAAACCACTTGAAGTTGGAAGATCAACTGATGTCTCAGATACTTTGCTGTGGTGGGTGAAATTTCAAGCCTGTGAAATGTGTTAAACTTGTTGCAGGATTCTAAATTGTAGGCTGTTTAAATTGACCAATTTCAATAACACTATTAAAATAAAAGAATTAAGTGTAAGAGCAGACCAATTAGAATTTCTTGCTAGCTCCACCTTTTACTAAGATTATAGAGATATAACATCTCATATTTTTTGTTCAGTCCTGACCTTAAGTCTCAGGAATAGATTCAACAAGCAGCTATAACCCTAAGAATCAAGATCTTATTTCCAGAACACACATTTCTGACTGCCACTTTAATGACAATGGTGTTTGAGGGCTCTGTCAAAGCTAGGAAACTAGGAAAGGTGTACTTAGCATTCAGGAGCAACTGTTTGATGATTTTATCAATTACATAATGAAAAACTAATATTCAAGTGAAAGAGCTTAGCAGGGGGGTGTATGGCGTGGGCTAGTTGAAGGGAAAGGAAATGGCTTTAGAGAAAATGGCTTCCTTTATTTGTCATGCTTTCAGTTCCAAGGGGAGCCTGAGGAATCCCCACCCCCAAGTTTTCTTGATCTTCAGGGAAATCTCTAAATCAGACATTTTCACTAAAATGGAATCCAACCTTGAGTTTCCAGCACAATTTCATGAATTCTCATCAATCTTCCTGCCAAGGTTCATTCCCATTCGTCCACAACAGCAGCTAATTTTACACACTTGCATACAGGCCAAGTTGAAGGTAGTTGTGTGGGGATCTACAACATTTTCAAATTACAGTCTGCTATTATGTTTCACAGTGGCTCCACATTCCTGATTTATCCCTTTATAGCCTTATTTGCACCTATCCTATCTTCCTTCTAATAAAGCCCTTGAGTCATGTGTGCAATACTTAACGTCTAAAGTTTATCATCTTTTTGTTATCCATGGCTTGATCAATCTTCATAAAGTGGGCTTGAGATTTATGACACACTAGCATTATCAGATAGAGTTTATCTCTAAAATATCACCATCAAATTTGTGCTAGAGCAGGATGTGACGATTCGGTCTATAATTTTATCTGGGTTACCACATTCATGGTGCGATCAACGTTTGGTTTGCCATTTATGCAATAAATTGGCATATTTTTGATGTCCTGGATCCAGTTCAAAATGATCCACGTTTTTCAATACTAGTCAAATCAAGGTGTCTTGCCATTTGGTTCTGATTGAATTGATTACTCCTGTTTGCTGGCCAGCCTTTATTCTATTTATTATTATTATTATTATTGAAACTGATGGGCAAGACAATGGGACAAGAAAGGGTTCCTTGAAATCATGCCACAAGTTGTGAGTAGCTCCAGTAGATTAGTCACCGCAGATTCACACAACATCTGTGTGTTGCTGCATCCCATTGGGACATTCAATAGCATTGGAAATATTGAGCTGAAACTTCTAGTACTTGCCTGCATGGCTGAGTTCAGTTGAATATCAAGGAGTTTATTATGACATGGATGATCACTGCCAAGTGCAAACCACACCTGTAAGCTTGAAGACCCCAAAATATGCTCACATCAATTCCTCAGGTCATGTATGTGAAATTACAGATTATATTAATTCATGATTTAATTTTATATTCAGACATCATCATGTGATTTAATGTCAGTGAGTTACCAAGTCACTTCCATCCATAAAGCTGTTGGAACATATTGGGTTTTCTCCAAGTGAAAGACAACATCAAGTCTTGCAGTTGCTTGGCGGTTTACAAAGTGGAATGTGATGGTTATAGATTTTGTCAATTTCAGCCATAGCTTCCACTACTTAAAGTATTCATACACAATAGATGAGTAAGGGTGTTCTCTAGATCCATGTGGAGTTTGGAATTTGTTACTTTTTAAAGAGAGTTTAACTGCTCTTGCTGATCTTGCGTTAAACCAAAACTGGAAGTCATAATCTTGAAATCACAATCAAAATTCTTAACTATTCACCAACAGCCATACATAATTAGCTTGTAGGTTGTTCTCCCTCATGTCCTTTTTCTGCCTACCTTCAATAGATGTTGGAAGTTCAATAGTTTGAACAAGGGTTGAGAACAAGAGTTGGCTGAAAAGCTCATGGGAAGTGTGGAAGCTGATCAGACGTTTTCTGATGTTTTTAGAACCAAAATTTAGCAAGGAGGAACCAAATTTTTATCTACAAACAGCCCTAGCTCAGTAATCATATTATGAAACAGCAGTATTAACACTATCCACATAGATTAGTGCTTGGATTAATTTTGGTCCAGATTTCTCCAAAAGCTACACTATAGTTAAACATCACATTGTTTGCTTTTTGTATGTTGCTCCTTTCCATGCTTTGTGACGCATCAGTGGCAATTTTGCCTTTTCTTTAGCATTTGTCTGTTTTTTACGAGGCTGAGTTGCTAGCTTGACACTCAACCCGGCATGGATGGAAAGCATGGAAGGTGCTGGCCAGATTCAAAGCTGCGACCACTCACCTCGAAGTCTGGTGCAGATACCACTACACCACCAGCCGGCTAAACATCACACTGAACCATAGTTAAGATCCTCATGTTATATTGCAAACCTAAATCTCAGACAACATTTCTTTTAAGATGAACTACTTGGGTTGTGGTTCACCTAATAGGGTGACAAACTGTCCACATGTGATGCATTACTTAAGCACACAATTTCGGTTTCCATTTATTTTGGCTTGATTTTATGTCAACAATACTTTTATATAAAGATTGCAATTCATCATTTTAGATCAAAGCATCTGTCAACTCATAAGAGCTCTATAAATATAAAGGTAAGTTTCTGAATTGCATTCCGGGTGCCTAGATTCATGCCAGGCTTGAGATCGTTTTAAACCCAACAAATTAATGTGCAAATTTATAGCCCACCTCAGTGGGACAGAGAATACTTCAAAAGGAACAAAGAGGGGAGTTAGGGTTTACAGACATAATGTGGGGAATTGGAGGACAGGCCAGAGTCTAAGCCTAAGTTCAAAGGGCAGAATGGAGTTTGATACCTATTTTTTGGTGTCCCACCATCAGCGAGTTTAATGTTAGTGCCCTCATCCAGGATCCTCATTCATCATTCTCTTTGAGTCTGGGATCATTTCTGGAGATAGAAGCTTAAAGATCAATTGGAGGTTCAAATCGAAACACAAAGGCTGATCTGGATTGAAGCCTAGAAGTTGATTGGAGAGCCAGATCAAAGCCTGATGGCTGATCAGAAGTCCAGATCAAAGCCCAAAAGTTGATTAGAAGTCTAGTCAACTAAGCTAGAACCACAAGCCTATGAGTCCCCCTAGGTCTGCTGGCAAAGTTAGGGCTTTGTGTTTGTGAATCCATGAGCCCACTAGAGTCTGGAGACTGAAGACAGCCTGTCCTGGAAATAGGGGACTGTGCATGTTTATAGGTGGGTGGGGAGTAGGGAGGGAGGAATGGGGCCTGTTGTGCTGTTTTTGCTCTGTTTTGTTGTGTTCTGTGTTGCTCTGCTGAGCATTGTGGGCATGCCATGTTGGCATCAGAATGTGCAGTGACACATGCAGGCTGCCTCCCAGCAAATTCTTGGTTGTGCTGATGGTTAGCACAATGACACCCTTCACTATATGTTTCCATGTACATGTAATAAATAAATCTGAATCTGAACCTGAGCTTGAACAACAACATTTATTGTGTATGAGGTTTTGTTATTATAGGCTTTTGGAATGCTGAAGAGAATCATCTTGTTTCACAAAGATATTTAATGGTCTTGTCAGTTCAGATGTGTTCCCATTGTAAATGTGTAACTCAATAGACACATTTGTTCACATTCAAAATATTGAAGTAATTTATGATATGTAAGCTGCTGTTTAATTTAATGATCAAGGTTGTTTCCCTAATCATCAGCAGATGGAGGTGCATTTTTTCTCTGTTAAGTGCTCACACCCTTTGGAATTTTGTTGGTAATATCGCATATCAGAATGATTAAGATCTGAATTGCTTAGTACATTAATGTGGAGTATTATTAACTTTCTTAACTTCCTACAACTATTCCAATTGCAAATGGAAGATTTTGCTTTTAAGTTCAGAAACTGGTGTTTTGGGTTGATTTGTAAAGTTCTGACCTGTAATTAACTACTAATTGACCTGTCCAGAGCATCAGCATCTAACCTTTAATTGATTAGGGTGACTAGTTGGAGCAATTAAATTGGTTAGCTTCAGTAAGACAGGTAATGTAAATACAGCTCCTCATTATCAACAAGTAAAACCTTGTGCAACTTCCTGCAAAGCAACACAACCTTTGATTAATCATCAACAGTGCCACCTCTGCTGAAAATCTAGGTGTTAAAATGTTGCCAGGGCTCCGATGAACATAGACTATGTGGGTTTGGACAAATGGGAAATCTGTTTCAATTCTCTTATACAGGGGCTCAGTTATTTCTGAGAATTTTATTTTACCTTCCAAGCAGGACAAATCAGAATCAAAAAAAATTGAGAGGTCTAATCTAATGAGGGAACAAGAAGAATCCTAGTTCAACTCAACCAATTGTAAAGTAGTAACAGTAACCTACACGTCATCTGCAGAATCAGAGAAGCCAATACTTTCAAACACTGTTACTGCACCATCAAGAATGCTTGCCATACCAACCTGCACCCACACTTTGGCAAGTCGAATCATCTGGCTGTACCTCTACTCCCAGCATGCAGACAGAGACTGAGGACTGCAACAGCAATGGTGAGGTTTGCAAAGGTATGTTCAAGGGAGGAGGAGGAACATTTACAGCACTTCTTTGAATTAGTGAACTGGATATTTTTCAGGGGTTCATCTTTGGATCTAATGGAATATACTACAGCCATCACCAACTTCATCAGAACCTGCATGGATCAGTGTGCACCTTTAAGAACATTCGAATCTTCCTATCAGGATGAAGTAGTTAATTGCATTCAACATTGGTTTAACAAGAGAAACCAGGCTGTGGTCATTGTCTCTTTGACTGGAGGCCAGTGACTAGTGCTTATCAATGATAGCTCACATTCAACGACATCATCCCCTCACTACTGATAAGCAGGCTTCAAAACCTGGTCTCCTGTATCTCTCTCTGTAAGTGGATCTTTGACATCCTTATTGGGAGACCACAATCACTATGAACCTCTAATATCAGTGTGCATCAGTGAAACCATCTCCTTGCTGACATTCAACACAGGCTCACTTCAAAACGTGCTTAGCCCTCTGCTCTCCTCTCTGTATACTCTTGACTGCGTGGCGAGGCACAGCTCAAACACCATCGATAAACTTACCAATAGCACTACTGTTGTTAGCATAAGCAACACACACACAAAATGCTGGAGGAACTCAGCAGGGAATGCAGCATCTATGGAAAAGAGTTAACAGCTGACATTTCGGGCCTTCCCTGATGAATCCATCCAGCATTTTGTGTGTGTTTCTTGGATTTCCAGCATCTACAGATTTTCTCTTGTTTGTTGTTAGAATAACCCCAAATGATGACAAGGAGGAGCACAGGAGTGAGATAGATTGGTTGGTTGAGTGGTGTTGCAACAACAACCTGGCTCTCAGCATCAGCACAACCATGGAATTGACTGTGGACCTCAGAAAGGACAAGTCAGAACAACACATATCAGTCTTCACTGAGAGGTCATTGGGAGAAAGAGTGAGCAACTTCAAGTTAATCTAAGAGGATCGATCCTGGCTTCAACACACTGATGCAATCATGAAGAAGGTATGCTGGCACTCCAGGAGTCTGAGGAAATTTGGTATGTTATCAAAGACTCATGCACATTTCTAATGATGTACAGTACATTGGAGAGTATTCTGAATGGTTCCATCACAGCTTGGTATGGAGTCTTCAATGCAGAAAGTTGCAAAAGTCTGCAGAGGATTGTGGTCTCAGGTAATTTCATCAAAGGCACAAGCCTCCTTAACTTTGAGGACCTCTTCAAGAGTTGGTGCATCATTAAAGCCCTGACCATTTGAGACATGCCATATTCATGTCTCTTCATGTTGCTATTACCAGGAATGAGTTACAGCAGCCTGAGAACCCACACTGAACATTTTCTCAGGATGAGGCTTTTCATTCCAGGACGAGGGAGATGTCCTCCTTTTTTAAAGAAAGGGGATTCCCTTCCTCCACCATCAACTCTGCTCTCAAATGCAACTCCCCCATTTCACGCACATCTGCTCTCTCTCCATCCTCCCATCACCCCACTAGGAATAGGGTTCCCCTGGTCCTCACCTACCACCCCACCAGTCTTCGGGTCCAACATATTATTCTTCATAACTTCTGACACCTCCAACGGGATCCCACCACTAAGCACATCTTTCCCTCCCCCCACCTCTGCTTTCCGCAGGAATCGCTCCCTACGCGACTCCCTTGTCCATTCGCGCCCCCCCCCCCCATCCCTCCCCACTGATCTCCCTCCTGGCACTTATCCTTGTAAGCGGAACAAGTGCTACACATGCCCTTACACTTCCTCCCTTACCACCATTCAGGGCCCCAGACAGTCCTTCCAGGTGAGGCGACACTTCACCTGTGAGTCAGCTGGGGTGATATACTGTGTCTGGTGCTCCCGATGTGGCCTTCTATATATTGGCGAGGCCCGACGCAGACTGGGAGATCACTTTGCTGAACACCTAGAAAGCCAGAGAAAACAGGATCTCCCAGTGGCCACATATTTTAATTCCACATCCCATTCCCATTCTGATATGTCCATCCACGGCCTCCTCTACTGTAAAGATGAAGCCACACTCAGGTTGGAGGAACAACACCTTATATTCCGTCTGGGTAGCCTCCAACCTGATGGCATGAATATTGACTTCTCTAACTTCTGCTAATGCCCCACGTCCCCCTCGTACCCCATCCGTTATTTATTTATATACACACTTTCTTTCTCTCTCTCTCCTTTTTCTCCCTCTGTCCCTCTGACTATACCCCTTGCCCATCCTCTGAGTTTTATTTTTCCCCCCTCCCCCTTTTCCTTCTCCCTGGGCCTCCTGTCCCATGATCCTCTCATATCCCTTTTACCAATCACCTGTCCAGCTCTTGGGTCCATCCCTCCCCTTCCTGTCTTCTCCTATCATTTTGGATCTCCCCCTCCCCCTCCCACTTTCAAATCTCTTACTCACTCTTCCTTCAGTTAGTCCTGACGAAGGGTCTCGGCCTGAAACGTCAACTGTACCTCTTCCTAGAGATGCTGCCTGGCCTGCTGCGTTCACCAGCAACTTTGATGTGTGTTGCCTGAACATTTGAAAAATAATTCCGTCTCTGATATCAGATTTCTGAGCAGTCCATGAACCCTTGAACTCTACCTCATATTTTGTTTTTGAACTATACATTTATTTTTTAACTTATAGTAATTGTATGTCTGGTCCTGTATGCTGCATAAAACATCAAATTTCAGATTCAGATTTATTTATCACATGTGCTTAGGAGACGATGGCGCCTAATGGCAACTCCTTTGCTGGCATCTTCGGAAACAGCTCTAATTCCATCTTTAATATCCCTACTTTTCCCTTTTGGGGTTCTTTTGAAGACCCTGACCTGCAGTTACACGCTGACTATGGTTCTTTGCGGGAATGGGGCCTGCTCTCGGGGTTTCATGAATGGCCGTTATTCGGCACACCAAGGACTTGATCTAAGAGCTTCGCTTGCCTTCGGACGATCAAAATTTCTGGGACAGGGGGATCGGAGGTCGGTGTCAGGTCAGGAGATATGTGTGTCTTGGGAAATGGAAGATCTAAGGCTGTGTGCCTAGAAACCTGAGATCTTTGGGCACAGAGCTCGGAAGTAGCAATGCAACGGACTTTTAACATCATAAACCAATGAGTTGTTTGTTATGTCTCCCCTCTTCCTCTGAAACTGAGACAGCTCTTTCTCCCTTATTAGGGGGAGAGAGAGCCTGTGGTATGTCAAGTACAGGGTGAACCGGTAGTCTTTGGAGTACTGCAAGTCTGTGTCTTTGCTGTTGCCTTGCTTATGCTCGAGTGCTCGTTGGCAGATACGGATGCTTTCTTTTGTCGGTGGGGGGGAGGGAGGATTGTTGCTTGCTGCCGCTTATGTGTGGAAAGGAGGGGAGCTGAGGGGGGACCTGGCTTCTAACATTTAACTGTCATTCATTCTTTTGGGGCACTCCTCTGTGTTTGTGGATGGTTGTGAAGAAAAAGCATTTCAGGATGTATATTGTATACATTTCTCTGACATTAAGTGCACCTTTGAATCCTTTGCATTGAAGCACACAGTGAAATGTGTCATTTGCGTTAAATGGGATGTGCTGGGGGCAGCCTGCCAGTTCGCCACTCTAACATAGCATGCCCGGAGTGGTCAGCAGAACACAGAAAACAACAAAACAGAACATATCAAACCACAGAGCAACAACATCAAAACAAGCGCTGTTCTTCCCTCCCCCCACCCTCCCACATACACAGTCCTTTAACACCAGGCCATCTTCTTCTGCTTCCTACCTCCAGTGGTCTTTTGGATTCACAGACACTGGGCTCTGACTGCGAATCATAGAGTCATAGAAACGTACAGCACAGAAATAAGCCCTTCAGCTATACAGTCCATGCCAAAACCATTTAAACTGCCTGCTCCCATCGACCTGCACCATAGCCCTCCATACCTCTACCATCTACCTGCCGATCCAAACTTTGCTTAAACGTTGAAATCAAGCTGGCAGGCACCAGCTGCAGGGGCACCTTGTTCCACATTCTCACAGCCCTCTGAGTGAAGAGGTTTCCTCTCATGTTCCCCTTAAACTGTTCAGCTTTCACCCTTCGCCCATGACCTCTGGTTGTCGTCCCACCAAACCTCAGTGGAAATAGCCTGCTTGCATTTACCCTATTTATACCCCTCAAAAATTTGTATAGCTCTATCAAATCTCCTGTCAATCTTCTATGTTCTAAAGAATAAAGTCCTAACCTATTCAATCTTTCCTTATAACTCAGGTCTTCCTTACCTGGCAACATCCTTGTAAACTTTCTCTATACTCTTTCAACCTTATTCCATCTTTCAGGTAGGTGCGTGACCAAAACTGCACACATTATTCCAAATTAGGCCTCATTGACATCTTATACAACCTCAACATAACATCCCATCTCCCATATTTAATATTTTACTTTCTGAAGGCCAACATACAAAAGATTTCTTTATGACCTCATTTACCTGTGACACCACTTTCAGTGAGTTATGGACCTATGTTCCCAGATCCCTTTGTTCTGCCGCACTCCTCAGTGCCCTACCGTTCACTGTGTAAGTCCTACCCTCGTTGGTCCTACTGAAGAGCAACACCTTGCATTAAATTCCATCTGTCATTTACATCCCATGTTTTCAGTTGATCAGATCTGGATCACTACCAATGCATAGTGGATAGTGAAGAAAGCTTTAATGACTTGGAGAGGGATCTGCTCTGCAAGTCATTATAGCTGTCTTCACTGCCCACTACACTCCCTATCTGGAGTCAACTGTAAGTTTGCTGATCCAGTTGACATCATTATCGTCATTGATATAGATGACAAACAACAACAGCACTAGCAAGGATCCCTGTGACACTCCACTAGTCACAGGTCTCCAGTCAGAGGTAACCATCTACTACCACTCTCTGGCTTCTCCCACAAAGCCGACGTCTAATCCAATTTACTACCTCATTGTGAATGCTGTTTGACTGCACCCTCTTGACCAACTTCCCATGCAGGACATTGTCAAATGCCTTGCTAACATTCATGTAGACAACATCCACTACTTTGCCTTCATTCACTTTGCAGATAACTTCCTCGACAAACTCCATAAGATTAGACATGACCTAACATGCACAAAGCCATACTGACTATCCTTCATCAGTCCATGTCTATCCAAATACTTATATATCCAGTCCCTTACAATACTTTCCACAACTGATGTCAGAATCACTGGCCTATGATTCCCTGGTTTATATTTAGAGCCTTTTTTAAATAGCGAACAAAACTGGCTATCCTCCAATCCCCTGGTAACTTTACTGCTGCTAAGGATGACTTAATTATCTCTGCTAGGGCCCCAGCAATTTCTGCACTTGCCTCCCATACGGTCTGAGGGAATGTCTTGTCAGGCCCTGGAGATTTACCCACCATGATTTGCCTCAGGACAGCAAACACCTCCTCCTCTGTAATCTGTAGAGGGTCCATGAAGTTTTTGCCACTTTGCCTCACTTCTATAGGCTCTATACCTGTTTCCTGAGTAAATACAGATACAAAAATCCATTTAGGATCTTCTTCATCTCTTTTGACTCCATGCATAGATTACCATACTGATCTTCCAGAGGACAAATTTTGCCCCTTGCAATCCTGTTGCTCTTAACATATCTGTGGAATTCCTTAGGATTCCCCTTCACCTTGTCTGCTAGGGCAAGTTCATGCCTTCTTTTGGCCCTCCTGATTTCTTTCTTAAGTGTCTTCTTGCATTTCTTATACTCCATTGGCATCTCATTTGTTCCTACCTGCCTGTACCTGTAGAGCACCTCCTTTTGTCTCTTTACCAAGACCTCAATACCTCTTGAAAACTAAGGTTCCCTACACTTGTGAACTGAATCTGAGACTGATAAGCCATTCAAATTGCCAGGTAAATCTTTATGGTGCCCTATAATATAAGCCAAAATTAAAATGCTGCAGATGCTGGAAATAATAACAGACACTACTTAGCAGGTCAAGCAATTCTGATGACTGGGTATCAATCTTCAACGTTATCTTCCTTTTTCCACAGATGGCAACTGACCTGCTGAGTATTCCCTTCATTTCTGCTATGGCTGTAATAAATCTAATAAATAAATTCTTGGGAACTATAGAAAAGGTGAATGGTCACAGTCTCATTCCTAGAATGGAGGAGCCTAAGGCATGAGGGCTTTAACCTAAGGTGAGAGGGGAAAGATTTAAAAGGAATATAGAGGGACAATTTTTCACACAGGAGCATCTTGATCAGCATGGTGAGTTGGGCCGCTTCTGTGTTGTACCCTATATCTTCATGATTCTGTGACTCTGAATTTTGTTTAATTAATTCAGTTCTATATGAATAGCTCCAGAGTGCTTTTGTCTCAACTGTTTGGAAAAGAGCAATTTTGTATAATTCAAGGTTGCAGCTCAGCTCACTGGCATTCTTGGTCAATTCACAACATTCATTTTCTTACTGTTTCATGCTGTCTATTTTTTCACATTTAGGATTCTCCATGATATCCCCTGTGAATAGGTAGTTAATGTTGCTTCCAGCAAGATGGCAGAAAAGCAAACAAATTCTGTGTGGGTTGATTCCCTTGTGTTTTCTCCTCTCCGGAGAAATAACTTTTCTCTGCTTGAAGCATTTATCACCATCCTCAGCCAAGTGTTTTCTATTTCTTTTTACTATTATTTAAGATATTCCATGCTATGGTTAATATCACATCTTAATATTTTATGCACATTACCCGATTTATTAATTTGAACATATTAGCGAATAAGGTGCAATGAAAATTCGCACATGAATAAACATTTACACCAGAGGTTAAAATGAGAAAGCTGTATTCACCACCTGTGTTTCTGTGTTTGTCTTTGATGACGGTCGGTGGGGGGGGTAGAATAGAGGGCGCGGATAGGGGGAGAAGAGGGGCTGTGAGAGAAGGAAGTGAGGGAAGGAGGTGAGAGGGGTGAGAGAGGAGGTTGAGAGAGGGAGGAGAGGGTGGAGAGGGGGAGTGAAAGAGGGGATGTGAGAGTGGGGGGTGAGGGGGTGAGAGGGGATGTGAGTGTGGTGGGTGGGGGCAGAGAGATGGGATGTCAGAGTGGGGGGTGAGGGGGCATGAGAGACTGAAGATGAGGGGGAATGTGAGGGGGGATGTGAGAGTGGGGGGTGAGAGAGGGGTGAGAGGGAATGTGAGAGTGGGGGCGAGAGTGGGGTGAGAGAGGATGTGAGAGTGGGGGTGAGAGGAAGATGTGAGAGTGGAGGTGAGAGGGAGAATATAAGAGTGGGGGGTGAGAGGGAGAATGTGAGAGTGGGGGTGAGAGAGGGGATGTGAAAGTTAGGGGTGAGGGTGGGTGAGAGAGTGAGGGTGAGGGTGTGAGAGAGGGGATGTGAAATTGGGGGGTGAGAGAGGGACATGGGGGTGAGAGGGGGATGTGCGAGCGGAGTTGAGGGTATTGAGCAAGGGTACGTGAGAGTGAGGGTTGAGAAAGGGGATGTAAGAGTGAAGGGTAAGAGGTGGGTGAGAGGGGTGAGAGAGAAAGGGTAAGGGGAGTTAAGAGAGTGGATGTGAGAGTGGGGTGTGGGGTGGTGGGGGATGAGAGAAGGGATGAGAATGGGGGTGAGAGGGGAAATGAGAGCTGGGGTAAGGGTGGAGGTGAGAGGTGGGTGAGAGAGGGGATGTAAGAGTAGGAGATAAGAAGGGGAGAAAGGGGGGATGTGAAATTGTGGTGAGAGGGGGTGAGAGGGGGGATATGAGAGTGGGGCATGGGGTGAGAGGGGCATGTGAAAGTGGGGTGTGAGAGGAGATGTGAGAGAGAGGAGTGAGGGGGTGAGAGAGAGGGTGACAGAGTGGGGAGTGAGGGGCATGTTAGAGTGGGGCATGAGAGGGGGTGAGGGAAGGGATGTGAAAGTGGGGGGAAGAGGGGGTGAGAGAGTGGGGGATGAGAGGGGTGAGGGGGGTGAGAGGGGTTGTGAGAGTGGGGGATGACAGGTGGATGAGAGAAGGGATGTGAAAGTATGGGGTGAGAGGGGGTTGTTAGAGTAGGGGTGGGGGAGTGACAGAGGAAATATGAGAGTAGGGGAGGAGGGGGTGTGAGAGTGGGGGCTGAGAGGGGAGTGAGAAATGGGATGTGAGAGTAAGAGTGAGGGGGTGAAAGAGCTAATGTGAGAGGTGGAGTGAGAGAGGGGATAAGGGGGGTGAGAGGTGGGAGAGGGGGAGGGTGAAGGGGAGGATGAGGGAGAGGAATTGAGAATATCAATAAGGAAATAAACCATTTCTAAGTACAGTACTTAAGTCAGAGTTATATGAAAGGATTTGTTGAATCTACATAATGCAATGTTCCTAAACCACACCCTGTGTGACCTAGCGCACTTAAATCCTGAGAACATCCTCAAATTGACTGATTGCTGTGATCTGATCACAGATTTTCATAATTTTCTCTAGTCATGTCTCAATAAACACTGTAATGGATGCATCATAATTGCACTATTTTGTATTATGCTGTTGATAAATTCATTCGAGATGTAAATGGAACTGGCTCATTTCACTAGCTGCCCTTAAATACAGACAAGATCAAATAATTGTTTTTCTTACAATGGAAAAGTAAATCCACATATTTTAACATTTTTGCAACATTTTTTACCAATACTAACGGCAGATTTAATTTTGTCAAAAATATCTGCAAACTACTGTATACAATATGTTAATAAATTATTAATGCACCAAAGTACTATACAAAGGAATTATTAAACTAAAATGAAGTTGGCTAGTCACACAAGATACTTGGGTTGATGCCAAAAGCATTACTGAAGATGAATGCTTTAATGAGTATATTGAAATTAAAATTAAATAAAAGAAAGTGCTACATGTATCATAGGGTGGAAAATAGATGGTCAGATTGAAGTTTACAGGTCCTCAAGGGTGAAAGATTATGTCAAACTGTCCGAACAGTGTCAGACAATCTATTGGGAGAGGGATGGAACAGAGAGCTAGAGAAGTTTTAGTGGGGTCCAAAAATAATGTCTTTGGTCTATTTAATATTAAGTTCAATGATATATATTCTCACTCTGTAATGCATAGATATGACTAAGATGCTTGTCTGATTTTAGAGATAATGATACAAAGCCAGGGAGGAAAATTATGATTGTTTTAGCCACAAGTGAATGGATAAGCATATACTGTAACTCCTTTGTCGAAATGATCTCCAAGAGACAATGGAGGTGAGTTGTATCAGAGGCTGGAAACAGTTCAGGAAGGATAAGGAAAGATAGATAATCTTTATTGCTGTCACACAGGATGACAACAATGACTTGATCTGAGCCTTTTCTCTATTGTGGCAAACTCCATAGAGATAGAACTGAAGGTCGGCACTGAACCATTGTCAATGGAGAAGCTTGACCAGCTACATCACTGTTCCACCTCAGTCTGGTGGAAATCAAACAAGATGATCTAGGTAAGGTTGGCACGTTCAGAAAGCCACAAAATGTTTGTATTGGCACAAATTTGCTAAATATAAATGGCTAGGCTTTTACAGGCCTCACTTTAATTACTGCAAAAATTGCTGCTAGAAATTGTGCTTCTAGAAACATTTTCCTAGTTGCTGCAGGGAATCGACTTCCCCTTGAGATTGGGAGGACAATGGAAAGCCATTGTCCATAAATGGCAGCCCACTGAGATGCTGCTAATCCCAAAGGATGAATCTGCTTCTGTTAGCTGGGGAAGTAAAATCCGGAGTCGGCTGTGTTAAGGGTGCCACAGTAGGGCAGCAGTTAGCTCGCTGTTGTTACACCTTGGGGCACCAGAGTTCAGAGTTTAATTCTGACACCATCTGTCAGGAGTTAGTATGTTTGTCCCCATCACCGTGTGGGTTTCCTCCCATAGAACAGGCTAGCAGGTTATTTGGTCATTGTAAATTGTCCTGTGATTAGGCAAGTATTAAGTAGGTGGCTAGCTGGACAGCACGGCTCATTGGGTTGGAGGGTCCTGTTCCACACGGTATCTCTTAATAAATAAATTAATTAAATTAACCCATCCACTGACCAACAGGAGACTGAAACCAGGCAACACTGGCAGCACCAGGTGAGCAGCTGAAGATTCATGAAACACACACAAAATGCAGGAGGAACTCAGCAGGCCAGGCAGAAAATATGGAATAGAATACAATCAATGTTTCGGGCCGAGGCCCTTCATCAAGACCTGATGAAGGGCCAAGGCCCAGAACGTCGAATCTTTACTCTTTTCCATAGATGCTGCCTGACCTGCTGAGTTCCTCCAGCAGTTTGTGTGCCTTGCGCGGATTTACAGCCTCTGCAGATGTTCTCGTCTACCTGTGGAAGATTCATCCCTGAGTTTCTGGGAGGAGTGCTGCAGTTTTAGGGTAGGCTTCAAGTAGCATGGCTGCAGAAACCTTGAGTGGGTGAGTGACTAGCAGTTAAAGAATAGAGAAAAAGGAGTTTTAAGGTTGTGAATTCGAGCTGCAGAATTCAGAAGGAAAGCAGGAGGTGAAGGGGAGTCTAAGGAAGTGAGGAGTCTGGAGTGGAGGGTGAGAGAGAGGAGGATGTAAAATAGTGTGTCAGCAAGCCCATGTGTGTTTGTGCCCACACATACTTGCTTACATCTGTGTTTGAACTATAAAAAGAAGTGGCAAAGTGGAGAGGAAGTGTGTTGCAGTGGTGTCTGGAGCAGCAGAATGAAAAAGAGGGGGAAGGGGAAGAATAGGTTGTTATGTATTCATGTATGTTTTGAGTCTTAAGGGTTACTGTCAAGCTTCCCTCTGTTACATATTGAACATAATGTGAGAGCGCATTCTGGATGGATGACTGACAAGCAAACTAAACAGCTGTATGTTTGTTCCTCACCTCCTCTTCTCTCGTGAGTGGCATTCACGGCCACATAACTTCCCAGCACTGTAAACGTAGCGACGAAGAGACAAGCCCTCACATGAGCCCTCTGTGCAATGCTGGCAGTGAACCATAGAACCATAGAAACTATAGCACAGAAACAGGCCCTTTGGCCCTTCTTGGCTGTGCCGAACCATTTTCTGCCTAGTCCCACTGACCAGCACACGGACCATATCCCTCCATACACCTCCCATCCATGTATCTGTCCAATTTATTCTTAAATGTTAAAAAAGAACCCGCATTTACCACCTCATCTGGCAGCTTATTCCATATGTATTCTGGATAATGTAGGTGAGTGAAACGAAGACAGTGCGCGAGGAAAAAACAGCTGCACGAAGCTTGGTGAGTGAAGAGTCCGAGGGGAGAGACTGGGACAGTTAAATAAAACAAGTAAGTGAGGGAGAGAGAGACAGATAGGACCAGTTAACACTTATGAAACATGATTGAGTTTGAAACTGGCAACATTATTTAGAAGTACGAGGCCGTATGATGAAACAGCAGAGCAGAAGAGTTCATTTTCTGAAAGATTTAAATATTATGCACTGACAAATCAAATTTCAGATGATATTTGTGTTCCAACTTTATTGACTGTGATAAATGCAAAAACATTTAATTTATTACACAGGCTACTGTAACCTGCTAATCCTGGCAATAGCCTTATGAGGACATGGTTAAAGTCTTAAAGGAACACTATTCACCCAAACCTTTGACTATTTCTGAGAGATTAGATTTCATAAAAGGAATCAACAGGAAGGTGAGTATTTCACAGTTTGTGGTGGTGCTGAAGCAACTGTCCGAACTCATTTGTGGTCTGTGTAGTGGGGAATTCAGAAACGTTTGCTTGTAGAAGACAAACTAACATTACACAAGACAATCTATGGAGATGGCAGCTAAAGAAGCATAACTATCAAGTGCATCTTGAGAAGTTCATAAAGGTTCTACTCATTTTAAGAACAAGATACCTATTGTCAATCAATTTTATTATTGTGCCAAAATGGGACATTCAGCAAAAGAATGTTGGTATACGGATTTAGATTGCCGAAGCTGTGGCAAAAGGGGTCAGACTGAAAGCTCATGTAAAAGTAAACACACACTGTCAACTAAAAACATTGTAATAAAGAAAAATGACTTTTGGAAAAACAAATAGGAATATGTGAACGAGCTGGAGCATATTGAGGATAGACTGAGTGACTCTCACTGTGGTTGAGAAGCCTTGTGTTTTTTATTCATTTCAGGACACAAAGGACACAATTGGATGAAACTGCGGTTGGATAGGGCCTCAGAAGGATACAGGTGGAGGTGGGTGCTGCATCATCTCTGGTGTCAGAGACAGTTTACAAAGAGA
Organism: Mobula birostris; assembly: GCF_030028105.1. NCBI lineage: Eukaryota > Metazoa > Chordata > Chondrichthyes > Myliobatiformes > Myliobatidae > Mobula > Mobula birostris. Next base: position 83,567,552 of record NC_092372.1, on the reverse strand, counting down.
TATTGCAGCGTCTCACCCCAAAAGGGTCAAGGTTGACTTTAAAGGCTTACACTGGTGGGGTTGTACCAGTGAAGGGAGTAGTGCATGTTGTAATGGAGATTAATGAAACTTCCACTGTACACTGTTAAAGGTAATTATCCTGCTCTTTTGGGCCACACTTGATTGGATCAGTTCAAACTCAACTGGCATGAAGTGCACTTGATTGGTGAGGGCACTGGTCTACAAGAGGTTTTGAAGAAACATGCAGAAATATTCAATGGAGAAGTGGGCAGTATGAGAGGAATCACTGTTAAGCTGGCTGTTAAGCCCAGGTTCTTTGCAAAGCAGCGGAGGTGGCTGCTGAGCCTTGGTGTGGCAGGGATAAAAAAGAATGGATTAAAGGAAAGAACAATTAAGTGATGTAATAAAAATGTGTGGCATAAAGAAACCATATAGATATTCCAAGAAAAAGCTGCTAGAGATCAAAGAGTCCCCATATGCAAAACAGAGACAAGCGTGTCTTTTGGAAAAATCTTACAGTGAAGGTATTTGGAAACCTGAAAGATGGCATGCATCTTTGTGTCCCAGTTCTGGCAGCAATCCACCACTGGAACTTCAAGGTCCAAATTCCACAGTAAATTTATTATCAAAGTACATATGTGTTACCATATATAACCCTTGTGGGTATACTCAAAAAATCCAGAATTGAGTAATAACCATCCTAGGATCAATGAAAGAATGCACCAGCTGGGCATTCAACCAGTAGGCAAAAAAACAACAAACTGTGCAAATACAAAAAGAAAGAAATAATAATAATAAAACGTTAAAATATTGAGAACATGAGATAAAGAATTTCAATGATGGAGCAAGTTGCATGAAGTTATCCCCTTTGATTCAAGAGCCTGGTGACTGAGGGGTCATAGCTGGTCCTGAACTTGGTGGTGTGAGCCCTGAGGGTCCTGTATTTTCTTCCTGGTGGCGGTAGCGAGAAGAGAGCATGACCTGGGTGGTGGGGGTCCTGATGATGGATGCTGCTTTCCTGTGACAGTGATCTGTATAGATGTGCTCAGTGGTGTGGAGGGCTTTACCTGTGATGGAACTAAGGACTATGCTTCAGATTTGAAGTGAGCAGATCTCAAGCAAAGAATTGCAGATCCATGAAAGGGGATAAAGGAAGAAAATCTTGATGTTGTAGTCAGTCCACAGTGCTGAAGCTTTGGTGGTAGTTGTCATGTAACCAATACATTCCATAGTCAATGATATGGAAGCCAATTGGAAAATAGAATGCAAATACTTGTGGATTCGGTTAACAATGGAGAATTGGAAGAATTTTTTTTGCTGTTGGTTGAATTTGATGATTACTCCATTGATTAATTCAGCAGTTACTGTGTGTATTGGAAAGGGAAGGGACATGTTATATATTCATGTATACTTTGACCCTTACAGTTTGCTATCAAGCTTCCATGTGTGTTACGTACTGAATATATTGTGAGAGAGCATTCTGGGAGGAAGACTTACAAGTTGAATAGGCAGCAGCACATTGTTCCTCATCTTTCTGTCTCTTGTGCGTGTTATTCACGGCCACCGGGCTTCCCAGTACCACAAACATAACCGTAGGTGGCGACAGGAAGTCTGAGTGGGCGTGGAAGAAGTTGCAAGTATGTGGGACGCAAGGGAGGAAATACAGGAATGGAGAGGATCAATGATGGGAGTAGTCAAGGAAAAGGTAGATGGGGAGAGCACTAAGGCTAACATTGACATGTGACTCTGTGCTTTGTGTGTGTGTCTGTGTGTGTGTGTGTGTTTGCGTGCGTGCGCACGCGTACACGTGCATGTGCTTGCGTTGACAAGTCCAGACATAAATAAGTATGTTATCATAAACACACAAGACTCAGAAGATTCTGGACTCTCAACTTTCAGCAAGGATCATCCCTTCTGTGATTTCCTTGTCCATTTGTCCCTCCCCACCAATCTCCCTCCTGACACATATATCTGCAAGTGACAGAAATGCTACACGTCCTCCCTCACCTCCATTCAGGGCAGCATACAGTCTTTCCAGGTGAGGCGACACTTCACCTGCAAATCATCACTTCATCCACCAAAAGCGGAATTTCTCAGTGACTGACTATTTTAATTCCTGTCCTCATTCCCATGTTGATCCATGGCCTCCTCTTCTGCCATGGTGAGACCACTCTCAGGGTGGTCTCATAATCCATCCAACCTGATGACATGAACATCAATTTCTCCTTCTGGTAACCTATTCTTTTGCTCTTTCTTTTTTTCCCCTCCTCTTCCTTCTTCTGTTCTTCACTTTGGCCTCTTACCTCTTCTCCTCACCTTCCTATCACCTCCCACTGGTGTCCCTCCTTCTTCACTTTTTCCCATGGTCCACTCTCTTCTCCTATCAGATTTTTCTTCTCCAGCCCTTTACCTTTCCTACCCACCTGGCTTCTCTGACCACCTTCCAGCTAACCCTCCTTCCCATTTTCCCATCTTTTTTTATCTTGGCATCTTCCTCCTTCCTTTCCAGTCTTGAAGAAGGATTTTAAAACATCAACTGATTACTCATTTCCACAGATGCTGCCTGGCCTGCTGAGTTCCTCCAGCATTTTGTGTGTCAACATTTATGCAGCAGAGCATGACCTCCAGTCATCTTGAACCACTGTGCCACATGACCATGATTTTGCTCAGTTAAACTTGTGTGGTATCTGTGAGAGAAGGCTAGCCCAGGTTAAAAGAAGTCACCCATAACCTCTACTGCTCAATATGAAGTTTGGAACTTCAGGCAAATCGAACAGTAGAATAGCTGGATATCAATGACAATACCAGCTCTGGAATTTAGATATTTTGGCATTGACGCAGCCACACTACTTGTGACAGAGTTGGCAGAGATAGACAATTAAGGACAAAGGAAGTGAATATACCCTCTTCTGGAAGGGTGAACTAGAGGACTGTACTGTTTCCATGGGGTGGGTCTTGCTGTCAAGAATAAGTGGGTCTGGTATCTCTGTGATTCCTTCTATGGGATAAGTTAATATCGCTTGGCCCTTAGCCTGACTATAGCATGAAACTAGCACTGTGTAGTTATCAGTTCTCCTTTCCCAAACCTGGAGTCACAGATCTACCCAAGGAAAATGTTTACTCCGACTTTAAGAAAAGCCTAGCCTACCTCCCATTGGGAAATAAAGTGAACCTCTTGAGTAACTCCAATGCCAAGTTGGAAAGAACACAAGCTTCTGGAGAGGTGTAATCAAGAATGGAATGGGGCAGTTAATCACAAAGGAATTCTCCTGTCAAAATGCATGGAGTACATTCTTGTCTTAATCGGTTCTATTGGAGTAAGTTGTCATGCGAGCAAGACCACAGGGACATATATTGATAACTGCTGGACTGAACCCCACTCTATCCGTTCTCAATTTCTACCAGACTGACAAAAAACAATGGTAGTAACAGGATTGTTGCCAAAAGAACATTGATGTTGAAGGTCTTAAGGACTCCACAAAGTTAGCTCAGGCAGCACATTACAAATGATCTAATCACCCCACCAATATCATCTGTCTGTGCTGAAATTCATCATAATCACTATCTGTGAAAATTCTTGACTGTTCTTGGAATGACCAAGAGGTCTAGAAATTAACTATGCACAAACACAAGGCATGCTTGGCTTGAAAATTTCTCCATGCATCAACTGAAGAGAGTTCTACAGCCACATTATGACTGAGGTCTCACAAAACACCTGTTACCTAAAGAAAAAAATGGTGATGGAAAGAGCCCTAGAGATCCAGAAACTCACTGAAGCATGCAAATTCTTCAGTGCTCCTACAGCCACCCATAACTTAAACGCCCAAGGGCACACCCCAATTGGGGACAAAAATGGAGGAGGGACAGGAACAAAGAAAGACAGTCAATGTCCACTAGGAGGAACACTTCAAAGAACAAGAAACAGAAAATGCAGGAAAACTCAAAAAGTTTTTCAAAAATTTCAATGTTCTACTCTGTCTCTGTCCCAAAGAAAGCTATCAAATTTATCTTCTCCACTATCTATGATGGACAGGAAGTTGTTAAAGTCATCTATCAACTGATAAACATCAGGTCTTGTGAGAAGATAGCATCCCTGATAAAGTTCCAAAATTGCCAAAGAGACTCTTCAGTCACAAACTCATAACCTTCTCCTCCACATTTGGGATAGGAGCATATGCTGTGAATTTCAGAATGTGATAATCATAGATATCCTGAAGCAGACAAAGGCAATTGCAATAACTAATACAAGGAGTGTAGTTCAGTAGACAAAGACAGATTATAGACAAATTCCCGTGCACAGCCTGGACTTGTGTATGGGATTGTCTCTCACAAATTTCTCTTTTGAAGAGGTAACAGTGAGGACTGATGAGGGCAGTGTAATAGATGTTTTCTATTTGGACTTAGCAAGGCCTTTGACACGGTCCTGCATAATAGTCTAGCCTGGAATGTTAGGTTGCATAGCATCCAGGGAGAGCTTGAAAATTAAATACAGAATGGGATAGTAGGAAAAAGACAGTCTGATGGTGGAATTTTGTTTTTCAAACTGCAGCCCTGTGAGAGGTATGTGCCACAGAGATCAGCGCTGGACCCATTGTTGCCTACCTTTTATAAAAATGAATTAGATGAGAATGTTCAAGACACAGCTAGTAAGTTTGCAGTTGGCACTAAATAGAGAATACCATAGGTAGTGAAGATGGTTATGAAAAATTACGAAAGAAGGGTGATCAGCAAGTAAAGTGCCAATGGTATTCAATTCAGATAAATGCAAAGTGTTGCATTTTGGGAAGTTAAACGCGCGTAGGTCTTTCACAATCTATGGTTGGGCCTCAAGAAGTATTGTAGAACAGAGGGACTTAGATTGCAAACACATCATTCCCTGAAAATGATCTCACAAATAAGCAGGTGGTGAAGAAGGTCAAGGCATGGATTATAGGAATTGTGACATTATGTCACAGTCATGCACGACATTGGTGAGGCTACACTTCAAGTACTGTGTAGGGTTTTATCTACCCTATTATTGAAAAAAATATCATCATCAAACTGGAAAGAGTGGAAAAATACTTATGAGAATGTTGCCAGAACTTAACAGACTTATCAACAGGAAGAGGCTGGGCAGGCTATGATTTTATTCCTTGGACCAGTGGAGACTGAAAGGTTTAACGTTAGAGGGGAAAGATTTTAAAGGGGCCTGAAGGGTAACTTCTGCAGACAGAGGGTGGTGGTGGTACGTATATGGAACAAACTGCAAGAGACAGTGTTTGTAGCTGGCACAAAGATAGTTAAAAGATACTTGGACAAGTATGAATAGGATGGATTTAGAGGGAAATGGATCAAATGTGGGTAAAGGACTAGCTTAGATAGGTATCAGCACGGAGAAGATGAGCTAAAGGTCCTCTTTTTGTGTCCTATAACTTGAAGGCAATGTGAATGTGAATAACTCATCAACTCCTCACCATCTCCTCCAAGGGGCCAACAAGCTGGTCCCATAGTTGCAATATAGATTCTATCCATCTGGAGCTGAGGTTCCAGCCTTTTTTTTTGCCAATTAGCCTTACCATTAATTGAGGACCTCAAGTTGGGAACCCCTGATCTAGAGGCACAGTGAATGTAATCCTCACCATACTGCAATTTCAAGAGCAGCATTGACCTCTATACATGGTCTTTTTTACCTCACAAAAGCTGTTGATTTGAAAGTATCCATGGAGTATGCTGCTCTCATTTGGTTGGTTAGGGAACTCATCCTTATATTGTATTTCCAACATTATGTCATCTTAACCTACATCATAATCTTGCTGTGAAGCAAGACTGTGTCAATACTCCAACACCTTTTCACTCTTTCTTAGTTCAGCCCTACACCGCACCATCAACCAAATTCCTATTGGTGTGGAGCAAATGACAAATTGTTCAATGTATATTGCCTCCACACCAGAACCAAGGTCTTCATGTCTTTAATCGTAAGTTACAGGGTGCGTGTAGCACTTCTATATGTTATTGTTAGGAGACCAACTCAAACTTATCTTTACTTTGTTCACTGAAGCATATGAGAGATTGGGCCTGCATTACTTATCTCTGTTCCCCTGCCATACAGCATGGTTCCCAGTTGTAAAGGTTTATGTGAAACCCTAGAAATTACAAACTGCCTCTCACCAGCATGTCCTCACCATAAGAAGAAACGCGTTTTTGAATATTACAACCTCATTCTTAGCATATAGGTCATGGTCCACTGGTTTGCTGAGATCCCTACTCTACTGTACACTCAATGCACTGGGAATCGATCACTAATGGAGTCGCAGCAAAATCCTCTAGGATAATTGATCCAACATCAGCATCTTCTCCCAGGCTGACACCACCCGCACAAAGGCTTAGTTACCTTTGATGGATGAGCCACATTGTTTGCAAACCTCAAATAACACTCCCGCAACTGACACTACGAACTCTGCTGCAGCAAGAGATTACCTGGAGGGAAGAGAGTACATTTCAAGGATGTTCCCAAAGCTTCCTTGAAACTGTGGACAATCTCTAATGACTCCTGGAATTTATTAATCATATTAAGGGAACTTATGTGTGCATGCATGTGCATATTATGCATCTGTTTAAAGCACCTCTCCAACAGGATTTGAATTTAAATTCCTAAATAATTGGTGAATCACTTCAGTAGAAGCACACAGAGGCAAATGTAAATGGTGGAAGAAACACAGTAGCTCCCAGAGCTAGTGATTAATCAAATTAATGATTATTTTAATCATTATTGGTTGAAAAAGAGACAATCAAATGATAAAAAGTACAAAAAGTTTCATTTTTTGACTTCCTTGCCTTTTTAAATAATTTTCCTGCAGCCTACGATGTATTGAGTGATTTAAGGTCTCCCTTGAACAGTAGTATCTACCAAAAAATCATTAGGAATTTAATATCTAATTTAGTATCAGTGACAACTTCAAGCCTTTGGGCATCTGGGATGCCTGTTATGTTTGACAAAAAGACCAAATTAGTTTGAGCCAATCAATACTATGCAGAAGATTGAAGTGTTGTTCTGGCATACAAAAATGAAAGAAAAATGGAAGGTCTACTGTATTTCTTCAGGTTTCGTCTATGTGCTCTGCAAGTAGGTGCAAGGGGTCTTGTATTTGCCATTTTTGTAACATCACTTTAGCAATGTCTTTTGAATTTGAGCAAGACTTCATCAGAATCCAGCCATGGATATAACCATCACTGTGGAATTGCGCAGAGCAGTCCTATGAACATACTGTAAGTTTTCATCAGTTTGCCTGAACATTGATTACACCTCCATAATTTTACAGTTTGGAGTGAAAAAAATCACATGAATTTTAATGAAAATATAAATAAAACCTGGACTCTATCAAATATTCCATTAACTTAACTGATCTACTAATTACATACACCTTGATCTTGACCCCGATCCCTTTGCTTGGAGGAGAATATATTTAAAGCAATCACATTAACAGAGTCACACAAATGGATGACTTTTGAAGCAGAGCAAACATTAAAAAATGAATTGCCAACACGACTGCAGAATACTGGTGAGCCACGGTATAGATTATTATATACGAATCTTTCAACACAGTTACTGCAAATGATCAAACACAAACGTTCCATATTTGAAAAAGTTGCAGAATAGTTTGCTACATTAAAATTATAAATCAGTATTAAATTACGTATTTATTTCAACAACTTATTTAAGGATCAGGAGGATAGGGATTCCTTTACACTTGCCAGGAGCTGAAATGCTGCTCTGTGAAAGTTTACTAACATCAGCAAATTCATAAAAAACACATAACTTTGCCTACCTTTACGACGATTCCTTTCTTTCGTCTGGATTGATAAAGTACCCATCAGAGCCCCCATCTTCGGTATTATTTAATCAGAAAAATTGCAGCCAGTGCTCTCCACAGACACGGAGAGTGTGGCTAATGTTTATGTCTTGCTTGTGATACAGTGAATAAAAAAAATCAAAGCACAGTTTGAAAGCAGAGATAAAGGTTCATACAAAGCTAGAGGATTTCTTTTGTCAACACTCTGCGGGGTACTTGCTGTGATGTTATTATTCTACTGCTCAGTGGAATTTTAATTTTGACATGTTCATTCACAGCTAAAGACATGTTTGAGTGGGAGCCGTGTCACTGAAATATTTCAGCTTAGTGCCATTGTAACGGAGCACTTTGATTAATTGTACCAACTGTATCTGCAGTAACTTGTCATACAGCAAGTCACTAATGCTTCCAGAGGAACATCTACTGGAACTTTTCTTGACGATATGGTGCTCAGTTATGAAATATACGTGAGTTTATATTGTTTTTTTCATATTTTCATGTAAATAATATGTACTGATACTCTATTATACAGGAATGATCTATAATGAAGAGTCAGCTGTTCTAAGATATTATCTGCTTGAATGTTATTCAAATTCATGATAAAAAAGACTTATGGTTAATAATGGGTATTGTTTAATACAAATGATTTTAACTCCATCTGCACGTAGAACAGAAGAGGTGACAGAATTGTTTAAAAAATACACTCACCTTCCTGAACGTTAAATTACTTTGAATCACTTTGCTTATTAAACATGACATTTACTGTAGAATAAATATGAATACAAGAGTCTAATATACAAATTTCAATAAATTCATTTACCTGCAGCCTTGGATATAGGATCAGATAAACTGTTGAGGCAGTTTATAAGGTTGTAATTCAGTCGAGGGTTCAGAGAGATAAGCAAATAATTCTGGAGTTTATTTCGTGTTTTTGTCTTATTTTGCTTTGCAAATCTTTGCTAAACATCCACACACAATATCCATTGAATTATATGACTAAACAACAGATAAAAAAAAGCGCTGATTCAGGTCATGAGAAGGGTAGAACCACGAGTGAAAAATAAAAGTCACATGGTTCATGAAAGAGCATAATCTGCCAGTATGAACAGTGTGTTACTAGGTTACTACAGTGCGTTGTGCACCTTACAATGGTTTTCTGATTCTAATTCTAAATGAACAGGATAAGTTCTTTGTAGTGTCTAAGTGGACAGGCTAAAAATATCAAGGATACATTGGAAGAGTAGGTTACCACAGAATGGAAGTACATCAACAAAAATTGCAATCTCTTTTCTATGAATGAAAAGAATTAAGGTGAGCGCAGCTGAAGAAATAACAGAAATTAATTTGAAAGTCACTGGAAGTAGGTCTACTCTATTAGCTCTGTTACCACAGCAACCCGTAACTGTACCAACAATAAAGATGTAATAATATTTAGGATATAAGTGTGTCTGTGTCGAGATGCAGCAGAAGGACATTATGTGAGAACAGAAATATAAAATAGAGATGTTTCAGAAAGGGAAATCAATATACAGGATAAAGGAACATTTGTGCACACAAAAGTTGCTGCCATATTTGAATCACACAAAATGAATGCAGAGTATTGCCATGTTCAGATGATCAAACATTGGAAGGCATATGCACCAAAATACTTCAACATTAATTTCCATCGAATCAGGAAAAATGTTAAAATGTCAAAATGTGATGAACTTCAACTGCTGTTGATGGGGTTTAAAGTGAACTTGATCAAAGTGGAGTGGGATATTTACAGCACAGAACATAAGTTATTCTTCTTGCATCCTCTATCTTGGAAACATTTTCATAATTTGCTGGAGGTGTGAGCTGATAATGGATTAACAAATGCAACAAGGACAGTATAAACTGTGGGGCTAGCATCGTATCACTTCACATAATGAAACGATTGTGAAAGAAAATATGAGCCATGTAGGAGGTTGAATTAGTGGGGTAAATTTGAGTAAAATCAAGGATAAAAGGAGAAAGAAAGATAAAGATTGATTACAAAAGAACATATAGAATGGAAATATGATAATACATTATATTTGAATTCTGATGTGGTAATTGTCTACCTGAAGAATCTGCAGGAGTTTTTCAATTAGAGAGTTTCTCTGAACTAATCTAAATATTAGAACAATATTCAAATTTTACATATTCTGTTAATTCATTAGTTTTACTTTCTGAGGTGATTTACGGGAAATAATCTGGAAATCTAGTTGGTCCATGGCCAGGTGACTCAGTTGTAATATGGTGTAATTGTCAGAGTTGTCAGTGAAGATTTCATGTTAAATTTCATTTAAAAAGGAAATCATAATTTTTTTGTTGATAGGTCAGTGATCCTCTATGAACTATGCTGTTTGGAGTGTCCCCAGAATTATCAAGGAAAATCACATGTGCCAAACATTTTGGGGGTTTATAAACGCTCCTTTCTGTAAAATATCCTGATGGTGTTGTACAGTGGATCTTGGTTATTTGGGACAACTCTTAAAGAACAAAAACTAACTGTGAAAAAAGTCTATATTACCTTTGTTTATTTGGGACACAATGCTGTTTAATGGGGGCAGGAGACTGTTGCCAAATAGTTTCTAACTAGCGTCAGACATGTGCACTTATTAGACACTACACTGTGCTTAGAGTAAACAGTTTTTAAATAGCATAAGACATGCATGCTTGTGTTCAAAAAGCAATGATTTTTGTCCCTAATAGTTCCTGAGAAATAAGCAATAATACAATTCAGAACAGTTTTGCTCACTATGGTTTCAAGCATTCAGGATTGAAGATGCTAGAAAAAGCAGGGAGTGAAAGTGAAATGATTTCACTACTTCAACAAATTAGGAATTATAAAGAATTTGAAGGTATCAACAATAATCTTGAATGTTTGAATGGAACTGAAGATTTGTAGGATTGTATGAAGGCAGTCCATAAGGCAGTGTTAATTTAGCATTTGAATGCAATTTAGAATGTTAGGGAGCCTTGCACATTGTAACTAAACCCTATCTGTTTCAATGCACATCAGAAAAATTACAAAAATAATGTGAGGCCTAGGAAACTACTATTTTCACTAAATATATATCTATAGATTAGATTATGAGGACACTCAGTCCTCGTTTATTGTCATTTAGAAATGCATGCATGCATTAAGAAATGATACAATGTTCCTCCGGAGTGATATCACAAAAAAAAACAGGACAAACCAAAGACTAACACTGACAGGACCGCATAATTATAACATATAGTTACAGCAGTGCAAAACAATACCATAATCTGATAAAGAGCAGACCATGGGAATGGTAGAAAAAAGTTTCAAAATTCCGATTGACTCCCAATAGTCCTGATAGCAGGCGGCAGATGGGAGAAACTCTCTCTGCCATAAACCTCCAGGCTTCAACAACTATCAATGCATTGGAAGCACCCGACCACAGCCGACCCTGAGTCTGTCCGAAAACTTCGAGCCTCCGACCAGCCCTTCAACACTGAGCACCGAGCACCATCTTTGTCTAACAAAGTGAGGTTTTTTTTGTAGATTGTAACTGAAGTTTATTATTTTTGATGGGAACTGCTTCCAATCAAATTGCATCATTCTGGAAATATTTGATTGGACACTTAATGGAGTCAAATCTGAATGAGTCAATGAGATTATTTCTCCATCAGCCAATGTACAGAAGATTATAACTTCCTGGAAAAAAACTTGAATATTACTTGGGAGATTAGGCCATGCTATTCCAAGGAGTATTTAATCCCGGAACAATCATTTTTTCATGGCAAAGCTTGAATGCACCTGCAGCAACTCAATGGTGCTGTCTGCAACAAGTCACCGTTCGCTGTCTGGACGCTGACCCAGGAATGCCCCTTTAAGCGTCTGGAAACTTGTTTGCACTACTTGTCTGTCCTATCTTTAACCACCACCACCCAATGTTTAATAGGTTGAGTTGTGATACAAATCAATTTATTGACAAGGCTTCTGGACTTTTTTCTAACCTTCACAGCTGTCCCTGGCATCTGTTCTCTTTTGTTTTATTCTTTCAAAATGCTTGAGGATACTTTCCTTTGTTAAGGAAGATATATACATTCTTGAATCTCTACAAAATCAATCTTTTGCTCAGAAAAAAAAGTCATTCAGGTCATTCAGCAAGCTGTAATGAATGTAGTGGTCTTGAGCATCTATACAGTGCATATAAAATATGTTTCTTTTCAAAAAGCAACTCCTAAGTAATCTGTAAATAACATTCAGATGTTATGTAAGCACTAGGTTGCATGTGGTTCCCTTGAACTTTTCCATAAGAAGCATATAACAAAGATAATTTTGGCCTTTCACATGTGCTGCAGTTCTCTGCAATAACAACATAAATTAATTTTGTAAGATTATGCTTTTAAATTATCTGTTTCCATTGCTCCAAAATGCATTTCACTAATTCAATATTCCTTTAAAAGTTGCAATGGACTCTGCATTTGCCATTTCCCATGACAACGTAATTCATACTTCAATAATGCTCTAAGTAAAGACATTTTAACTAACTTCTTTCCTTACTCCCTTGAAAACAATTTTCAATTATGTATGTAATTGGTTTGGAGTATCAAGACTCAAATTAAAGTTTAGGCTCAAGGTCTGAGATTAATCTGTCAGAATCGGACGATGCCATATGCAGGTAGTTGACACTTTCCAAAAGTGCTGTAATTAAAGTATGGACTTATACTGCAGTTTAGTTCCAGATGATGGAATATTAAAGTGCCATTCATCTGCCATTTGTGCAGCAGACAACCACAGCTTCATTGCCCAATGTCACTAAGATTCAGGCAATGGTACTGACCACCTGCTGGAAGAAACATCTAAGAGCTTTTATTAATTTTATTTCTTATAGGGTCTTGTGGGCAAACAAACAAAAGAATTTCTACATTTCAAGGGTGTTCAGAGGCAGAAGAGACTCTGAAGAAGAAGCAACAACTCAGAATAGCATGGAAAATGTAATGTAGAGTGGCATCCAATGTAAAGAAGCTCCCTATGTGACCTCTTCGACATTGGTCCATCCACCAAAAGTGGAACTTCTTAGTGACCAAACATTTTAATTCTGACTTCCATTCTATTCCAATATGTTGATCCATGGCCTCCTATTGTGCTGCAATGAGGCCTCCCTCAGGCTGGAGGAGTAATATCTTAATTCTGCCTGGGTAGCCTCCAACCTGAATGCATGAATATCAATTTCACCTTCCAGTAAAAAAAAATTCCTTTCCTGTCCATTCTTTTTCTACTCCCCTCTTTGGCCTCTTACTTCTTCTCACCTGCCTATCATCTCCTCCAGGTTTCACTCCTCCTTCCCTTTCTCCTAAGGCCTACTCCCCTCTCCTATCGGATTCCTTCCTCTCCAGCCCTTTACTTTTCCCCATATCGGGCTTCATCTAGAACCTTCTATCTATCCTCCTTTCTGAGCAGGTGAGAAGGGCTCTCAGGAAACTCAGACACAGCAAAGCATGCGGAACCAATATTGTGAATGCCAAAGTCCTGAATGAGTGTGTTGAATAGCTGTGTGGAGTTCACCAGCTCATTTTCAATCTGAGTCTCAGCCTGGAAAGGGTCCTGACTGTGCGTCCCTGTACCCATCATGTGATGTCCCTGTACCCAAGAAGGGCCAGCCAAAAGTCTTGAATGACTACCATCTGGTGGCCCTGACCTCACTCATCATAAAGGCACTAGAAAAGCTGGTCCTTGATCACATTCGACCTCTGGTCAGATCTGCACTTGATCCTCTGCAGTTTGCCTACCAGGAGCACATTGGAGTCGACGATGCTGTCATCTGCCTGCTGAACAGAGCCTACTCCCATTTGGATAAGTAGGGCAGCACTGTAAGGATCATGTTTTTGATTTCTCATGTGTCTTCAATACTGTACGGCCCTCATTGCTGGGGGGAAAAGCTCTGCTCAATGCAGGTTGGAACTTCTATTGTATCCTGGATAATGACTGCCAGACTACAGTTTGTGCAGCTTCAGAGCTGTGTGTCAAATATGGCTATAAGCAACACTGGGGCCCCACTGGGGACTGTATTGGCTCCCTTCCTGTTTACCCTGTATAACTCAGACTTTAGATACAACACTGAGTCATGTCATCTGCAGAAAATCTCTGATGACTCAGCAATAGTTGGGTGTATAATGGGAGGATGGGAGGATGAATACAGAACTCTGATGGAGGACTTTGTCAAATGGTACAAGCTGAATCACCTGCAGCTCAACATCAGTAAGACAAAGGAGATGGTGATGGACCTTAGGAAGACTAAGCCTGCACTGCTTCCTGTTACCATTGGTGGTGAGGATGTGGATGTGGTGAGGACCTACAAGTACCTGGCCGTGCACCTGGATGACAGACTTGAGTGGAGCACCAACGCAGAGGCTGTGTACAAGAATGGCCAGAATCACCTCTACTTCCTGAGGAGACTAAGCTCCTTTGAAGTATGCAAGCCTCTCCTTCACATGTTCTACCAGTCTGTTGTCATCAGTACAATCTCCTATGTGGTGGTGTGCTGGGGCAATGGCATCAACACGAGTGATGTCAACAGGCTCAATTAACTGATTAGAAAGGCTGACTCTGTTATAGGAGTCAAACTGGACATACTGAAGGCTGTGATAGAACAAAGGACACTCTAGAAAATCCTGGCAATTCTGGACAATGTTTCTCACCCTCTGCATGCCACCTTGGCTAAACAGAGGAGCACTTTCAGTAATAGATGATGGCAACTGCACTGTTCCAAAGAGCGCTTTATGAAGTCATTCCTACCCTCACCATTAGGCTCTATAATTAGTCAACCCATAGCCAGGGAAGTGATGACTCCCTCCTGTTAGTCTGTTATTAACCTCTGTTTACCAGAACTCCGTTTAAGCTCTATTTAGCTCTGCTTACCGCACCCTGCTATCGCAGACACCCTGTGCAATACTACCACCACTTTTGTGGACGGTGTGAACGTACACCCATTATTGTACAATATTAAGGTAATTCTTGCACTATCATCTTATCAGTTTGAACTTGTAATTCCTGTACATATTATTAAGGTAAGTTATCTTTTATTCTTTCTTGCTTTTCTTCCAATATTTGTATCTGTGCACTTGTAATGCTACTGTGACACTGTAATTTCCTTTGGGATCAATAAAGTATCTATCTATCTATCTATTTTTCCCACTCCCCCAGCTTTTTTATTCTGGAGTCTTCACCCTTCCTTTCCAGTCCTGAAGGAGGGCCAAAATGTTGACTTTTTGTTCATTTCCATGGATGTAGCCTGACATGCTGAGTTCCTCCAGCATTTTGTGTGTTTTGCTTTGGATTTCCAGCATCTGCAGACTTACTAGGGTTTGTGACATGCATTATCTTTCCTGCTGCAGTCATTGAGTTCAATGTAGAGGAGCAGCCTCAAGAGGGGCCGAGCCAGCAAACCTTGCTCCTTGCCTCAGAGTCATCTAACATCTCCTTCTGATCCATAACCTAATCCATGCAGCAAAAGAAGATTGTCTCATGTTTTCTCATTGGAATAATTCACAGTAAGAATTTAATGATAAGCAGCCTTTGGACAAGGATGACTCAGTGTTGTCTTTGTAACCTGAGGTACCAAAGATCTGCAAATCTTTCCATACTAGGTTATTTGATTGGAAGGCCACAGACAGCACATCTTCATAGAACGTATTATTCATTACCTTGGATGTTTTAAATGAGAGCAAGCAAAAGAATTTGGACCACCTACAAACTCCTGACAGCCCAATAAGTTTCCATGGGATGAATAAAAATCCAAGAAGTAAGGGTTTACAGATAAGGTGTAGCTAGCTCTGTTGGACTGGATCTGTCCAGACCTTTAGAAACTGTACAACACAATATTTTCAGCAGGAAGCCTGACATGTATTCTGAAGAAGGTCTCATTATATGTAAAAGGCAACAAGAGGAGAGATCACCTTGCTACTATATGTAGATTACTAAATTCTATCCCAGGTCATCAGTAATCAAAACAAGCCTGCTCTGAAGCTGATGATCTGCCCGGATTGCACCAATCATATCCAGAATGAAGATATCTGACAGCCTTTCATTACTGAGAGATAGGATCTCACATGTGAGGTGGGGACATTATGGACACAAACTTACCCAGATTGGAGCAGGGTGAATATCTTTAATAGAACATCACCTACAAAGGATGTATCTGTTCTCCAAAATGGAATTAGCAAAATCCACAACCTGATACAATTGCTTAACACAGATGTGAACAACACTATTTAAGTTTCATAATGGGTTAGGAATCAGAAACAAAAATCCCAAACAAATCTGGACCTAGCCAAATGTGACCTTCTCCCTTTCTCTTGTATGTGTCTGGCATTAAGTCTTTTGGCATACGCATCAGGATGGATGCTGGTAAAAGAGGAATGTTAATTGCAGGTACCAGAGGGGCTCAGGCTAAAGCCTCTGTGTACATTGATAATGTCTATCTGGTTTTGGGGTCTAGAGTTAATCATAGCAAAAACAAGCCCACGTTCTTTAAATCTGCTCCAACTGATCCTTTTTACCCCATACCATCATGCGCAATTACCTGAGGATGTTGAGAATTTGGTTTGGAGGTGTCACGCCTGAGTAAAGCATAGTAACAAGATTAATTGTGTGGGTAAGTGAGAGCAACTCCCATTTCAACAAATTGAAGAAACATGGTTATGAGGCGAAAGATGCTTATGGTATTGTGTGATGTGACAAAGGTGTGTTTCATACATTGCTCATGAATTATAGCAGTCACTTCAGCCATGCATTTTATTTGAAGCTCAAAAATAGATTGTGTCCGAATCTCCAGACAAAAAAAAAAAGAGAAAGTTACCCTCTGTAGCTCTAGTCCTGAGTGTTATCGTGTGCAGCTTTATCAATTGTGTGTTGATGCTGGAAATGTGAACACCAGGTGTCACATGTGCTGGGTGGGGGGGCTACCTACTCCAACTGTTATGAAGGATGAATCTAGCCTCATGCTGGAGAACATTCCATTCAGTTACACAGTGTTGTACTACTTGTACCTCATAGAAACATCTGGGCAGAAGAAAAGCTTTGACCAGCTACCTAGATAATTACTTCTTTTCTAAAAATATATTTTATTCATAATATCACAGTTATACAATGCAGGACATTTACCTGTCATCATTCACAGCACAATGCCCATAGAGAAACTTCGAAATATGGGAAAAACCTTGAAATCAATTCTTAGGATTAGACAGTTTGCAAGAGTTATCATTTACTATGCCCATAGAATTACTGCTAGATTTCATGTAAGATTTTTTTTTGGCTATCATCCAATGAGACTGAATTGCAATCATCTTAAGTTCACACCAGCTGAAGTAATTTCCCTGCATTCCACAGGAGAAGATAGAAGACAGCACAACCTGTGAAATTGCACTGAACCATTGACAACAGCTTTAGCATTTCTACATTAAACTCCACATGTGTGGAGATCCTGCAGTGGATAGCTGTGTCGTGGAATAGTAATAAAAGATAACACTAACCTGGCCATTATTACTCCCTCCAAGCACAAGGCAACAGGCTTGATACTACTGCACTTGGTTAAACCCACCAAACTTAGTTTTATCCATTTACGAATCTCACCCACTGCACTCAGCAGAGGTCCCAAGCAGCCGCTCCATCTTGGGTAATACACCACTGAGGATTGCACCCTCAGAATTAATGACATCCTCCAATAGAAATATTTCAAAATCTCTAACTAATTAAGGGAACATTATACATTCAATTAAAATATAGGCTTAAAATGCAAGCATATAATTAAAAACATATAATTAAATAAAATTAGTGAAAATAACTTGATCACTACCCTGTATTTTCCATGGAGTCACTGAACGCCATGCCTTTAGCGTGGCAACCATTGACAGCAAAAGCTAGAAGGCCAGGTCTGATCCTTCTCCTTAGCATGTGTGTTCTGTTGCCTGGCTCAAAGGCAAGACCAACAGCAGCTTGCCTCCAACTACCCTGCTTATCCAGACATGCAAGATATCTGAAATAGTTTGAACTGCAATGGGCTGTTACCTGAAAAACTGTCTAGTGACAGTCAGCTTGATTCCTCTCAACGCATTTTTGTCTGGGCATTTGGCAGCTTTCTGAGCACTGATCCTCACTTCTGTCACTGGGTTTCTGCAGTTTGGTGTAGTGTGTGAACCAGTGAAATTAAACAGTTTGGTTCAACCTTAATAATAACCATATAACAATTACAGCACGGAAACAGGCCATCTTGGCCCTTCTAGTCCGTGCCGAACTCTTACTCTCACAAATTTAATTTAAAAACTCCAGAAGTATTAGGTTATTTAGAACAATATACAGTATTTTTATTGAATTGATGATATCACTTTTTATTTTTCATTGCAACAGAATTATCAATGAAATGCTTTTTAAAAATTTAAACATCACTTATTCCTTATTTTTGTCTATTTATTTTTCCTTTCTTAGATTTACAACTTGGGGAATTCAAATCACCACAGAACAAAACATCAAATATTTGATTTGAAACTTTTTTTATAGTTCATTCTTGACTAAAGCAAGTGCAATAATATTGAACACATTGTCCAAGTATCATTTGTTCAACTCTCCAGGTATTTGCTGATACTCTTGGGCAACTTGACATCAAGAAGGAGGATGTATTGGGACTTTTGAAGAACATTAAGATGGAAATGTCCCTGGATGTGATGAGATTGCTGGGGCCGTGACAGAGGTCTTTGTATGGTCTTTAGTCACAGATGAGATCACAAAGAATTGAATAAGATTTAAGAAGGCTAATAGTGTCAAACCAGGAAACTGTAGGATGGTGAGCCTTACATTTGTGAGGAAATTAATAGAGAGAGTTCTTAGGACAGGATCTACCCCTGTTTGGATATTATAGATTTGCTTTGGATAGCTAGCTTGGGGAGATTATGTTTTACATGATTTCTGTAAAAATGTTGACAAGTTCTCTCGTGGTAGAGGGATCTCGAAGTTTAAGTTGCATTTGATATATAGAGACTTGAAAGATTGGATTCAAAATTGGTTTGGCCATAGCAGTGAGTAAGGTTGCCAAAGGATTCAGCAGGATTTAGACCAGCTGGAAATATTAGCAAAGAAATGGCAAATTGAGTTATACTGGACAAGTGTGAGGTATTATAATATCATACTCTGGAGGAAATATCAGATACCCTAGGATATAGCTTCAAAGTGAAAGAAGGAAAGTTTAAATGAGATATATGAGCTATGTCTTCTGATACAGAGCTGGACTTTGCGCAGATCATGCTGTTGCATGCGTCAGGCAAGCATTGGTGTGCGAAGGTGGTGGGCAGTCTAACAGAGAGAGGTCACCTTACGCCCTTTTCTTGTGAGTGCAAGACATTGTTAATGTGGAATGCTGCAAGTCCGATTCGCTGATTTATTAGCAGACAGTGGGGGAGCTGTGTGGCCTTGGAGGTAGCAAGGACTAGGCCTCAAGCTGCAGTGTTGCCTGTTTACAAGCCCAGGAGAGCGAAGTCAGAGTCAGTGCCCTCTACTGGAGGTGGTGTGGTACAGTGTCCAAGCTGGAGTCAGTGCTGCCCCCAGCTCCTCCCCCCAAGTGTTCACTTAGCAGAAGTCAAGCCCTATTGTGTTTGACTGCAGATTTCTGGAACATTCATGGGCTCAGGATCTTGGACTACATTTTTCTATGTGACCATACTTTACTGATACCTTATATGCACTTGGTATCTTATATGTGCTATATGTGCCTTGTGCTGTGTATGACTGTTGGTACTGTGTTTTGCACCTTGACTGCAGAGTAGCACTGTTTCGATTGGTTGTATTCATGTGTGGTTGAATGACAATTAGACATGAACTATGACCTAGAGACTAGAGAGTGGCAGGTGCCTAGAATGTCCAGCCAGTGGAGGTGGATGCAGTTACAACAACAATATTTAAAAGGCATTTAAACAGGCTCACGAACAGGCCATTGGAATTAGTTTAGATTGGCATTATCGTAGTGTGGATGGAAGGGTTGTCCCTGTGTTTTATACGCTTCTATGTTCTGTATGTCAAACCAAGATTGGCAGCATGTTCAATAGGGGGTTTTAACTTTTGGGCTCAGACATCCCAACCAAAAATTCCAACCTATTTTTAATTATCAAAGTACAAGAGCCAGGCTATGGATAAGGTATCAATAAAAGGCAGATGTAATCCTTTGCAGTACATCAATCTGAATTTAATGGTGAAGGAAGGCCTATGGTGTATATCCCAGCAGCTGTGACACATGTTGCCAATTCCTCAAAGTAATTAACATTTTCTTTTCAATCTTGGAGTCAAAGAGGTATTTAGGACCCTGCTGACCTTAATCTTCAGCTTCCCCAGACAGACCTCAGCTTTTCTAAACATTGATCAGTGCAAGAGACCATCCCTGTGATGCCTTGCTCCCTGTGAAGTTCTGTGGTGATCAGGCTAACCAACTGGCTAGCTAACGGCCGAAAAATTTGTCAAGGATATTCAGCTGCACATTCCCTGCTTGTCTGTTTCCACCTCTCCACAACACCCCAAGCAACTCAGTAACATAAGGGCATTGAATCCAATCAGTCTGCCAGTTTAGATGAACATCCACTGCACTTTTTTGATGCAATTTACAATGAATGGAATATGACATAATCATTTTAAGAGATTTTACTGAAATATTAAAAATGGGAAAAGTTAATACAAAATTGCTAAGTTTTCGTGCAATCTCACAGATGATCATTTAAAGCCACTGAATAGACTGAACTGAATTGAATTGAATTGACTTTATTACTGACATCCTTCATTTACGTTTGTACATGCGGAGTAAAAATCTTTACGTTACATCTCCGTCTAAATGTGCAATGTGCATTTATATTACCTGACAACTTCATGTAACATTGATCAGTGCTCCACCTAGTGAATACACTTACACTGCTGTATTTTTATTGGTGAATAAGTATTTATTAGAAATTTAACATTCTGGAGTCAGTTTAGTATTAACCACTTTACTGTAATTTTAATCCAATGGAAATGACCCAGAGAGAAAGCTTATTATTAATACTAATAATATTATTAGCAAACACCACTTGACCTTATGAACTTCTTCAGACTTGTGATCAGGCCAGTCAGATCATTACACCAGAGGCAAAGACTTTTTACAATGGGAAACACCACATGTCAGGCCAAAAAGCAAGTAGTAAGTAAATAGGAGTTCATCTTACAGAGCCAGATATAGTGTGATGATCTACAGGAAGAAGGGAAGTGACCGCCCCCTGTAGATGTGAGTTAGGGCCATACCTGGTTACAGAATGTTTTAAAATTGTTTCATCTTATACACTGTCAGACCATCCATATACCTAACGGGACAATTGACAGGGACTACAGGATATAGCCATGGGTGTGTGTGTGTGTGTGTGTGTGTGTGTGTGTGTGTGTGTGTGTGCGTGTGTGTGCGTGTGTGTGTTGGTGGCAAGGGGCACAGTTGTGATATTGGTCAGGGAGACAGCAGAGGCAGATAATCTATACTTTACCAAGTAATGCCTTCTTCCCATGGCCCCAGCAGTTTAAACGGATCAGTGGCTGCTATGCCAGTACAACCTACAGATTTTCAGCTCTTGAATGAAGGTGTTACCACACTGTTTTAAGGCTCCATTTCTTCAGAGATTCCTATTTCTAATATGGAGAAGTTGAATAACTAATTACTCTGAGGTTAGAAATATTGAAGAATCTCCACCACAGCATGTAGCTCTCATGGAGTGAAATTAAGGCTGGAAAAGTTGAAGGATCCAAAATAAGGGAAGATAAAAGCAAAGAAGGAACAGCAAAAAAGACACGTAAGAAACAGCTCTAGACCCAAATTAGAAAATAGCAGGAAGTAGCTAAAATAATATTCAGAATATTTGCGTGAGAAAGAGTTTTAAAATTATTCTATACATGCAAAACAAAATCAAAAGGAAATTATGAAAGCAACACACATCAAAGTTGCTGGTGAACGCAGCAGGCCAGGCAGCATCTCTAGGAAGTGGTACAGTCGACGTTTCGAGCTGAGACCCTTCATCAGGACGTTGTCTGTACCTCTTCCTAGAGATGCTGCCTGGCCTGCTGCGTTCACCAGCAACTTGATGTGTGTTGCTTGAATTTCCAGCATCTGCAGAATTCCTTGTGTTTGCGTAGGAAATTATGAAAGTATATGTCAGTAACAACATAGAAACATTTCTATTGCCATTTTCCAAAAGCAGGAGCTATCTACTTCAGTAAGGAAATGAAATAATAATATTATCACAACCCTACATATTTGTGACTAGAAACACATCTTTACATTTCCGTTGTTTATTATCAACCGAAAATTGCTTCTATCACTGACTTGGGGTCAAATTGCAAATTTCAAGGTAAATTTAGCTTTTGACATATTTAGTCAGATAAAAGTTTGAAGCACGTTGTCGCAGCAATCACAGCCAGTTCTGACAGAAATATGTAAATCAATGGTAACAAAATAGGAACTTGTGTCTTTTATAACTATTTTCAATGTAGCTTCATAAATTGAGGGACATAGAGGCTTGCACAGATAAACATACCTTTAACAACAACTGTATTTTATTACAGTACAGAAAAATAAATCTGTGCTGACTATTAGGAATTCTAAGAGTGGATAAATTAGGTACAAAAAAAGATGTTTGCATGCTTACATTCAAGAGGCTCATGCTGAGTGGCACTTACAGAAAAATGTCATTTAAATGTAAATGAGCCTAGATATGGGAGCAAAAAACATGTGGGGCTGCTTTTAACATCCGAGGGTGGGTACAGGTATGTGGTGAAAAGAACAGTGTGCCCTTTGGATCAAAAGAACACAGACTCTTCCTATAAGAGTAGACAGTCATATGGGCATACTGATTGCTGACTTCCCAGCAAAAATGTCCAGTCTGCTAGAGCAAAGTTCTTACCATAGGGAAAATATTCCAACAGGCAAATTTTAATGGGAAAAAGAGAGAAAGGTCAGTGCATGGGAGAACAAATGTTCCTTGCTCAGTTTGCTTGGGTGTTCATGCTTCCCCAGGTTTCGTAGTTAAGCTTCCTTAGGTTCACCAATGATATTAATAAAGTCCGATCTGTACAAAGTGGAATCTGCTGCCTTCAGGAAAGTATTCTTGCAATTTAAAATTTTGGTTGGCCAGGTGTGGGTGGAAAGTGGGTAATTCCCAATCCCATTTTATGTGAACTTTCCCCCAACTCCCACACAATCTGTTTTTTTGCCAGGCAGGATAAGGTAAAATTAACTACACTGCTTCACTTACAGTGACAAGGTACCTAAATAGCAGCTGCTGTGCCTGTAAGTAAAATTGATGCATTTTCATTTCCTATATACACTTGGAACCAAACTGTATTCATGTATTTAGCTAACTCTGAGACAATGCATTCTTGAGACAAAAAGCTTAATTATGTCTTTTTTGTGTTAGTTTGACTGCCTTTGGCCATACAGCTTATGTAGAGCACTTAACAAGAGAAAATCTACAGATGCTGGAAATCCAAACAGCACACACAAAATGCTGGAGGAACTCAACAGGCCAAGCAGCATCTATGGAAAATAGCACAGTCAACATTTTGGGCTGAGACCGACCCTTCAGCAGGACTGGAGAAAAAATGATGAGGAGCAGATTTAAAAGGTGGGGGAGGGAAGAGAGAAACACAAGGTGGTAGGTAAAACTGGGAAGGGGAGGGATGAAGTAAAGAGCTGGGAAACTGATTGGTGAAAGAGATACAGGATTGGAGAAGGGAGAATCTGATAGGGGAAGATAGCAGGCCATGGAAGACAGGAAGCTGGGAGGAGCAGAGGGAAGTGGTCAGCAGGCAAGGAGATAAGGTGAGGGACGGAAAATGGGACAGGGAATAGTGAAGAGGGGAATTACCAGAAGTTCAAGAAGTTGATGTTCATGTCATCAGGTTGGAGGCTACCCGGACAGAATAGAAGGTATTGTTCCTCCAACCTGAGTGTGGCCTCATTGCGACAGTAGAGGAGGCCATGGATAGAGATATCGGAATGGGAATGGGAAGTGGAATTAAAATGGGTGGCCACTGGGAGATCCCACTTCTTCTGGCAGATGGATGGAGCATAGGTGCTCAGCAAAGCAGTCTCCCAATCCATGTCGGGTCTCACCGATATACAGGTGGCCACACCAGGAGCACTGGACACAGTGCTCAATCTACATTTGTACTGAGACTGACTGAAATTCACACAATGAAGCTGGGGGAAGCAGAAGCAGAGAGAACACTGCAGTAAAGTATGAAGTGCATTATAAAGTGATATATGACAATATATTCATCACTTATTGAAACTAAAGACACTGGTTCATAATAAAAGCAGATAATGTTGGAAATGTTCAGCTGAGGCAGCGAGGAAGACCACCCCTCCTCCAAATGACCAGGTGCTGTGCCTTACCGTGGCCAATGTGAGGAGAACCCCGTGCAGGGTCAACCCATGGAAGGCTGCTTGACCAGAAAATATTCCTGGCAGAGTGCTCAGAGGATGTGCAGACTAGCTAGCAGAGATTCTCACTGATATCTTCAACATCTCCCTGAGCAGCGCCGTTGTCCCTACGTGCTTTAAGGTCACCACTATTGTCCCCACGCTGAAGGAGTCTTCAGTGTGCTGCCTCAATGACTACTGTCCCATTGCACTCACATCCATCATCATGAAGTGTTTCGAGAGGCTCGTCATGAGGCACATCAAGACGCTGCAGCCCCCCCCATCACTTGACCCCCTTGCAGTTCACGTATCGTCCAAACTGTTCAACAGACGATGCCATTGCCACCACCATCCAGCTGGCCCTAACCCAGCTGGACAAAAAAAGACGCGTACATTCGAATGCTGTTCATAGACTTCAGTTCAGCATTCAACACAATCATTCCTCAGAAACTGATTGGAAAGCTGAGCCTACTGGGCCTGAACACCTCCCTCTGCAACTGGATCCTAGACTTCCTGACTGGGAGACCTCAGTCAGTCCAGCTCAGAAGCAGCATCTCCAACACCATCACACTGAGCACGGGGGCCCCCCCAGAGCTGTGTGCTCAGTCCACTGCTGTTCACTCTGCTGACCCACGACTGTGCTGCAACACACAGCTCGAAACACATCATCAAGTTTGCCTATGACACGACTGTGGTGGGTCTCATCAGCAAGAACGATGAGTCAGCATACAGAGAGGAGGTGCAGCGGCTAATGGACTAGTGCAGAGTCAACAACCTGTCTCTGAATGTGAACAAAACAAAAGAGATGGTTGTTGACTTCAGGAGGACACGGAGTGACTACTCTCCGCTGAACATCGACGACTCCTCTGTAATGATCGTTAAGAGCACCAAATTTCTTGGTGTTCACCTGGCGGAGAATCTCACCTGGTCCCTCAACACCAGCTCCATAGCAAAGAAAGCCCAGCAGTGTCTCTACTTTCTGCGAAGGCTGAGAAAAGTCCATCTCCCACCCCCCATCCTCACCACATTCTACAGAGGTTGTATTGAGAGCATCCTGAGCAGCTGCATCACTGCCCAGTTTGGGAGTTGCACCATCTCAGATCACAAGACACTGCAGCGGATAGTGAGGTCAGCTGAGAAGATCATCGGGGTCTTTCCTCCCGCCATTACAGACATTTACACCACACGCTGCATTCGTAAAGCAAACAGCATTATGAAGGACCCCACACACCCCTCATATAAACTCTTCTCCTTCCTGCCATCTGGCAAAAGGCACCGAAGCATTTGGGCTCTCATGACCAGACTATGTAACAGTTTCTTCCCCCAAGCCATCAGACTTCTCAATACCCAGAGCCTGGACTGACACCAACCTACTGCCCTCTACTGTGCCTATTGTCTTGTTTATTATTTATTGTAATGCCTGCACTGTTTTGTGCATTTTATGCAGTCCTGGGTAGGTCTGTAGTCTAGTGTAGTTTTTGTGTTGTTTCATGTAGCACCATGATCCTGAAGAACGTTGTCTTATTTTTACTGTGTACTGTACCAGCAGTTATGGTCAAAATGACAATAAAAAGTGACTTGACTTGACTGATCAGGCAGTATCTGTGGAAAGAGATATAGTAATAATGCTTCAGATCTGATATCCATCATTGAAAACTTAAAGGCTGCCTTTGTCTTTCTACAGAAACTGCCTGATCTGGTGAGTCTTTTTCTGATTTTATTTCATTTTTCCAGCAACTACAGTTTAGTTCTATTTGTGATGGTTCTTCACAATTTATGAGTAGAATAATGTACTGTATTGGAGAGTCCAATGGGATGATGTGTGAAATAGATGTTAAGAAAGATTCAGTTACTTCTGTGTTTTAAGTTATCATCAAGCATCATAAAATCAGGATAACTGGGAATAATTTAGTGATTAGTTTTTAGTTTCCATATACCACTAAACTAAATGATTGCAAGTGTTTCCTTTTTCATTGTGTTTCTATTGGGGTTAAGCACTGTACTGTGAAGTTCTTGGGCAGTTTTTTCAGATAAAGCTCAATTGAAGCTCTGTTTTCAATTAAAAGAAAAGTTTAAAAGAGTACTACAATTTGCATTAAGTGTGGCCAAGTCGGATATCTGGATTTTATGGATCCCAAGAATATTCCAGTATAATATTCTTAAATTGCAGCGTTATTAAAACAGAAATTTCACAAAAATGATTCCACATCGATTAAGTCTTTCCATAAAGGCTGAAAAAATTTAAACCTACAAGAGTTATGTGCAAAAAGGGTTATTTATTTTTAATGATGGATTAGTTTAATAGTTCTGATAAAGGAGCAATGACATGCATGATATTAGTTTGCCAGTTGCCTGAGGGTCAGAATAGCAGAGCAAAGAGAAAGTAATTCTTTGTAGAATAAATTTTTAAAAAATGTGTAAAGCATTTGTCTATTTTCTGATTCCATTTGTTTACCTTCTGACGTTGTTTCTGACTGAATTTTCTTTCACACTGACCGTAGCAATACTGGAAATACTTTAACCCCCAAAGCAACACACACAAAATTCTGGAGGAACTCAGCAGATCAGGCAGCATCTTTGGAGAGAAATAAACAGTTGATGTATTGGGAGTCCCTTCATCAGGACTGGAAAGGAAGAGGGAGAAAGGCAGAATATGGACGTGGGTGATTGGAAGGAGTACAACTGGCTGGTGCAAGCGCTAATGGTCTGAAGAATTAGGAAACTGATAGGAGAGGACAGTGAATCATGGGGGGAAGAGAAGGAGAAGGGCCACCAGAGGAAGGTCATGGGCAATGTTCCCTCTAATTTTTAGTAGTCAGTGTGCGCAAAAATCTTATGTTGTGCAATTGTTTTTCCCGTGACAAAAGTATGTGCGCACTGAATGCACACATGGCATAGTTTATGTAGGTTTACAAAATATTTGACATAAAACTGCACAGAATAACAACAAAATAACATACATATTTCAGTCACTCAGTTATTTTTTTCTCTCTCCTGTCTTTGGCATTTACCTAGTCTTTGACTCATGGGCTACTGAAGCAGGCGGGTAGGGCTCTCTGCCTCATGTGGTGTCCCCCTCCTTCAATAAATGTTGGTGATATCGTAAGATGATATTGTGGTTCTGTGTTTATGAATTGGACTATTGCATTTATGGACTGTGGACTTTTTCAGACTTTCGGTTTTTATATTCTGCGTTTTTTATCACCGGTTCCTTTTCCATTTTGTTTTGTAAGGGTTGATGCTCTGTTGTGTTCTGTTAGTTTTTTGTGCGGGGAGGAGTTGTTTTTCGGAGGGTCAATCTTCTTCTCAGTGTTGTGCAGGGGGAGGGTGGTCTTGATGGTTGACGATCGGATGCCACTCTTTTTTTGTGCGGGTGGGGTGGGTTTGATGGTTCTCTATGAATGACTTTCATGTTCTCTCTTTGTTTTGTGGCTATCTGGAGAAGAAAATAATTCAATGTTGGATAAGGATACTTGCTTCGATAATAAATGAACCTTTGAACCTTTGAAGAGAAGGGGTAAGAGCAGGGACAGCATGGGGAATGGAAAAAGAGAGAAGGGGGAAGGGAGAGAAAATACTGGAAGTTAGAGAAATCTATATTCACCCCATACCATGTTTCAATGCAACAATAGGCAAATCACCCACATTTTGAACAGAAGGATTTTGCTGCATCCTTTCCACTCAATTTGTTAGGCACAACCTAGGAATGGAAATGTCGGGTCGCACACGACACCATTCCTCAAAACAGCAGCTCCATGGAGTTCAAATGATACAGGACGAAACAATACAAAATCGTTCTACTGCAAATGTGATCTTGATCCTCAATAGTTGCCACCACCTAATCCCATTCACAGACTCCATATACTTAGTGTTTCCAACACAAAATGGCTAATTCGCTTTCCACTTGGTTGCCTGTTACATTTGTCTGTGATATGTGGAGTGAGTGATATAGCATTTGAAGAAGTGTTGGCTTTTAGAAGTGACCAGATGCTATGATGTCTTCTTACGGACACCTATAAAGAACAGGAGGAACACCCAGCAGTCTCATTGATGATTCAGTAGTGGAAAGGATGAGCAACCTCCAGGTTCCTGGGTATTAACGTGCTGGGTGTCAGGATCTATCCTGGGTAGATCACATTGATGCAATAATGAAGAAGAGATGCCAGCAGCTCTATTTCGTTAGGAGTTTAAGGGAATTCAATATGTTCCCAAAGGTTCTCAAACATTTCGATAGATGCATGATGGAAAGCATTCGGGTTGGCTGCATCATAGCTTTCTATGGATATTCCAATGCACAGAAATGTAAGAGACTGCAGAGAGTTGTGAACTCAGCCAGCTCCACCATGTGCTCACCCCTCCCCACTACTCAGGACACCTTCAAGAGGTGGTGCTTCAGGAAGGCAGCATTCATCACTAAGGACCTTCTTCATCACCTTCATGAAAACACACTAAAATCGACATAACAAGAAAACACTATTAAAAATCTCATTACTACAATCTGAAAGATAGAAACTATAAATATTTTCAGCACATTCTTGTGGTTTAGTAATTGCACCATTATAAATGTTGCTGAACTGTGTTTGAAAGGGAAATCATCCAGTTAAAATTAGAGTTATGGAATTGAAAACAGATTATTGACTTAGTTTTGAGATTGGTTAGATGTTAGAAAACAAACATTAGAGATATTAGGAATATGCCAACTTGGGAAGAAGTAACTTGATGTTCCAAAATGATCTGTGCCGGCAGTTCAACTATTTAATTATATGCACCATGACACTGATAGCACAATAGAGAAATTTTACATCTAAGTGAGCTAGTGACAGAAATATTGATGACATAGTCATTTGGCATACAATTAAACAGTCATTGATATATTAAGATCATGGGCAAAATATTCGCAAATAAATTTCAGCAGAGGGATCTTCCTTCACGGCCAAAAAAAAAAATAAGGGTTGGCTGATCATTTTTAAGAAAGTAGAAATCCAAGAATAGGAGAAATCTGAAGAGAATTAGGAATCCTCAAACATAGATCATTAAATATAGTAGATGGAACAAAATTAATCAAAAACTGATTCATTGAATGATAGCCAGTAGCAATAAAGGAGATGGATTTGTACTGCATTCCAAAGCATTGTTTTGTTTTTACCAATTTTGTAGTACTGTGTACAATTATGGGCACTTCATCTTAAAATAAGTATCATACAGAATCATCAGAATGTCCCCAGGCCTCCAAGAATTAGAAAGGGAGGACAGGTTAAAAGAAAACTAGTCTTAAAATCTTTGGCTAATAACCAAGGATTTCAGTACATGCATCCAAAAATTGTATGAAATGAGACAGACTAAGAATAGATCTGCCAGCTCAAAACTGGGCATCTATGAAACTCATTAGCCACAGCAGCAAAAATGTACATAGTCACAAGTGGAAAACTCATGCCTTGGCATATCACTCACTCAATGAGGAGTGCTGCACTTAATGCACCTTGAAATGAGGTGCCAATTTTGCGACATAAGATTACATATGTGCTAAACTCAAAAGCATCTTGCAACAGAGAGAACTATGTGATTTCACAACCATTAGAAGAGGTCCACATCTACTTATAAATTTTGGTGGCGATAGAAGTAAATTACTGGAGGAGGAGACTCCAAGAGTGCCCCCCTTCTGAATGACAGAGGATCCTGGAATGTGACTGCTAAAGGCTGAAACAAGACATTTGCAACCATGATCAGCAAGAACTGCCAAGTGAATGTCTAGTTTGGCTTCCTCCTGATTTCCCCAACATAACAGACACCTTCCAACCAATTGGATTCTATCTATCTGAAATCAAGAAATGGGTGAGAGCAATAGATATAGAAACAATAATGGCCCCAATCACAACCTAGCTATAACACTTAGGACTTGCATTCCAGATTGAGCACTGCCTATAGTCAAGCTGTTTTAGCAGAGTTACAATGATCACATCTTTGTTGCAATTTAGAAATTTGCCTGGGCATAGCCTGTTCATAAAATTCAGGACATCCAATTCAGCCACTTATATCCTAATCTATCTAGATTTAATAATCCTCAAAGTGATATAGGGAATTATCAATTAGTGCTCTCGAGAAGCATTTATTAACCAATAAGTGCTCACTGATCGTTAATTTAGATTTCACCAGGCTCACTCAGGTCCAAACATTGACTAAACTTGGGGTGACAGTAATTGTCCTTGCCCTCAAGATAGCATTTAGCTGACTGTGAAAGTTCAAGGATCCTCGATAGAACTGAAGACAAAAGGCATCAATGGAAGAAAAGTCTACAATTGTTAAAATCAATCCTTGAACAAAGAAAGATGGTTGTGATTGTGGGAGATCAATTGTTCCATCCTCAGAACATTCTTTCAGGAATTATTTAGGAAAATATTCTAGGCCCATAATATTTTAACTGCTTCATTATTGACCTCATTGTCAAGAAAGCACAATAATTATTTTTGAAAATGGGTGCATATTTCATTATGTAACTCCTCAGCAAATTAAATAAGTGTCCTGCATCGAGTAAGAATTAAATAACATTCAGACGTAAGCTGTTAAGGGACAAACAACATTCAAACCAAAAAGTGCAATTATGATCTCCATCAATGGAGAGGGTAACCTCTCAATCTCTGAGACTTCTGTCATCACGGGTTTGGGAATTATCAAAAACCAAAAGCTCAACTAGTTCAGCCACAGAAGATGCTACAAGAGCCGGTCCGAAGTTGGGGATCCTGCAGTACGTTGTTCACCTCCTGCCGCCATCCATAAAATACAAGCCTGCATTATGAAGGAAAACCCCCACTTGCCTGGATAGGTGCAACTCCAACAATACTCATGAACCTCAATGGTATCCAGCACAACTGAGGCATGGTAGCTTAGTGCACAATGCAGGTGACCTGAGGTTCAATTCCTACTGCTGCCAGTAAGGAGTTTGGAAATACATTACAGGTTTCTCATTGTCACTGTGTATGAATCCTGAAACTCCCTAAACTACAGCCTTTTAGGATTTTTGTTACAATCAGTGGAGAATCAAAAATTGCCTTAGTTATTTATAGTAAGCACAAGGTTGTGATTGTGGGAGATTTAAATTTTCCACACGTAGACTGGGAAGCCCATACTGTAAAAGGGCTGGATAGTTTGGAGTTTGTAAAATGTGTGCAGGATAGTTTTTTTTGCGGCAATACATAGAGGTACCAACTGGAGAAGGGGCAGTGTTGGATCTCCTGTTAGGGAATGAGATAGGTCAGGTGACGGAGGTTTGTGTTGGGGAGCACTTTGGATCCAGTGATCACAATGCTATTAATTTCAATATAATTATGGAAAAGGATAGGTCTGGACCCACGGTTGAGATTTTTGATTGGAGAAAGGATAACTTTGAGGAGATGTGAAAGCATTTAGAAGGAGTGGATTGGGACAATTTGTTCTAAGGGAAGAATGTAATAGAGAAATGGAGGTCATTTAAAGGTGAAATTTTGAGGGTACAGAATCTTTATGTTCCTGTTCGGTTGAAAGGAAAGGTTAAAAGTTTGAGAGAGCCATGGTTTTCAAGGGATATTGGAAACTTGGTTCAGAAAAAGAGAGCTATCTACAGTAAATATAGGAAGCATGGAGTAAACGAGGTGCTGGAGGAATATAAAGAATGTAAAATTAATCTTAAGAAAGAAATTAGAAAAGCTAAAAGAAGATATGAGGTTGCTTTGGCAAGTAAGGTGAAAATAAATCTCAAGGGTTTCTACAGTTATAATAATAGCAAAAGGATAGTGAGGGATAAAATTGGTCCCTTAGAGAATCAGAGTGGACAGATACGTGTGGAGCCAAAAGAGATGGGGAGATTCTGAACAATTTCTTTTCTTCGGTATTCACTAAGGAGAAGGATATTGAATGGTGTAAGATAAGGGACACAGGTAGGGAAGTAATGGAAACTATGATAATTAAAGAAGAGGAAGTACTGGCGCTTTTAAGGAATATAAAAGTGGATAAGTACCGGGTCCTGACAGGATATTCCCTAGGACATTGAGGGAAGTTAGTGTGGAAATAGTAGGGGCTCTGACAGAAATATTTCAAATGTCATTAGAAATGGGGATGGTGCCGGAGGATTGGCGTATTGCTTATGTTGTTCCTTTGCTTAAAAAGGGTTCTAAGAGTAAACCTAGCAATTATCGGCCTGTGAGTTTGACGTCAGTGGTGGGTAAATTGATGGAAAGTATTCTTAGAGGTGGTATATATAATTATCTGGATAGACAGGGTCTGATTAGGAACAGTCAACATGGATTTGTGCATGGAAGGTCATGTTTGACAAATCTTATTGAATTTTTTGAAGTGGTTACTAGAAAAGTTGAGGAGGGTAAAGCAGTGGATGTTGTCTATATGGACTTCAGTAAGGCATTTGACAGGGTTCCATACGGAAGGTTAGTTAGGAAGGTTCAATCATTAGGTATTAATATTGAAGTAGTAAAATGGATTCAGCAGTGGCTGGATGGGAGATGACCAGAGAGTAGTGGTGGATAACTGTTTGTCAGATTGGAGGACGGTGACTAGTGGTGCTCCTCAGAGATCTGTACTGGGTCCAATGTTGTTTGTCATATACATTAATGATCTGGATGATGGGGTGGTAAATTGGATTAGTAAGTATGCAGATGATACTAAGATAGGTGGAGTTGTGGATAATGAAGTAGGTTTTCAAAGCTTGCAGAGAGATTTAGGCCAGTTAGAAGAGTGGGCTGAAAGATGGCAGATGGAGTTTAATACTGATAAATGTGAGGTGCTACATTTTGGTAGGACTAATCAAAATAGGACATACATGGTAAATGGTAGGGCATTGAAGAACGCAGTAGAACAGAGGGATCTAGGAATAATGGTGCATATTTCCCTGAAGGTGGTATCTCATGTGGATAGGGTGGTGAAGAAAGTGTTCGGTATGCTGGCCTTCATAAATCAGAGCATTGAGTGTGGGAGTTGGAATGTAATGTTGAAATTGTACAAGGCATTGGTGAGGCCAAATTTGGATTATTGTGTACAATTTTGATCACCGAATTATAGGAAAGATGTCAACAAAATAGAGAGAGTACAGAGAAGATTTACTAGAATCTTACCTGGGTTTCATCACCTAAGTTACAGAGAAAGGTTGAACAAGTTGGGTCTTTATTCTTTGGAATGTAGAAGGTTGAGGAGGGACTTGATAGAGGTGTTTAAAATTATGAGGGGGAATAGATAGAGGACATAGATAGGCTTTTTCCATTGAGAGTGGGGGAGATTCAAATAAAAGGACATGAGTTGAGAGTTACAGGGTAAAAGTTACATGAGGGGGAACTTCTTTACTCAGAGAGTGGTAGCTCTGTGGAACGAGCTTCCAGCAGAAGTGGTTGAGGCAGGTTCGATGTTGTCATTCAAAGTTAAATTGGATAGCTATATGGACAGGAAAGGAATGGAGGGTTATGGGCTGAGTGCAGGTCCATGGGACTAGGTGAGAGTAAGAGTTTGGCATGGACTAGAAGGGCCGAGATGGCCTGTTTCCGTGCTGTAATTGTTATTTGATTATATGATTATTGAGCTTTTAGATAAAGGCAATATTTTTTTTTCTGCCAGCAATATCCATATCTAGTAAAATGAACAATGAAAGGAATTGATAGGGTAGTTAGAAAAAAAGCTTTCTTACTTATTGAGAAGCTAGCACAAATAAAGGCAAAACCCAAAATCCATGATCAGAACAGAAGTTATAAAACACTTTCCACACAGAAGTTAGGAAACACAAAGGATAATTGAAGTGTAATATTCATCTTAGAGAAATATAGTAGGTAATTAATCAATGTTTAAATTAATATCTGAAATCAATAGATGTTTACAATTCAAAAGTGTTATAAATTGAGCCTGGGAAAATAGGTGTTCAGGATACAGGCCTATATTGATCTTACTCATAGTGAACAACATCTTGGGGCTACCAGTTTGTTGCACAGCCGATGTGAATATGTAATCCACAAAGAAAAACATCCATTTGTTTGCATATTTTTCCTCGATCAGTGTTTCCCAACTACTGCTTCATTACACTTTGGTAGTGTGGTGTGCTTGGAAAAACTGATGGCTACAATGATTTCAATGCAACTTACTATCCATCTCCTGCTGACCATTGGAGGAAGCATGAATCTGATATATTTCCTAAGGATTTGTTACATAAATATAAGGTAATGACTATTTAAACATTTTATAGCAGCACACTTGTTTTCAATCCAATGTATATAGATCAATAGACAAATTGAAAATGGTTGGAAGAAATCTTTGCCTGTGAATTATTCCCTCTTTACCTTGTCTCATTGGAAATCATAGGCGCATAGGCGCATTGCAGTTTCACAACCCTAAAGAAACTCTTGATATTTCATCTCTGGTGATAATTTTTGATGCATACATCACCAAGCAATTCAATGATGGATTTCATTATCTGTCGGATGGGAGATTTCTCTGCGTATAAAAATGACATTTATTTAGAATCAATTATGAAAATGTATGCAAACTACTAAAG
Source organism: Mobula birostris (assembly GCF_030028105.1). NCBI lineage: Eukaryota > Metazoa > Chordata > Chondrichthyes > Myliobatiformes > Myliobatidae > Mobula > Mobula birostris. The sequence goes on along the minus strand of NC_092372.1, from coordinate 83,532,753 downwards.
AAATCAGCATGAAATAGTAAAAAGCAATTTATTAACAAGTTGAATTATATTAATCCAACCCAGTCAAAGGGAAATAAAATCAGAGTACTTGATCTATTCCTGTCAATTTCACACAGAGAAGGGTTGATTTAACCCCAGGTATATCAGTATTCATGTGACCTAAAGGCATAACTTGGTTTAAGGTCCTCTTTTACCTGCGGAGCCAAATTCATCTGATCTATAATTCAACATGAGTTACCATAGTTACTAAACACTACAATATTCTCTGAATGTTAATTTTGTATGTAAAAGTCATATGAGTAATTTCAGTGAAAGGCAATGTAGTCTGTAAATCTTACTCAAAACAAAAATGGAGATAATGAATTAAAAAGATTAGGAGTTACAGAATTCCGCACTGTACCTATAGTAAGAGCACACACCTTTATGCAGGATTTTACATTTAGTTGTACCAAGATGTTTAAGATTTGCAGTATTTACAGTTGGGCTACCTATGATGTCAGCTGGCATAGTAGAGTCTTTGACTTCAAGAGAAACAGAACCAGAACAATTTTCAGTCTTTTGAGTTCAGCAAAGAGACACTCAGCCCTGTTCTCCAAGGAGGGAAAACCTGTTTCATCAGTATACCCCCCTTTTATTGAAGGTGTAAGTGACTATGACTATTAATCTGGTTTCGTGAGGGGAGTATCTGGCCACTAGAAGTGACATCTAGTGTGTGACTAAAGTGCACCTCTGCCCATAATAGTTAGTCTGGATGCTCAGACATAAAAATAAAAAAATAATATAAGCTATCAGAGTATTGTCTTGAAAATAATCTCCTCTCACAGAAGGTCACAGAACTAGAGATGCCTATATAACAAGAGCATGGCAATAAGCAGGCTGGATTACCCGAAGGACATATGTAGATGACAACAAAGATAAAGACCCGAATAACAAATTTGACACAGTTTATTGAGATGCACAAACTTTGGGGAAACAGGTCTATCCCCAGGATAGGAGGTTGCAGGAGATCCTGAAATAGATGGCCCCGCGGAGAGAATAAAGTCGACATAGCACTTTTCCCAAGATAATTAATGGTGCAAGGAGGGGTGACAAGTCAGATGGAAAGAAATGGCCACCCGATGGAATGTGGCTCCATACATAAACACTAACAGGATCTGAAGAGATGTAGTTCATCAGCAAGTAATGACCCATTAAATCAATGAATGTCTTGTTATGATTTGATAGAGACCAGAGGCAGGGAGACTCAAGGTAGACAATAATATGGGGAAAAGAAATGCCAGAAGTTGATGACCATGCATTTTCTTGCTTTGAACTGCTTTCAAGAGACAATAACTGAACCTCTGCAGATTGCTGTAACTGTTGTACCACATCACAGGCTGGTACCTAAGATGGAGCTGACTAGATTTACAACCTTCTGCAGCTTTTTTCAGTCCTGTGCAGTTGCCCCTCCATACCAGACAGTTATGCAGCCTATCAGAATGCTCTCCACGGTGCTACTATAGAAGTTTTTGAGTGTATTTGTTGACATGCCAAATCGCTTCAAACTCTCAATAAAGTATAGCCGCTGTCTTGCCCTCTTTATGACTACATCAATATGCTGGGACTAGGTTATATCCTCAGAGATCTTGACACCCAGGAACTTGAAACTGCTCACTCTCTCCACTTCTGATCCCTCTATGAGGATTGGTATGTGTTCCTTCATCTTACCCTTCCTGAAGTCCACAATCAGCTCTTTCGTCTTACTGACATTGAGTACCAGGTTGTTGCTATGGCACCATTCCACTAGTTGGCATATCTCACTTCTGTACACCCTCTCATCACCACCTGAGATTCTGCCAACAATGGTTGTATCATCAGCAAATTTATAGATGGTATTTGATCTATGCCTAGCCACACAGTCATGTGTATACAGACAGTAGAGCAGTGGGCTAAGCACACACCCCTGAGGTGCACCAGCGTCGATCATCAGCGAAGAGGATATGTTATCACCAAGACTGCTGATGCAAGAGGTTAAAGATCTCAATGAAAACTCCAACCAGTTGACCAGCACAGGTCTTCAGAATTTAGCCAGCTACCCAATCTGGGCTGGATAAGATGATTGGATGCCTCTCCCTCCTGTAGAAGAGAGCTTAAATGAATAAATATTTCTGTGTTTGATCCAAGAAGGGATGTGTAAATATTTCTGTTCCACCAAAACACAATAAAATAAACAGTATGCAGGTCAAGATTTTGACAGTATATTGGCACATATGACAATAATACACCAATATAATAAGCTAATACCAGAATAGAGACTCACCAACTTGGAAGGTGGCCTGTAAATGTCTCTGAAAGGATGCTTCAGAGTGCTAGTACCAAAGGGCAGACAGTGAGCAGAACTAGCATAACACTCACATGAGCAGATGAAATATGGCTAATCATGTGACTCCAGTAATTCTTTTTTTTCCTATTTCCATGAACGATTGAAAATGGTGAGGGCTTAATTGGGTTCATGAGGGACCCAACAAATAGTGCATATAAGTTTAGACCAACTCAAATGATAATGTTGACAGGCCACAAATCCTGGGACTATTTCCAATAATTTCTATGTGCAGCTTTTTAATTCTCTCTTTTGCTTTTGCATGATCCTTTCTATACAACTTGTTTCCTTACTATAGCATGTACTGCCCATGTTGCTGAAGGTGGAAATGGAAAGCTTGACAGAGTATGTAGTAGACCACAAATAATGGAGAAAACAACTTCTGCAAACTTGCTTCGGTAAACTGTATTAGGGGTAGGTGCTAATGCAGAATAATTTTCCCTCCAAAGATGAATATTATATATTTTAGACAGGATATCAGGTGTTAAAGTCAAAGACACATCCAAAGGATTGAAGGGTGGGGGGGGCAGGAATTGGTGGGGGAAGACAACAGCATATCAGAGGTCCAGAGTGAGGAAAAGGAAAATAGAGTGAAAGAGAGAATCAAAATGCACAAAACTACAGTGGGAAGATGCTTCCTCAACCCATGAACCAACATCCACTGCACCAACATCCACTGCACCTAAATGTCTTGCACCACTCACAAAGCACATTAAATAATATTAATGCTATTGAATCTGAACAATGTTAATGCATATATTTATAAAAGGTGTTTAAAATACTAATGTTACAAGCATATAAATATTACTCTGTATTTGTAGTAGCTATTAAATTGTAGGCTTCTGGAAAGGGTTGCTTCACTGCACAGTACAAACAACATTTTATGTCCTGACTGTTTTACTGTGCATTTGTATATATACTATACAATGACATGCACTGTATGCGTGCAATGCACATTATTGTACTGTATGGGTGTGCCAGTAAATAAGCATGCAGCACTTGTTCTCTGCTATCTTCATCACTGACTGTGTTGCTCATCAAATTAGCAGCAGGAGTAGCCACCTAAGTCTGCTCTACCATTGAACAAAGTTCTTGGCTCAACTATTATAACCTTAACTGTGCAATCTCATCCATCTGCAGTAACCTTTAATTTGTTTATGAAGAATTTATCTATCTCTGCCTTACAAATAGCCGAAAGCACTATTTTCATTGCCCCATGTGAAAGAGCTCGAAAGGCACAGACCCCTGGAGGGTTAAAGGATCACCACATCTGTGCAGATTAAGAAAACACTTAGGGCAATAAAGAACCAAATGATATGTTAAATATTATTCAAAAATTTGTCAATTATAAGTTTAAAGAAACTGTACTTTCTTTAAAGGATTATATATACATTTTGAATATTGTGCATAGTTTAGTCTGCTTATCCAGAGTGGTGAGTGAGTGGAATAGGCTGCCGGCAACCTATGATAGGTGCTTTTAAGAGACTCCTGGACAGGTATATGGAGCTCAGGAAAATAGAGGGCTATGGGTAACCCTAGGTAATTTCTAAGGTAAGGACATGTTCAGCACAGCTTTGTGGGCCGAAGGTCCTGTATTGTATTGTAGGTTTTTCTATGTTTCTAAGAAGGTAAACCATTTAGAGTAGGGATAAAAAAAGAATTTTTCACTTGGAAGACTTGATATTATTTGCAAGAGATGTTCCCAACCTTTTTTAATGGTGGAACTTGATGAATTTTGCAAATGAAAAGTCCCTGCCTGCATCAGAAAAACCTAGATGACATTTCAGGCACTTGGGAGGTGGTCTTGCAGTAACCTTGGCAAGTCATTGCAGTGCTTTTTGTAGATACAGCCCCATTGTGTGACTGGTTGACAGAGTGCCAGTCAAGCATGTTACATTGTCCTGGATGATACCATACAGATGACAGGTTATGTATCCTGCAGTATTTGACTCTCTTTCTGAGACCCCAAAGCCTTTCCACCAGCAATAAAGCGCATCAAGAGCTTATTGGAACTCTTTTCACTTGTTCAGATAAATGCAGCTCCAAAAACTTTCAAGAAGCTGAACACCATTCAGATACATAGATATAAAAAGGTGTAGAATAGGTGTTCCCAACCTTTTTTTATGCCATGGACCCGTACAATTAACTGAGAGGTTCGGAACAGGTTGGGAAACCCTGGTTTAGAGGGATATGGGCCAAACATGGGCAAATGGGACTGGCTTAGATGGGCATCATGATCAATTGGAGTACGACGCAAAGAGACTTGTTACATGCTTTGTTATCCCAGGACTCTAAGGCAAAAAGTTGTTTTGGTTGGCCATCCATCACCTTAATAAATCAGTCAATTCTCTATCATCATTACTACAATGGAAAAAAGGAATTCTTCAATTGATCAAGTGTATGTTCAAAGGCTTTTTAATGTTTTTTCCCCCCAATTTCTTTGAACATTGGGAATGTTAAAAAAAGCCATTGGAACTTTTCTTAAGTGTAATTGAACTGCTTAAGATATCTCAGAACACCAAAGACATGCATAAAATGAAGAGATATTAAATGTTTGCTCCCTTTAGCAATTTTCATTGCATCCCAGAGTGTAGCTTCAACTTAAATGGCTCTTTGCTGTTCGAAACACAAATTCAAGGAAATGCAGGGCTTGCGGTGGAAGCACTTACTCAAGTTACAATAATATGATGAGAAGAAAGAGTTGACATCATTCTGTAGTTAAGTTACCAATCATATTTAGTTAGACTTTATTGATAATAACAGTATAACTGTCAGTGAATACAGTGCCAGAAGTTGGTTCAATGGTAGTAAATTTGACATTGACTTGTAGGTTATGAGTCTTGGTTAAGAGGCGAGACTGAGATCTCTGCCCAATATTAAGGGAGTACTGCTCTGCTAGAGTTTTCTTATCGAATATTTGTCTAAGCTAAAGCCCTAACTGTTAGAAGAATGCCATACCTCTCTAGTATTATTTCAAACAGAACAATGTTTTCTCATGTCAGAGTGCTGGAGCAGGGATCCAATTGCAGACCCAGTACTGTGCACATAGTGATATTAATTGAGTAACAAAGTTAGCGTCAAAGTTCAGGCAGAGATCAAAACATCCAGAGAAATCCAAAAACTAGAATCAGGAAACAGGCAGAGTCGACATTCAGGTGGACAGAGCTCAGAGATGAATGCTGGAAAGGCTCAGGAGAACTCACTGGCACAATCTGGCAACAAACAGGTACTGACAGTACGCCCACCCCGCCCTCTACGGATGCCTCCTGGCGTCACGGCAGGTACTGCTGGATGCTGGCGATGGAAGTCCCTGATGAGAGAGGGGTCCAGAATGTTACGGGCGGACACCCAGTACCTCTCCTCAGGACCATAGCCCTCCCAGTCCACAAGGTACTGGAGGCCATGGCCCCAGCAACAAACTTCCAGCAATTGACGCTGTGAAGGCCGCTGTCCCATCGATGAGTCCTGGGTGTTGGTGGTATGGGGACAGGACACAGGGAGTGGCTCATGAAAGGCTTGAGGCGGGACACAAGGAAGGTGGGATGAATGCGGCAGAGAGTGGAGAGGAGCTCGAGACAGACAGCAGCTGGGCTGATGACTTTAGCAATGGGAAAGGGACCGATGGAGAAGGAGAGGCGAGCTTGTAGGAATCCACCTTGAGGGGCAGGTCTCGGGTTGAAAGCCACACACTGTCCCTGGCAGTAACGTGGGGCCTTGGAGCAAGGGTGGTCAGCTTGACACTTGATCCTAGCAGAGGCATGGAGAAGGACAGAGTGAATGCGCCTCCGGGTCCGCTGACAATGGTGGATGAATGTTTTGGCAGGTGGAATGCCAACCTCCTCCTCCTGGGCAGGAAACAGTGGAGGTTGGTAGCCAAGGCACCACTTGAAGGGAGACAGACTGGTGTATGAGGACGGATGGGAGTTTATGGTGAACTCGGCCCAGAGTAGCCGCTGACTCCACGCAGAGGGGTTCTGGGAGATCAGACACCGCAACAATGTCTCTAGCTGTTGGTTGGCCCGCTCGGTCTGGCCATTGGTCTGTGGGTGGAATCCTGAAGACAGACAGGCACCCAGAAGATTACAGATTGCTGTTCAGAAGTTGGATGTGAATTGAGAGTCCCTGTCTGACACAATATCTACACATAATTTAAACATGCAGTGCTAGTAATTTGGCTCTTTCTTTGGCAGAGGGGAGTTTGGGTAAAGGAATGAAGTGTACAGACTTGGAGAAATGATCAACTACTGTGAAAATGGTGGTGTTACCATCTGATAGAGGACGACCGGTGACGAAGTCCAGGGCAATGTGGGACCAGAGTCTCTTGGGGATAGACAGGGGTTGTAACAGACCAGCGGGTGACTGGTTAGAGTTCTTGCCTTGAGCACAGACCGAGCAGGCTGTGACAAAGTTGCGAATATCATCTCCCATGGAGAGCCACCAGAACTGCTGACTGATGAAGGCCTGAGTACACTTGTTTCAAGGGTGGCAGGACAACCGGGAAGAATGACCCCACTGCAATACCTGTGAGCATAAATACGGTTAGTGGGGCATTGACTAGGGGCTGCCTCGCTCTGTTGAGCAGCTTGCACAATGGACTCAATGTCCCATTGCTCCGCACCCATGAGACAGTGAGCAGGGAGGATGACATCAGGGACCTCAGGGGTCTCTGAGGTGGGAAATCTTTGGGGGAGGGCATCAGGTTTTCCGTTCTTGGAACCGGGGAGGAAAGACAGAGTAAAGTTGAATCTTGAGGAAAAACAGGGACCAACGAGCTTGACGGGAATGAAAACGCTTGGCTGTACGGATATATTCCAGATTCTTGTGATCAGTCCAGAGTAAGAATAGCACCTTAGCTCCTTCCAGCCAATGCCTCCACTCCTCCAGAGCTAGCTTCACAGCCAGCAGCTCCCAGTTTCCAACATCGTAATTCCGCTTTGTGGGAATGAGGCGGTGAGAGAAGACAATGCAAAGATGTACCTTCCCATCCTTGGCCGGACGCTGAGAGAGAACAGCTCCTACACCAATGTCAGACGCATCCACCTCCACAATGAACTGCCGGTCGATGTCGGGTTGAATGAGGTTGGGGGCAGCGGCGAAATGTTCCTTCAGGTCAGAGAATGCTTTTTCAGCAGCAGGGGACCAGGAGAATCTGACAGCAGATGAGATAAGAGCAGTGGGTGGTGCAGTCAGTGTACTGTAATTCTTGATGAAGCAGTGACAGAAGTTAGCAAAGCCCAAGAAGTGTTGCAACTCCCAACGAGTTGAGGGTTGGGCCATTCAACCACCACCTTGATGCCTATTGGTCCATTTGAATGGAACCGCCTGAAATTACATACCCCAGGAAGGAGACGGTACTGTGATGAAACTCACATTTCTCAGCCTTCACAAAGAGCTGGTTCTCCAGAAGGCGCTGGGGAACTCTACGGACGTGACCTGTGTGTTCAGCAAGGGACTTAGAAAAAAATCAAAATGTCGTTGAGATACAAAAAAACAAATTGGTTCAGCACGTCCCTGAGAACGTCATTTACCAGGGCTTGGAAGATGGCAGGGGCATTGGTGAGACCGAATGGCATGAACAGATACTCGTCATGGCCTGAGGCGGTGTTGAAGGCCATCTTCCACTCGTCCCATTTGTGGATGTGGACAAGATGGTAGGTGTTACAGAGATCGAGCTTCGTGAAAGCTGAGACTCCTTGCAGTAGCTCAAATGCCGAGGTCATGAGGGAAAAGAAGGTAACAGTTCTTAACAGTGACTTCATTCAGTCCCCGGTAATCAATGCATGAACACAAGGAGCTGTCCTTCTTTACAACAAAGAAAAAACCAGTACCAGCAGGGGAGGAAGACAGCCAGATGATGCCTGCAGCCAGAGATTCTTGAATGTACTTATTCATGGCTTCTGTTCCAGGTATGGACAGGGAATACAGGTAGCCCCTTGGGGGAGATGTGCCAGGCAAGAGGTCAATGGCGCAATCATATGGATGATGAGGCAGTAGGGAAGTGGACCGAGACTTGCTGAACACAGCCACGTATTCAGGAGGGATGGCACTAAGGTCTGGAAATTGCTCGGGGGGATCTGGGCATGGCAGAGGCAGTGTGAGTGACCGAATGGTCTCCAGCCCACAAACTTGCAACTGAGCCAGTCAATATGAGGGTTATGTTTAACTAACCAGGGATGGCCCAGGACAATAGAAGCTTGAGGAACGTCAATAACATAAAGGGTTAGCTGTTCATGATGGTTGCCAGATAAACTGAGACTCACTGGAGCCATGACATAGGTGATATTAGCCAGTCTCTGACCGTTCAAGGCGTTGGCCACCAATGGTGACTGGAGAGCAGACGTGGGTAATCCCCACTGGGCAGCCAAGCTGGAATCGATAAAACACCCCTCCACACCAGAATTGACCAAGACAGAGACTGCTCACTGTTGGACGCCCCACTCCAGAGAAGCAGGTATGAAAGTGAGTGGTGTCAAGGAAGGCCGGACAGGGGTTACGCTCACCAGAACTCTTTGTCCTACTGGTGAGCACTGGCTTTTACTAGGCAGGTGGAGATGAAGTGGTCTGGTTGGCTGCAGTACAGACAGGAATGGGTGCTGATTCTCCTTTGTCTTTCAGTTGGCATCAGGCAGGTACAGTCAACCTTCATAGCTTCAGGCTCTGGAATGGGAATTGTAGACAGGGGCAAATGGCAGGGCAATGTAGACTGATGAGGAGCTTGGAACTCACTCAGTGCCCCCAGGGACCCTCTGGAACACCTCCCTCTGCAGCATTGCTGAAGGCAAACATCAATATGGATGGCCAAATCCACCAGGACTTCAAAGGTGGCAGGAAGGTCCTGGGTGACCAGCTCATCTTTGAAGAGGCCATTCAGGAAGGTGTTTTACTGTGCCTCCTAGTTCCAGCTGCTGGAGGTGGCTCGTGTCCTGAACTCTATGGCATAATCCAACAAAGATCCACACCGCTGGTGCATGTGCAGTATTTCAGGGGCAGCCTCTCTCCCATGTGTTTGGAGCAATCAAACACTTTTCTCATCTCCTCAGAAATTAACTGAAAACTGATGCAGAAAGGTGAGCCTGCCTCCCAGATGGCAGTTCCCCATTCTCTCAACTGACTGGACAGTTGGGTGATGGACATAGGCTACCTTGGCTCGATTAGTCGGAAAGGTTGTTGGTTGCAATTCAAAAATGAGAGTGCACTGGGAAAGAAAAGAGCGGCAGGTACCTGAGTACTTTTGTGGAGTAGGCAGGTGGGGCTCTTGGATGGGAGGAGCATGTGAGAACACAGAGGGCAGGTGGAAGATGTAGTCACAGAATGTTGATGGGTGCTCTGGGACAGCTGGAATGACTGAGTTTGGGCCACAAGATCAGCTGCATTGGCAGAAAGCGACTCCATTGCCCTGAACATGGAATCCAGCTGGTTCTGGTGTCTCCTCAGCATCACTCCCTGTTGTTCCAGGGCAGCTCTCAGATGACCAGGGTCAGCTGGATCCATTCTGGGTCCAGATTGTACTGTTCAGGACACTGGAGCAGGGATCCAATCGTAGACCCAGTACTATGCACACAGCGACATTAATTGAGTAACAAATCCCGAGGTGCAAACAAAGTCAGTGTCAAAGTTCAGGCAGAGATCAATATATCCAGAGAAATCCAGAAACCAGAATCAGGAAACAGGCAGAGTCAATATTCAGACTGACAGAGTACAGATACAAATGCTGAAAAGGTTCAGGAGAATTCACTACCACAATCTGGCAACAAACAGGTGAAAACACATGACTAAAATACACTGAGCAATAAACAGAGAGGCAGATGATAGGTGGAGCACAATGAGACAGAAGTGGCAGCAAAACAGGTAATGATGAGAAACAGGTGAGAGGTGGAGTACTCAGTAATACAGGGGCTGGAGTAGAGCAGGATCAGGGACAGGAGCACATGGGACATGAAAACAAACAAGAGCACATGGCAATACAAAACCACAGACTGATGGCTGGGGGATAACACACATAAAGACAAAGTTCAACTGGAGATACTGATATCTCAGTGCACTGGTCAGGTAGTTTTACTTCAGCACATATTTCTGAAATGATTTATCTTACCATTTGTAAATTAAGATTATGATGGAACACACTCCACTTGCCTGCACCTTTGTGGTTCCAGTGTCTCTCAAGAAACACAATAACATCCAGGACAATGCAAGCTACTCCCTCAACGTACCTGAGCATTCATTATCTCCACAACTCATGCTTACTTGCTTAGGTTATTCAAACAACACCACTTAGACTCACAATCTCTACCCTCAAGATGGCGAAGGGCAAACGGGCACAGGGGAACACCAACTCCTGCTGGTTTCCCTTCAGATCAAGCACCATCCTGATTTGCAGATGTATTGCCTGTTGCTTATTGTCATTGGATCTAATTACAGGAATTCACTGCCAATCAGCATTGTGGAAGTATCTACATCAGCAAGACTAGGGTGGTTCTAATGGCAGCACACCACCACACTCTGAAGGGCAATTATGAATAGGAAACAAATGTTAGACTTCCAGTGATGTCCAGATATTGAAAAATGAGTAACTACAGAAAAGCCTACCATGTTTCCTTATATTGCTGTTCTAGGAATGGCGACTGCATAAGACGATTTGATTCTCTAGAGGTTATGTTGCTTGACTATTACAGCTACTCTCTGGAACTTGTTAAAATGAATACAGCACTGTAGGTCTGGTAATTATTGATTATAGATTGGTACAAGAAAAATAACCATGCCAAAACTTCTGGCTTGTGGGATAAGTCAACTATTTGCTTGATGTCTTTCTCAGAAAGGAGTTTGCATTTGTTTTTCATCTTGCTGCATGCCACAGTAGCTGGTCAATACTTGGGTGAAGTTGTAACTATTCCTATTTACTAAAATTAAAGAAAATGTATGAACAGCAAAAAAATGGACAACACTTTACTAAAAACAGTAAGCCATGTGAATGAGAGTGCTTTCTAAGTCTTTTCTGATAATACCTAAGGATTGATACCAAGTTTTCCATCATTTGGTCATTCCCCCAGCAGAATATACATCATTCAGGAGAAATGGCACAATGACACTAGAATGCTGAGAAGTCCAATATTCTCTGGAACTCCAGAGACAGTTGTGGTCATTACAGATCCCCTTCTCCAGGCCTGATTACAGGTTTCCCTCTCACAGAACTTATCCATTCAAGTCACTGCGTCTCATGCCTCCTCCTTCCATAGTTGCCACCACTTGATTGTCCTTCACTTCCAGCCCCACATTTGTCTGCCTCCCTGGTATTCTAACCCCAAGGCACGAGGGTGTGATTCTACATCCTGACATATTCCTGCTACTGTGCCACTCCCGAGACAAATTCTTTTTATATGCCTCACCTCTATAATCCCTTCCACTTTGCTCACTTATCCTGTGCCAATAGCAGATCGTGCAGAGGAAGTGACTGATCATATTGAGCGTTATGCATGGTCGAATTTATTTTTCTTTGGTGCCTTGGATCACCCTGTAGTGCCACTTGGCTGCATGCGTACTAGTGCAGAGATGGGTCAAGTCCAATATCTTTCATTTGCACTGATTTAGTGATGAACATTGACTGGGCTATTATTTTTGCTCTGTGAAAACCCACTGCAATGCTTACGCCATCAGTAGTGCAATGCAATGTCTTCTTAGATGTCTTGTGCTCTGATTGCTGGGGTAGGACATGAACCACAATAGTCTGATTTGGAACAGTGTGCGACCCATTGAGTCACTGTTGCAGCTTGCCGCAATGGGATGTAAGTTCCTGGCCATCAGACACTGTGGCACAGATGGATCTGCACATGTTGCTATTGAGCTGGCCATCATGTTCTGAAAGAAAGGATGGATTCCAACTCTTTACAGAGCAACAGGCAAAAATCATGCATGGACTCCTCCATGCATCTTTACATTTTACATACAGCACTTTCTCTGGTAGGCTTGCTAATGCACTGTGTATTTCATTGCAAGCACTCTGAAGTTTTTCTATACTCTTCTTCATCAAATTACTGAGTTAGTCCTTGGATAAGTGATTCGACCCTGCATGGAGAGCACTAGTCTTTCACCTTGCATTAGCTACAAGCTTCTTCTGCCAGTGAATCATTCTGCACTATACATGCCTCTAAGCTAATGTTTAAATTATACTGTTTTAGTTTCAAGACTGTGGCTACATGTGTTATACTGAATAACAGTCGATTTTCACTCTGTTTTTGCTCTTTTTCTATTGCTGATCAATTTGCAATTTCTGACCATCGGAAAGTACAAAGGCATAGAAAGAGTTTGCTGTAATTTTAAACCATCTAGTAGAAGAGGGTCAAGTAAAATGTGAGGAGAAGGATTAGGCATGAGAATACTTCCATCATTTATGGTTTTAGATATTCTGCTACAACTTGCCTTGGTCATACTTACTAACTTACCGCCCACTACACTGCTGGCATTTTGGGCAGGAATGAAAGTCCTCCATCTCAGTCTGTTCAAATCGTCACAAACAGAAGAATTATTCGTTGCTGTTTCCATATTTTTTTAACTAGTCAGGTTTGTTATCCTGATCTGAATCCCCAAACCTGAAGGACTGGTGGACCACTCTTAGTCTGGCCTCTGCTCTTTGACCTGTTTGGCTTGGGTGACCCTATCAAGAGACAAAGCACAAGAACTTAAATCTAGCCAGTATAACTCTCTGGGTCATTAAGGTTGTGGTCCTCTTGGAGACCTGGTCATAGCCAATACAGTTATGAAAGCACCACCTCTCCCTCGGTGGCCTGAAGAATCTGCACCATTCTGTGCTTGATAGCTGCTGATCACCATGAATTGCATGTAGCAGACAATACCTGCTCTTTGCTGCCTTCACTAGTAGCAAATTGCATGTGTTATTCAAATGATTCCTCCTCCCATTTTTGGGGGCTGTGCAATTAGGCCTCCACAATAAGAAAAAAAAGGGTTATTAAGTATGCAAGATATTCTGCACAATTATCCCTCATTTATGACTGCTTCATTGTGGAAGTAAGTAAATTGCAGTACAAATTATTTAAATTTTCAGAGCCCTTTACAGAAATAAACTCTTAAAATCCTTCGTATGTTTCACAGTTGCCATTCCGTTGCTCCCATACCATGCACATGGTGACACTGTTCAGGAGCACTCCTAACAGGGGCTTGATTGCCAGAATTTTCTGCAGGTTGCAGTGTGAGAAATATGATTGGTAGAACAATTCTGGCACAGAGAAAGAAAGCACATCTGTGAGCATAATTGTACTGTATTTTAAGGTTTCAACCATCATTCATTCAGTAAAGATTTATTCTGACAATGTACTTAGCACAAGGACATTTAGGTAATGAAATAATGACTTAATATTGATTCTCTGTGGCTTCCCCTTGCTTATAGGCTGTTATAAGTGTTTAATACTTGATATAAAATTAATCCCTTTTCCATAACCTTTTGGTAAAGCATTTATGCATGTGATTTGGTCATAGATTATTTAATTAAATGAAACATCTAACATTCATAGGAAATCAAAAAGATAAAGGTCAAATTTGTGAGAAAATGTAGTCTTCAACGTTCAAAGGTACTGCCTATTACAAGGCAGATTTATCCTGAAGCTATATAACCTCCACCTCGGAACATTCTCCATAGTGGGTGTATTCCACTCACAGTGACTTGATCTATCTTTCACCATCTTCAAAATTCTCCCCAAAATCTATCTCCTTAGTCTCATTATCAGTCACTTGCCCTGAATATGTACCTTAACTCTTGCTCAGGATCTTGACAAATATCACTATAATGAAAATGCTATTTTATGTCATTGCTGTTTGAACCAGATTGAATTTTCTGGATTTCTTAATTAAGTTGTAAAATTGGCCTACCTTTTGTACTTTTGTATTTTTCACAACACCAGTCACGGTCATTCAGCCCATCATGTTCATGCCAACAGAACAATCCCATCAGGTTAATTTTAACTCTCCTTAATTCCCTGTTTTTCTGTGATTCTTTTTCTCTCTTCCTCCACACACACAAATTCTCTCTCTCTCTCTCTCTCTGTCTCATACATTCTCTCTCTCTTTCACACATATACGCGTATGCATACAGATGTGTGTATATATACACACACACACACACACTCTCTTGCTGTCTCTCACATAGACATGTATGCATACACATGTGTATACTGTACACACACACATACACACACAAACACATCAACCAACGACATAGGCAGGAAGAGGGATGAGGTCCTGAAGTGTGAGTTTGGGAACGAGGCAGAGGGCTGAAGAACAGGACCTCAAGGGTGGCGTTCGCAGGTTTGCTGCCAGTGCCACGTGACAGTGATGGTAAGAATTGGAGGAGATGGCAGTTGAATGCGTGGCTGAGGAGTTGGTGCAGGGAGCAGGGTTTTAGATTTTTAGGTCATTGGGATCTCTTCTGGGGAAGGTATGACCTGAACAGATTGGATGGGTTGCACCTGAACTCGAGGGGGAGCAATATCCTTGCAGGTAGATTTGCTAGCATGGTTCGGGAGGGTTTAAACTAATTTGCGAGGGGGATGGGACCCAGAGCAATAGAGCAGTGAAGGAATTGCATGGAGTAAAGCCAGATCTAACATGCAGAGAGGCTTTGAGGAAAGAGAAGCAGAATAAACGGTGTAAAGACAGTAAGGTAGAAGGGCTGAAATGTGTGTACCTCAATGCAAGAAGCATCAGGAACAAAGGTGATGAACTGAGAGCTTGGATACATACATGGAATTATGATGTAGTGGCCATTACAGAGTCTTGGCTGGCACCAGGGCAGGAATGGATTCTCAATATTCCTGGATTCCAGTGCTTTAAAAGGGATAGAGAGGGCGGAAAAAGGGGAGGAGGGGTGGCATTACCACTCAGGGATACTATTACAGCTATAGAAAGGGTGGGTAATGTAGCAGGATCTTCTTTTGAGTCAGTATCGGTTGAAGTCAGGAAGAGGAAGGGAGCAGTTACTCTATTGGGAGTATTCTATAGGCCCCCTGGTAGCAGCAGAGATACAGAGGAGCAGATTGGGAGGCAGATTTTGGAAAGGTGCAAAAATAACAGGTTTGTTATCATGGGTGACTTTAACTTCCCTAATAATGATTGGCACCTGATTAGTTCCAAGGGTTTAGATGGAGCAGAGTTTGTTAAGTGTGTCCAGGACGGATTCCTGTCACAATATGTGGACAGGCCGACCAGGGGGAATGCCATACTAGATCTAGTACTAGGTAATGAACCGGGTCAGGTCACAGATCTCTCAGTGGGTGAGCATCTGGGGGATAGTGATCACCACTCCCTGGCCTTCAGCATTATCATGAAAAAGGATAGAATCAGAGAGGACAGGAATTTTTTTTATTGGGGAAAGGCAAATTATGAGGCTATAAGGCTAGAACTTGCGGGTGTGAATTGGGATGATGTTTTTGCAGGGAAATGTACTATAGACATGTGGTCGATGTTTAGAGATCTCTTGCAGGATGTTAGGGATAAATTTGTCCCGGTGAGGAAGATAAAGAATGGTAGGGTGAAGGAACCATGGGTGACAAGTGAGGTGGAAAATCTAGTCATGTGGAAGAAGGCAGCATACATGAGGTTTAGGAAGCAAGGATCAGATGGGTCTATTGAGGAATATAGGGAAGCAAGAAAAGAGCTTAAGAAGGGGCTGAGAAGAGCAAGAAGGGAGCATGAGAAGGCCTTGGAGAGTAGGGTAAAGAAAAACCCCAAGGCATTCTTCAATTATGTGAAGAACAAAAGGATGACAGGAGTGAAGGTAGGACCGATTAGAGATAAAGGTGGGAAGATGTGCCTGGAAGCTGTGGAAGTGAGCGAGGTCCTCAATGAAAACGTCTCTTCGGTATTCACCAATGAGAGGGAACTTGATGATGGTGAGGCCAATATGAGTGAGGTTGATGTTCTGGAACATGTTGATATTAAGGTAGAGGAGGTGTTGGAGTTGTTAAAATGCATTAGGACGGATAAGTCCCCGGGGCCTGATGGAATATTCCCCAGGCTGCTCCACGAGGTGAGGGAAGAGATTGCTGAGCCTCTGGCTAGGATCTTTATGTCCTCATTGTCCACGGGAATGGTACCGGAGGATTGGAGGGAGGCGAATGTTGTTCCCTTGTTCAAAAAAGGTGGTAGGGATAGTCCGGGTAGTTATAGACCAGTGAGCCTTACGTCTGTGGTGGGAAAGCTGTTGGAAAAGATTCTTAGAGATAGGATCTATAGGCATTTAGAGAATCATAGTCTGATCAGGGACAGTCAGCATGGCTTTGTGAATGGTAGATCGTGTCTAACAAGCCTGATAAAGTTCTTTGAGGAGGTGACCAGGCATATAGATGAGGGTAGTGCAGTGGTTGTGATCTATAATGATTTTAGTAAGGCATTTGACAAGGTTCCACATGGTAGGCTTATTCAGAAAGTTAGAAGGCATGGGATCCAGGGAAGTTTGGCCAGGTGGATTCAGAATTGATTTGCCTGCAGAAGGCAGAGGGTTGTGGTGGAGGAAGTACATTCAGATTGGAGGATTGTGACTAGTGGTGTCCCACAAGGATCTGTTCTGGGACCTATATTTTTCGTGATTTTTATTAACGACCTGGATGTGGGGGTAGAAGGGTGGGTTGGCAAGTTTGTAGATGACACAAAGTTTGGTTGTGTTGTAGATAGTGTAGAGAATTGTCAAAGATTGCAGAGAGACATTGATAGGATGCAGGAGTGGGCTGAGAAGTGGTAGATGGAATTTAACACGGAGAAGTGTGAGGTGGTACATTTTGGAAGGACAAACTCCAAGGCAGTGTACAAAGTAAATGGCAGGATACTTGGTAGTTTGGAGGAGCAGAGGGATCTGTGGGTACATGTCTACAGATCCCTGAAAGTTGCCTCACAGTTGGATAGGGTAGTTATGAAAGCTTATGGGGTGTTAGCTTTCATAAGTCGAGGGATAGAGTTTAAGAGTCGCGATGTAATGATGCAGCTCTATAAAACTCTGGTTAGGCCACACTTGGAGTACTCTGTCCATTTCTGGTCACCTCACTATAGGAAGGATGCGGAAGCATTGGAAAGGGTACAGAGGAGATTTACCAGGATGCTGCCTGGTTTAGAGAGTATGGATTATGATCAGAGATTAAGGGAGCTGGGGCTTTACTCTTTGGAGAGAAGGAGAATGAGAGGAGACATGATAGAGGTGCACAAGATAATAAGAGGAGTAGATAGAGTGGATAGCCAGCGCCTCTTCCCTAGGGCACCACTGCTCAATACAAGAGGACATGGCTTTAAGGTAAGGGGGTCTGAAGTTCAAGGGGGATATTAGAGGAAAGTTTTTTACTCAGAGAGTGGTTGGTGCATGGAATGCACTGCCTGAGTCAGTGGTGGAGGCAGATACACTAGCGAAGTTTAAGAGACTACTAGACAGGTATATGGAGGAATTTAAGGTGGGGGCTTATATGGGAGGCAGGGTTTGAGGGTCGACACAACATTGTGGGCCGAAGGGCCTGTACTGTGCTGTACTATTCTATGTTCTATGTTCTATGTTCCCTTTTCATTCCTTTTCTAGTTACCTGAATAAGGGATCGTTTACATAATTTACAATAGCAATTTAGCAATTGAGATTTAAGGAGGAAACTGAGAATCATAATGGAAAGCAGCAAAGATAGGGGGAGTGAATAAATAGTCAACATTTTGGGCCCAGATTCTTCGTAGAGAATGTGCAAATTCCAAACATACAGCATCTAAAGTCAGAATTGAACCCGGCTCTGGACTGTCAAGCAACAGTATTTACTGCTTCACCAAAATATCAGCCAGACTCTGCCCTGGATATAGAAATACATTTCATTTTCAGCTGCCCGGAGACTATATTGGATTTTCAAGCAGCCACATGTTGTTACCACATTTAAGATTCAGCCTAACAGTCTTGACAATGATGTTTAAGACAGGGAAAAGCAGCAACATGATTCTGCAAACACAGGAGCTTAAACTGGTAAAAAGAATACATTAAATTTAACTCATACATATAAAACAAAATCTAAAAAAGGTAAATCAGGACTGGGAGAGATAAAAAGACAAAATGAAAAATATTTAATGTCTAATCCTCATTCAAGTCTGAAGAAAGAAACTCCTTTTGAAAATATTGATTTTTGCGTGTCAGAGGATTTGTTTGGCAATAATTAAGACTTACCATCTGCTAAAAAAAACAAGTATATTATAGTATTAGATGCACCAGACTTAAATTGTTCCAGTGGTTAATGTGCAATTAGTTTAAGGACAGCAATCATTGTCCTTACAGTATATGGATTTCTGTACTGTTGGTCACTGATGAAGTGTAGCCTGTGAAAATTCAGGAAAATTGGAAGGCAATGCCAGATTTCCCCCATTTAGCTGTGCATCAAAAGGCTCCAAAATTTATTTACCGAATTACTTCCAAGCAAAATCAGCCCTGTTAGGTTTTTCATTATTCTCAATAGAAAACCTGTGCTTTGGTGAATTTGATGATTCTGTTGAAAAAATTATTGTTTGGTAACCTTCACTATCAAACTTCAAAGATTGCTTTATAGCCAGCTGAAATGTTAGGCAAAACAAAAAAAAAAGACTAGACATTGTGGTTTCCAACTCCAAGTCATTCTCTGCCCATCTTCACACTAAATATTCAGGTGAGTTATTAGAAATAATGCAAGTTGAACAGAGATTACTTTTTGAAGTTAACCTTCAACCAAAGTATTGCTTAACCCTTCATAGACAATAGACAATAGACAATAGGTGCAGAAGTAGACCATTCGGCCCTTCGAGCCTGCACCGCCATTATGAGATCATGGCTGATCATCTACTATCAGTACCCAGTTCCTGCCTTGTCCCTATAACCCCTGAATCCCCTATCCTTAAGATACCTATCTAGCTCCTTCTTGAAAACATCCAGAGAATTGGCCTCCACTGCCTTCTGAGGCAGCGCGTTCCACACCTCCACAACTCTCTGGGAGAAGAAGTTCCTCCTCAACTCTGTCCTAAATGACCTACCCCTTATTCTTAAACCATGCCCTCTGGTACTGGACTCTCCCAGCATCTGGAACATATTTCCTGCCTCTATCTTGTCCAATCCCTTAATAATCTTATATGTCTCAATCAGATCCCCTCTCAATCTCCTTAATTCCAGCGTGTACAAGCCCAGTCTCTCTAATGTCTCTGCGTAAGACAGTCCGGACATCCCAGGAATTAACCTAGTGAACCTACGCTGCACCTTCTCCACAGCCAGGATGTCCTTCCTTAACCCTGGAGACCAAAACTGCACACAATACTCCAGGTGTGGTCTCACTAGGGCCCTGTACAAATGCAAAAGGATTTCCTTGCTCTTGTACCCCATTCCCTTTGTAATAAAGGCCAACATTCCATTAGCCTTCTTCACTGCCTGCTGCACTTGCTCATTCACCTTCAGAGACTGATGAACAAGTACTCCTAGATCTCTTTGTATTTCTCCCTTACCTAAC
Source organism: Mobula birostris (assembly GCF_030028105.1). Classification (NCBI taxonomy): domain Eukaryota; kingdom Metazoa; phylum Chordata; class Chondrichthyes; order Myliobatiformes; family Myliobatidae; genus Mobula; species Mobula birostris. The sequence continues at coordinate 83,512,911 of NC_092372.1, read as the reverse complement.
TCCACACCATTCAGATAATAATCAGCCTTCCTGTTCTTGCTCCCAAAGTGAATAACCTCACACTTATTCACATTAAACGCCATCTGCCAAGTTTCTGCCCACTCACCCAGCCTATCCAAGTCACCTTGAATTCTCCTAACATCCTCATCACATGTCACACTGCCACCCAGCTTAGTATCATCAGCAAACGTGCTGATGTTATTCACAATGCCTTCCCCTAAATCATTGACGTAAATCGTAAACAGCTGTCGTCCCAATACCAAGCCCTGTGGCACCCCACTAGTCACCACCTGCCATTCCGAGAAACACCCATTCACTGCTACCCTTTGCTTTCTATCTGCCAATCAGTTTTCTATCCATGTCAATATCCTCCCCACAATGCCATGAGCTCTGATTTTACCCACCAATCTCCTACGTGGTACCTTATCGAATGCCTTCTGAAAGTCAAGGTACACCACATCCACTGGATCTCCCGCGTCTATCTTCCTGGTTATATCCTCGAAAAACTCCAATAGATTAGTCAAGCATGATTTGCCCTTGGTAAATCCATGCTGGTTCAGCCCAATCCTATCACTGCTATCAAGATATGCCGCTATTTCATCTTTAATAATGGACTCTAGCAACTTCCCCACTACTGATTTAGGCTAACAGGGCGATAGTTCTCGGTTTTCTCCCTCCCTCCTTTCTTAAAAAGTGGGATAACATTAGCCATTCACCCATCCTCAGGAACTGATCCTGAATCTAAAGAACATTGGAAAATGATCACCAACGCACCCGCAATTTCCAGAGCCACCTCCTGGTCTGCATGGTCTGCAGAAGATCAATGTTATGGCCCAATGCTGAAGAGGCTCAATCCTAATCAAAATATGACAGCATATAATTTTTACTGGAAGAGCAGAGACAATGCAAAGACAAACAATGCCAAATTCTACTGATGAGGCTTCATTCTAAGGTAGTGTGGTCTTTGACTATGCACTCAGTTGTCACAGTATTCGGTAGGTACGCCTGTACATCTGCTTGTTAATGCAAGTATCTAATCAGCCAATCATGTGGTATGCATAAAAGTATGCAGATGTGGTCAAGAGGCTCAGTTGTTCAGACCAAACATCAGAATGGGGAAGAAATGTGATCTAAGTAATTTAGGCTGTAGAATAATTGTTAGTTTCAGATGGGCTAGATTGAATATTGCAGAAACTGCTGAAGGCCTGGGATTTCACACATAATTTTCTCTAGAGTTCATAGACAATGGTGTGAAAAACAAATACATATCCTGTGAGCTGAGCTCTGTGGGCGAAAATGCTTTCTTAATGAAAGAAGTCAGAAGAGAATGGCCAGACTGGTTCAAACTGACTGGAAGGTGACAGTAACTCAAATACCCACGGGTTACAACAGCAGACTGCAGAAGAGCAGCTCTGATGCGTAACACATCAAACCTTGTGTTAGGGAGTATTCTGGAGTTATGAGAATATATCAGATATTAATTCAAACAAGAACCAGGCTTCAATTCTTATTGTAAATACAATTTAGTTCAGGAAGGTTGTAATTAGTCTTTGGTATTTTTGTAAATTTCAAACAATGAATGAAGTAACAAACACAAGCAGTTCCACAAGCTAGAAATTGCACATTGTATCAGCCATACGCTAAGACAATGGGGTTGTGTTAATTGTCCTGCATCAACTATGGATTTAAGGAATTTGCACCATTGTGTAAATTCAGAGCAGCATCAAGCCAAGGTAGATCAATATTTAAAGTGTCTCCCACCCCAGAAATTCAATTCAAAAGAAGCATTGTCAACACAAAATATTGAAGTAAGCAACGTGATTGTAATTATTAAAACTATATTGGATCTCCTACTGTTACCATTAATCTTAACGGTATAAAAATGTGTGTGTTACTTTGAATTTCTGAGACTCTACAGAGAGTGTCTCCAATATGATGCCTGCTTGTTCTGATGACTTCTATACCACCACCTTCAGTGTCTCTCCAGTGACTTCGATCACAGTCACAACATTTGGGGGCTCATTCAGGATACGTTCATGACCCACTGTGCCAACAATCTCAGCGGTCTGTGGGGGTGAGTATCTTCAAGAGTAGCACCTACGCTTAGATCTGTTCAGGTCAACGTCCTTGGGATCATGAAGTCTGAACGAACACGGTGGAAAGCTGTGCTGGTAGATATAAAAGTGTGGTGCATGTGTGCCTGTGTGTTTGTATAAAGGACCAGCTCTCAGACAGCACTGGGTAGATTGGTGTAACAGCGCCACCAGTTGCCAAATATGGTTACTGACCACTTAGGACACCAGATGTGTGCGTGTATATTCATTCGGCGGAACTGTATCATAGAATAAGTGTGCGTCTTTTAAAATAAGTTTGAAACCTAACCTTCCTTCTCTAACCAAACCTCATTCCCCTCTGCTATCTGATTCTTAAATGGACACTGAACCCATGAACACTACCTCACTTTTTAATATATATTATTTCTGCTTTTTTCACAATTTTTAATCTATTCAATATTCATATACAGTACTGTAAATGATATATTTATTATTATTTTTTCTTCTTCTATATTGTGTATTGCACTGAACTGCTGCTGCTAAGTTAACAAATTTCATGACACATGCCGGTGATAATAAACCTGATTCTGATTCTGAAACCTTGATAATAAGAGTTTTAAATGCAAAGGAATACAAGAGACATCACTAGTTCAGAGGCACCTAAGTGGAAGATTTCAGAGTACATACTCTATGGTTTTAAGTATGTACGGTTTGTTCTAATCCACCATTTATACTTTGCTTGATTTGGTGATTAGTGTGGAAATATTTGATGGAGAGGTTACACCCAGGTTTATCTGTTGGGATGGGAACTATTGAGAGCAGACAATATCAGGTCAAGAAGCCGGCCCTTGACGCTGATTACAACTATTCACAAGCCCGTCAACCCTGGGGAAAACAAAGCATTTGTCTGAGCTGCCCTCACTTAAAATTGGTTGTGTGAATTCAGAATTCTGGTGTATACTTGAAGAAATGATTGGAATTCGCCAGGTACTCACAAAAGATATACATGTGTTGGTTAAAGTGAAACACCTGAAAAATATGTGGGACAATACGTCCAATGGAGTGCAGAATGGTACATGGGCAGCTACCGGGAATGCCAGTAATGAAGAGAGGTGTCACTACTTTAAGGGGGGAGGGATGCAATGACTGGCCAGAGGTGAGAGTAACTGGGGAATGATCATGTCAGTGGTTCAGAGAGCTGCTGAACCTGCCAAGGATTATGCAGAGTGTAAATATCAAGTGTATGATGTGCATTCAGGGTTGGACAGTTGGGAATGCCAGAATAGACATAGAAAAGTAAAGGAGATAATATGTTACAGATGTGGCCTGTCAGGCCATAGTTGGAGGCAGTGTCCTAAAAAGAAAGAGAAGTTTAAGAATCTCCTGCCAAAACGGGTAGAGATGACAGTAGCTTAGTTCTGTCCAGTCGGATTATAGAGTTAATATGGTTAGCATCCAAGCCAGGCAAATGGCTAGCGGCAGCCTCCGTTGGCAGTATTTGTCATCCTCAGATGTATACAATAGGTTTATTTGGGGGCCAGCAATGTGAAATGTTAGTGAACACAGGGCAGTCAGTATCGACAACTGTTTTACCCTTGCCCGTGACTGGAGAGGTGATTTACATTACCAGTCAGGGTGAAGCATGAAGACAGAGAGGAGTCACTCTTAGGTGCTTGAAATTCTGGGAGTGCAGCTTCCTGTACATTTTTGGGTGTGCAGAAACAATGTGGGTACGGTTCTGGAGTTAGACAGGTGCTATCATAGACTCATAAAAGAGAGCAATAACATGGACAAGACCGGGACAGCGAATATGTATGATCCCCAATGCAATGTCATGGCTTTCAGAGAAACTGCAGCCCCAAGAAGGGACAGGAGATGGACAATATATGTGAATCCTGTCAGGAGGTCCCAAAGGTTCAACACAGTCAAGTGCTAAAAGCAGAGCGGCTGGCTGCAGAGGTAACAGCAATTAATGTAAAGACACACCAGAAGGGGAGAGCAAGGAGCAGAAAGAGAATGAACGCGCAGTTCACGGGGCAAAGAGGGAAAAGGAACACGAGTCGACAGAAATTGAAAGTGTACAGGAAGAGACTACTAAAGCCAATTTAGTAAGATTGTATGGGACTGTGAAAGACCAGTGTAACCAGGTCAATATGGTGAGAGACCAAGCAAAACAACAGCAATGTATTGCTGATTGGAGAAAGCTAGGAGAGAAGATAATCTTCCCATGGCCAGAAGACCAAGTGATGGTAAGGGAACCGCCTACAAAAGCAAGGTTCGATCCCAGGTGGTGCTTCTGACAAATGATACCTGTGTTGGTGTGCAGATCCAGCGAGGTAGCCAGTGGAATCACTGGACTCGGGTTAAACGATATGACTCACCTTCTTGTCACCCTCACGCACAGAACAAGAGGTCAAGTTCACCTAGTAACAGTGTCATCACAGAGAATCTAAAAGATTGTTACTTCACACCTGACCACTCCTGATGGAAGCAGGCCTGCGGATGAAAGAGAGTGGAATCGCAAATGCAGAAGAGAGAGAGAACGTGTCAGTGAACCGTGAATAATTTTGAAGTATAACTGTAACTATACTTAGTAATTAAGGCTGGAGGTAGATGATTAGTTGCATGATCAGAATAGAAAGATATTGGAGAAAACAGAGGTGACGGGATCTGAAGTGAAGGGCATTTTCGCTGCCCTGCTTCATCAAATCCTCCATAAAATTTGGCCACCTTAGGACAGATTTCTATCCGGGGCCAAGAGGAGGGTATGCTTGGGAATATTCTGGAGCTATTTGAATATAGCAGATATTAATTCATTCGAGAACCATGCTTCAGTGTTTACTGTAAAAGTAAATAAGTTCAGGAAACTTGCAATTAGCCTTCCAATTTTTTTGTTTATACATTGCAAACAGTAAATGAAGTTACAAGCACAGACTCTTCCACAGATTAAGAAATTGCATATGCAGTACATTAAGACAATGGGGTTGTCTTAACTCCCCTGCATCAAAAGGGGTTTAAGGAATTTGCACCAATGTGTAAATTCAGGAAAGTGACCCAGCCAAGGTGTCTCCCACTTATGCAATTTAAAGGAAGGATTTTCACCCCAAAGTATGAACTGTATTGAATTACTTAATGCTACAATTGATCTTAAACGTATAAAAAATGTGATGTACATGAGTCTCTGAGCCTCTACTCTCTCTCCAATGACGCCTGCTTGTTGTGATGAATAAAGACTTCTATATCACCAGCTTCAGTGTCTCTCCTGTGACTTCATACACAGTCACGGCACTTACAGACGCAGAAGACCGCAAACATTCACTCAGTGGTTACTTTATTAGGTGAAGAAGGCGCAGAGAATGATGCAGAGAAAAAAATACGTCCCACTGGATTGTTCAATTACATTGCATGTCAATCATAGTCCTTCAACATACCTAGAAAAAATTGAAGCAATGCTGCCCTCTGTACCTTTCGAGAATTAGACGAGTGTCTCTGTTACAAGATTTAACTAATTGCAAATACATGAATGAGTCACTAAAAAGGACAAAAGTGGCATAACAATTATATTGATTAAAATATTAACATTGAGTGTGTGTGATTAACCAAAACATTGGAAAGAGTGGAACCTCCCAATTTGATAAAATATGCAGTTCTGACACCATTTGTTTTCATCATTATATGATACTTAAAGGTATAAATGTAGATATAATACATTTATATCGTTTATAGCTAAACCTTTAGGTTTGTGTTGTGAGTTTATATCCATCTTTTTTGAAAGCGGCAACATTTCTACATCTCCACATCAAGGGTATGAATTCCCATGCTGACACACTGTGTCTCCAGGCACTGCTTGAGATATTCTTGGCAGAGTAAATAATAATTACCTCATACACGCCGATGAAGGACAATCCCACAGTGGCTTCGAGAAAAATGATCTTGCATGATGCAGCATAACTACTAAAGTTGTTTTGCCTTCAAGGTTAAAAATAAAGCAATCAATGGTTTTATTTAACAGCAAGGATCCAAAGTTTTTGGAAACACATTGAGGACACTACTGATGCCAGTATAGTATAGTACAGTCTAGGAATAGCTCTGCGCTATTAGTACAAATGTTACCTCTACTGACTGGGATCTTATCTAAAAAATATCTGCAGTTTGTGAAAGTGCCAGAATAAACCATGAGAAATTATTCCGAATAAAATATAATACATTGTAAAACACAACACATGTGTTATTGTGCAGATTATGAATTGAAGAATTTCATGCAATTTCTGGATCTCTAAAGATTACAGGTGAATCCCTTAAGACTGTTCTCTAAACTGTCCAAACTGCCTAAAGCCTATTATCGAAAGTTCAAAGTAAAATCTATTATCAGATTACATACATGTCACCATACACCACCCTGAGTTTTCTTTTCTGTGAGCATACTTAGCAAGCTACAAGCAAATCCAGACAATACACACTGGTTCAAGGAAATGTTATTGAGGTCTGACAATCTATGTAAGACATAAATTACAATTATTTTAATAAATTATGAATGCTGGTAGTCCATTATGAGGGTTTTCTAAAACATCAGTCTGGAGAGATTACTGTATACTATTATGCTAATAAGCAATAGATCTGTAATTATATTTTAAAATTCTATAGAAATCCATACAGAAATTGAATCAAAATATGTTTTAGACTCAAATTCAGTACAAAAATTAATAAACTCATTCACATTGTTTTCTTACTGTGCCAAATAATAATTAGGATTTAGTAAAATACAATTAAGATACTGTCTGAACTATTGAAATGACCACCATTCTAAAATTAAATTCAAATGCACAATGGTACTTTAGATAAAAATTATTATGTAATAAAATTACTAATACTAATTGTATTTCACAGATCAGTGTGCAGGTTGCACAGATCTAAAGGTTCAAATTAAATGAGTAATTAAGTGAATGCAAAATTTCTGCACATCGTGCTTTTATCTGCAAAATCATATCAGATATATAAAGATTTTATTAAATTGTAAAATGATGAGTTTGACATGTTCAAGATCTCAAAGTCATTCCTAGTATGATTTGTTTTTAATTTACTTAAATGAAAAGTGATGAAAACAATTTGCAATCCTACTCAACCATGCACATTAGGTTTTGCTTAACATACTGTCTGTCTGTCTGTCTAGGTACCATGTCCGATGCGGACTTCGGTGACCATGGTTTTCCATATAGATCTATTCTTTGTTTTTTGGATGACTTCCATTTCCTCGATGTGTAGCCACCTGGCTAGGCTTTTGATGTACATAAGCCAAGGTCTTCCTCTAGGTTTGCTCCCCTCAATCTTTCCAGAGAGTATGAGTTTTTCTAGTTCATCTTTCTGCATGATGTGTCCTAGGAATCTGAGTTGTCTTTCTCTTATTATTGGTATGAGCGATTCAACTGCTTGGACTCTTCTGAGAACTTCTTCATTTGATGTGTGTGTGTGGTCCATGATGTTTTTAACATTCTCCTATAGAACCATAATTCAGCTGCTTCTAGTCACTTTTCCATTGCTGGAGAAATGGTCCAGCGTTCACTTCCATGAGTCAGGATAGAAGAAATGTAGCACTGCAGTATTCTGTTTTCAGTGTACGTGCTCATCTTTCTGTCTGTTAATATGGTCTTCATTTTTTTGGAAAGCTTCTTTCGCCATTGCTATTCTATATTTGATATCTGTGTCGCACCAGCCATTTCTTGTTATTAGGCTGCCAAGATACCTGAATTTGTTGACTTGTTTGATGTTTGTATTTCCGATCTTGATCACACATTGTGGGATGTTTGTCTTTCTGGAGATGACCATGCTTTCTGTCTTCTTGGTGTTGATTGAGAGGCCTCTGTGATTACTTTCTGCTGCCATTATAGTGAGTAGTTCTTGAAGTTTTGTTTCTGAGTCAGCTATTAGTACGATGTCATTAGCATATCTGATGTTATTTATATTATGGCCTCCAATTGTGAATCCTTTGATGTCTTTGATACTTCTCAAGATATTTTCACTATACAGGTTGAATAACTCTGGCGAAAAGACACAACCTTGCCTGACTCCTCTCATAATATTCACATACTCACTCACTTCTCCTTTTGTTCTGATGGATCATAACACCACTAGTTTCAATTTGATCATAGACAAGGATAGATCTGGTCCTAGGGTTGAGGTTCTGAACTGGAAGAAGGCCAAATTTGAAGAAATGAGAAAGGATCTAAAAAGCGTGGATTGGGACAGGTTGTTCTCTGGCAAAGATGTGATTGGTAGGTGGGAAGCCTTCAAAGGGGAAATTTTGAGAGTGCAGAGTTTGTATGTTCCTGTCAGGATTAAAGGCAAATTGGTTCTCAAGGGATATTGCATCTCTGATAAAGAAGAAGAGGGAGTCGTATGAAATGTATAGGAAACAGGGGGTAAATCAGGTGCTTGAGGAGTATAAGAAGTGCAAGAAAATACTTAAGAAAGAAATCAGGAGGGCTAAAAGAAGACATGAAGTTGCCTTGGCAGTCAAAGTGAAGGATAATCTAAAGAGCTTTTACAAGTATATTAAGAGCAAAGGGATTGTAAGGGATAAAATTGGTCCTCTTGAAGATCAGAGTGGTCGGCTTTGTGTGGAACCAAAGGAAATGGGGGAGATCTTAAATAGGTTTTTTGCGTCTGTATTTACTAAGGAAGCTGGCGTGAAATCTATGGAATTGAGGGAATCAAGTAGTGAGACCATGGAAACTGTACAGATTGAAAAGGAGGAGGTGCTTGCTGTCTTGAGGAAAATTAAAGTGGATAAATCCCCGGGACCTGACAGAGTGTTCCCTCGGACCTTGAAGGAGACTAGTGTTGAAATTGCAGGGGCCCTGGCAGAAATATTTAAAATGTCGCTGTCTATGGGTGAAGTGCTGGAGGATTGGAGAGTGGCTCATGTTGTTCCGTTGTTTAAAAAAGGATCGAAAAGTAATCCGGGAAATTATAGGCCGGTGAGTTTAACGTCAGTAGTAGGTAAGTTATTGGAGGGAGTACTAAGAGATAGAATCTACAAGCATTTGGATAGACAGGGGCTTATTAGGGAGAGTCAACATGGCTTTGTGCGTGGTAGGTCATGTTTGACCAATCTGTTGGAGTTTTTCGAGGAGGTTACCAGGAAAGTGGATGAAGGGAAGGCAGTGGATATTGTCTACATGGACTTCAGTAAGGCCTTTGACAAGGTCCCGCATGGGAGGTTAGTTAGGAAAATTCAGTCGCTAGGTATACATGGAGAGGTGGTAAATTGGATTAGACATTGACTCGATGGAAGAAGCCAGAGAGTGGTGGTAGAGAATTGCTTCTCTGAGTGGAGGCCTGTGACTAGTGGTGTGCCACAGGGATCAGTGCTGGGTCCATTGTTATTTGTCATCTATATCAATGATCTGGATGATAATGTGGTAAATTGGATCAGCAAGTTTGCTGATGATACAAAGATTGGAGGTGTAGTAGACAGTGAGGAAGGTTTTCAGAGCCTGCAGAGGGACTTGGACCAGCTGGAAAAATGGGCTGAAAAATGGCAGATGGAGTTTAATACTGACAAGTATGAGGTATTGCACGTTGGAAGGACAAACCAACGTAGAACATACAGGGTTAATGGTAAGGCACTGAGGAGTGCAGTGGAACAGAGGGATCTGGGAATACAGATACAAAATTCCCTAAAAGTGTCGTCACAGGTAGATAGGGTCGTAAAGAGAGCTTTTGGTACATTGGCCTTTATTAATCGAAGTATTGAGTATAAGAGCTGGAATGTTATGATGAGGTTGTATAAGGCATTGGTGAGGCCGAATCTGGAGTATTGTGTTCAGTTTTGGTCACCAAATTACAGGAAGGATATAAATAAGGTTGAAAGAGTGCAGAGAAGGTTTACAAAGGTGTTGCTGGGACTTGAGAAAGTCAGTTACAGAGAAAGGTTGAGTAGGTTAGGACTTTATTCCCTGGAGCATAGAAGAATGAGGGGAGATTTGATGGAGGTATATAAAATTATGATGGGTATAGATAGAGTGAATGCAAGCAGGCTTTTTCCACTGAGGCAAGGGGAGAAAAAAACCAGAGGACATGGGTTAAGGGTGAGGGGGGAAAAGTTTAAAGGGAACATTAGGGGGGGCTTCTTCACACAGAGAGTGGTGGGAGTATGGAATGAGCTGCCAGACGAGGTGGTAAATGCAGGTTCTTTTTTAACATTTAAGAATAAATTGGACAGATACATGGATGGGAGGTGTATGGAGGGATATGGTCGGTGTGTGGGTCAGTGGGACTAGGCAGAAAATGGTTCGGCACAGCCAAGAAGGGCCAAAGGGCCTGTTTCTGTGCTGTAGTTTCTATGGTTCTAGTTTCTATGCTGTCTGGTCCCAGTATAAGTTTCTTAAGAAACGTATACCTTTCCCATCTATGTCAAGATCTTGAAGTATTTCCAGAAGATCTTGCTGTCTGACAGTGTCGAACGCTTTTGTATAGTCAATGAAACATATGTAGATGTCTTTTTGTACCTTTCTGGCTCGTTCACAGATCATCCGTAGCATGAAAATTGCATTTCTGGTTCCAGTGTTTTCCACAAAGCTGCATTGTTCTTTACTGATTTCTGGTTTTATACAGTGCCTTGCTCTCATCATGATTACTCTGAGAATAATTCTTACCACGTGGCTCATCAGGCTTGTTGTATGATGTAACTCACATTCTGTTGCTCCCTCTTTCTTTGGAATTGTGATGAACACTGATTTACTTAAATGATCAGGTATCTCCCCATGATCATAGATTTAATTTGCTATTTCTATTATTTTCTCTATTCCAAAATCTTCTAAGGCCAGTATCATTTCAACAGCAATGTTGTCTGGACCAGTTGCTCTGTTATGTTTTGTTTTATTTATGGCTGCTCGAATTTCTGATTTCAGAATGCTAGGTCCTTCAAGATTCTTTATGTTCAGTTTTTCTGCTCTTTGATCATCAAAAAATTCTTTTATATATTCTGTCCATCTGTTTAGAATTTCCTCTTTGTTCATAATTAAGCTGCCATCTTTTGCCTTGATGCATTCACTTGCTGAGCAAGGTAATTTCCCTGTTAGTTCTTTAATCTTATTGTGCATCAACTTTGTTCCAGGGTTATGGGTTTGTAGCATTTCTATCTCTGAGCATTTCTCATTTAGCCATCTGTCTTTAGCTTCTTTGCATTTTCGTTTTATTGTCTTATCAAGTTGTTTGTATTCTTCACTGTCTCTTAGTTTGATGGTCGGTTTTTGTTGTATCAATTGTATTATATCTTCAGTTATCCATTTCTTCTTACTTTTCCACTCTTTTCGTGGGATGGTTTCCTTTGCAGCTACAACCATGGATTCCTTCAGTATGTCCCAGGAATATTTGCCTCCTTCATCCTGCAGCAATTGAAAACGGTTTTTCACCTTGATTTTGTATTCTGTTTTCAGATGAGGGTTGTTTTGTAGTTGTTAATAATCCAGTGGTTCTGATCTTTTTTGTTTCTTTAATTTTCTCATCTTTATTTTCATTTTGCAAATGACTGGTATGTGGTCGCTTCCACAGTCTGCTCCAGGGTAGCTCTTAGATTGAGTTATTGAGTTTTTGAACCTGTTATTGATTGTTATATAGTCGATTTGATTTTCGTTGTTCCAGTCTGATCTTCTCCATGTCCATTTCCTTCTTGGATGTTGTTTAAACTAAGTGTTGGAGATTATCCGATTGTTTGTTTTACATCATGATAGAAGCTTTTCTCCTCTTTCATTTCTTTCTCCCAAACCCTGGTCTCCAACAACATGGTCTTCTCTTCCCTCACCAACTTTTGCATTGAAGTCGCCCATGACTATAATAGCTTCTTGAGATTTGGATTCTTCTAGTGTTTTGTCTAGGGAGAGGTAGAAGGCATCAGTTCCTTCCTCTGAGCTTGCCATTGTGGGTGCATATACTTGGATGATAGAGTAGTTGGTTTGTTGTCCTTTTAGTTTGATTAGTATTGATACGTGCCCCAAAAACGGGTTGCCAAACCAGCAGAAATGGAACGCTCGTTGGAGTCTGGATTACTAGAAACTAATAAAGTTTTATTAAAGAAATAAGTAATACAGTATACTAATCGTAAGGATATAAATGTAACAGGTTAGCAATGATAATACACACATATATACAGAACTAGGGTAATAGGAATCAACCAAGCTCTATCGCAGTCTAGGGGTAAAATGATTAGTCTTAAGTGAAGCAGAGTTCAGTTCAGTTTAGTGCAGTTCACAGTAACTGTTGTTGTCGTACCGTTGGAGAGACAGAGAGAAAGTGATGAAATTTGGTTTCAGGCAGACCTTTTGATGTCTTTGCAGTTGGTTTCGGGCAGACGTTTTGATGTCCTCTAATCCCCCTGTGGTCACCGACTGTGACCCCTCCATTCCGGATACGATCATTCTTCCGCGGTGAACCCGGCACCCAGGCAAGGGCGGACACACACCCCAGGTTCCCACCGATCATACCTTTACACCCTGTGAGCCTCTGGTCAGTTCCTGCGAACCGGTCCTCCAAACTCTGACCAACTTGTGGGGGCACACTGCTCTTTCCAGGGTCTTGTGGCATGTCGTGCCTTAGCAAACCTGCTCCTTTTATCCCCCTGCTGGGGTATCACCTGTCCATCAAACTTCAAGCAGTTCAGGTTCAAAGCAACCGGTCTGTCAATATCTGAATTGTGTTTCTTTCTCGTTAATCTCTCTCTTCTCCCTTATTAGCATTTTGAACGTTTCTCCATCGTCTTCCGTTATCTCACTCATTAGCATCATCTGTCCGGTAGATCTTCTTGGCGTCACACATGACACCCCCACCCTTAAAAGGATTTTTACCGGGGTAAGAATTATGGGCATGAATGCACATTATAAGATACACACTAATATACAGATAGTCATCAGCTATTCGGCTAATACGGAGAACATTAAGTTTTAACACCTTGACAGAAAACCAGCAATCACATTGTCCGCTCCTTTTATATGTTTTATCTTAATATCAAATTCCTGTAAGACCAGACTCCAACTTAGTAAGCATTTGTTTTTATCCTTCATTGTGACCAAAAGCATTAATGGATTGTGATCAGTGTAAATTATCAGTGGTTTCCGTGCTGGACAAATATAAACCTCAAAATGTTGTAATGCTAGTTTGACTGCCGGTAATTCCTTCTCCACAGTGGAATAATTTCTCTGATGGACATTAAACTTCTTAGAAAAATAAGCCACTGGGTGTTCAACTCCCTCTTTGTCTGTCTGCAACAGCACCGCCCCTGCCGCTTCGTCGCTAGCATCTGTTGCTAGGGAGAAGGGTTTTGAAAAGTCAGGCGCATTCAATACAGGGTGGTGACACAGAATCACATTCAGACTCTCGGAGGCTTGTTGACAAAGATCGTTCCACACAAACTTCGCATTCTTCGGCAAGAGCTTAGTAAGAGGGAGTGTAAAATCCACAAAGTTTTTGCAAAACTTCCGATAGTACCCCACCATCCCCAAGAACCTTCTCAGGGCCCTCTTGTCTGTCGGGATGGGAACTTCAGAGATAGCCTGCACCTTAGCCTGCATTGGTGCCAGCTGCCCCTGTCCTACCACATACCCCAGATAAGTGACCTTAGCGTGGCCGACCTCACTTTTTGCGAGGTTCACTGTCAGGTTGGCTTCAGACAGCCATTTAAACAGTTCCGCTACTGCCACAATGTGCTCCTCCCACGTGTTACTCCAGACCACTAAATCGTCAATATACACTTCTGCATTCTTTAACCATTTTATCACTGAATTAATCATCCTTTGGAAGGTCCCTGGGGCACTTTCATGCCAAAAGGTAAAACATTATACTCGTATAACCCGGATGGAGTGACAAATGCTGAGATTTCTCTAGCCCGGTTGGTTAAAGGAACGCACCAGTACCCTTTCAGCAAGTCGATCTTGGTGATGTACTTAGCTCTTCCCCCTTTATTGATGCAATCATCTACCCTTGGGATGGGGTAAGCATCGGTTTTTGTGATGGCGTTCACCTTTCTGTAATCTGTACAGAATCGTATGCTCCCATCGGCTTTCGGGACAACCACACAGGGAGACGCCCATTCCGATTTGGATGGCATAATAATACCTGTGGCTAGCATGTGTTCAATTTCTTTCTCCACTAGCTTGCCCTTCTCCAAGTTCATCCTATAGGGGTGTTGCTTAATAGGCTGGTCTGATGTGACAACAACATCATGTACCATCCCCTTGCATCACCTCGGTACATCCGGACATACATCTGCATAGTCATAGTCATACTTCACTTTTTTGATCCCAGGGGAAATTGCATGCCGGTTAATTAGCTTTATCAGTGGCTCGCTCTGTTCGGGGGTTAAGTGAGAGACCTTATCAGCAAAGTTGGCTAAAACAAAAGAGTTCTCCAATCTAGTCGGCACCATATTTATCTTTTCGAAATGGGTTTTCCCCTTATCATTTGGCAACCCAGCCTCATTAATTTTCGTGATAACAATGACTAGATCTGCTTTCTGATCATGGTAAGCTTTTAACATATTAATAGGCTCTAACTGTGTCGGCTCACGCCTGCAATACTCAATAATATCCTTCCTCATGTTCGGCCAGTAAAATTCTTTCATAATTCTATCGACTGTTTTCCTCACCCCAAAATGTCCACCGAGAGATATCTTGTGGGCCAAGTTAAAAATCTCGTCCCTATAAATTTTCGGCACTACCACCTGTTGTACCACCCCCCACTCCTTATCTGCGGGCATGGTACTTGGTCTCCACTTCCTCATCAGTACTCCCTCCTTCACATAATAGCCCACTGATTCCCTTTTTATTTCTGCTTCGGAGAGAGCTGTCTCCGTCAAAACCATCAGCTCCTCATCTCGTTCCTGTGCCTGTATAAATTCCTTCCTCACTAATGATAAATCTACCTCAACTCCCTCACTTCCTTCCGCTCCACTATGCTCCTTCTTCTCACTTTCTACCCCCTCCTGGTACAAGGCTGGTAAAAACGTCTCAGCTAAATCTACATTCGCTTCGGCAGCCTTTCTCGACATGCGCTGAGTCACTGTGCAAACGGGATAAACCTGTGAGTCCATGGGTGGGTCTTCAGTCCTGGCAGGCTTGCTCGTCAGCTTTACTGCTGGGTACACATCTCCGACTGCAAGGTCATTACCGAGTAAGACCTCCATGTCTTCCATCGGTAATTTGGGCCTCAGCCCTATCATGACTGGTCCGGAGACCAAGTCACTTTTCAGGTATATCTGGTGCAAAGGTACTGCTTCAGTCCCTTTCCCAATGCCTTTTATCACACTGACCTCCCCAATCTCGGTCTCTGCACTAAAGTCTAACACCCTCCTTAAGATCAATGACTGACAAACCCCAGTGTCTCTCCAGATCCGTACTGGAACTCTGCTTGACCCCTCCTTCACCAACACCAATCCAGCTGAAATAAACTTCTCGAGCCCTTCCTGAACTCTATCAGGCCTCTTCTCCCCTAGCAGTTTGTTTGCCGGCTCAATACAGCCAGTCAGAGTCGTCATTTTTCCTTTCCCCGTCTCCTTCTCTGGGGCAAAACACCTGGACGCAATGTGACCAGCTTTCCCACAATTATAGCATACGACCCCAGGAGACTTCCTACCAAACTGCTTCCTGTCTTCCTTATCCTTCTCACAAGTCCCCGACTTACTTTCTGGCTTTTCCAGTGGACTTTCTCCGTCCTCCCGACTACCCTTCTGGTAGCTCTTACTCAGGGTAAACTTGGCTTTGTGTGTTAATGCGTACTCATCCACTAACTTAGCATTCGCGGCTAAGGTGTCTGCCTCTTTCTCATCTAGACAGAGCCTCATACCTTCAGGGACACAGCCTTTAAGTTGCTCAATCAGTATTTGCTGTAGCAGTCAGTCATAATCCCCAGTGACTCCTTTCGAGGCGCACCAATGCTCACAATACATCTGCATCTCACCGGCAAACTCTAAGTACGTGCGGCCCCACTGCTTCCTCACATTCCGGAACCTTTGCCGGTATGCCTCTGGGACCAACTCATAAATCCTGACTATAGCCTCCTTCACCACATCATACCTCTGGGCATCTTCTGCAGACAATGCCGAGTAAGCTTGCTGAGCCTTCCCCTTAAGTGCGCTCTGAAGCAAAACAGGCTACTTATCCCTCGGCCAGTCCTGACTTGCAGCGACTTTTTCAAAATGTAGAAAGTACCGATCAACATCGGCCTCTTCAAATGGGGGAACCAACCTAACCTTCTGGGTCGCCCTGAACCCTCCACCATGTGGCCCCGCTCTAGCGTTATCCTTAACTTCTCCAGCTCAAACTCCTTTTCCTTCTTTTTCTCTTCTCATTCTAGCTGCTTTACTCGGAACTCGTGCTCGAGTCTTAATTTTTCCATCTGCAGCTGCACTGCTTCTCCACCAGGTTTGCTCATAGACACCACCTCCAGCTCCCCATGGGGAAACACACCTTTAGATACATAATGCTCAATGATAGCTCTGTGCATCTCCGCTCTCCTCATTGTTGGCTTCCCCTTAATCACTGTTGTCGTACCGTTGGAGAGAGAGAGAGATGCAATTTGGTTTCAGGCAGATCTTTTGATGTCTTCACAGTTGGTTTTGGGCAGACCTTTTGATGTTCTCTAATCCTGCTGTGGTCACTGACTGTGACCCCTCCGTTCCGGATACAATTGTTCTTCCACGGTGAACCCAGTACTCAGGCAAGCGCGGACATACACCCTAGGTTCCCACTAATCGTACCTTTACACCTTGTGAGCCTCTGGTCGGTTCCTGCAAACCGGTCCTCCAAACTCCCACCAACTTGTGGGGGCTGACTGCTCTTTCCAGAGTCTCGTGGTGTGTCTCGTGCCTTAGCAAACCTGCTCTTTTTATCCCCCTGCTGGGGTATCACCTGTCCATCAAACTTCAAACAGTTCAGGTTCAAAGCAACCAGTCTGTCAATATCTGAACTGCGTTTCTTTCTCATTAATCCCTCTCTTCTCCCTTATTAGCATTTTGAATGTTTCTCCATTGTCTTCCGTTATCTCTCTCATTAGCATCATCCGTCCGGTAGCTCTGCTTGGCGTCACACATGACAGCATCATTCTGTCTGAGTTGTGCCAGTATCCTAGCAGGCTCTTGGATGTTTCTCTGTCTAAGATGATTGCAACACCCTTTTCATGTTTTTCTTCACCACAGCATATCACCGTGTAGTCATCTGATTGGAATACTCCAGTGTCTTTCCATCTTATTTCACTTAGGCCTAGGATGCTGACTTCTAGCCTCTTTATTTCCAATTTTACGTTTTCTAGCTTACCAGTTTGGTGCAGGGTTTGAACATTGCAAGTGGCAATTCGCAGTCTCTTGTTCTTGCAGACAGTAGTGGTATGACGATCCGGGCTCACCTGTCTGTTTACATGATATCCCGTTCCGAGCGAGGTGTCCGCACTATTTGGAAGTGGGTTGCCATTTACGCTGTTGTCTTTTACATTTGTGTATGTATTAACCATGGTTGTACTAGGGATAAAATACAGGAAGTAGCTTCCCCTTGCTTGCTTCTGATGCAGTGTCCTTACAAGACGGGTGACCCTGAACATTGTCCTTTAAAAAGATCTACTGCTCAGCATCTGAGAAGCAGGAACCATCGATTGTGTTACTCACAAATTGCCTTCTGCTTCATCCACCACCTGCATTCTGTGGCTTCACTGTAATCCAAGTAGGGAGGCTAACAGGTGCTACACCTCGCCTAAGGGTGACCTGGAGGTAGCTGTGGTTAGTGGTAACCTCATTATCCAAAGCCAAAGCAAATGCTCCACAGTTGGATGTAGTTTATCCTCATACCCAGGAGAGTATGAGCTTAACAAACACAATGCCTTTATTTCCAAATTGGACATCTTTCAATAGAGTGTGAATATTAGGATTTAACATTGCTTCTCATGAACAAAAATACTGCAGATACTGATAAACAGAATTAGAACAAAACCATTATAAATACTCAGCGGGCCATAGAAGTGGAAAGAAAAACAGGTCAGGTTAAGAGCTTTTTGTCAGAATTTGCTGTGGCTCGCTTGGTTGGAATTCATGTGAATCTGCTGTTATTTTCACAAGATATTGTTTAAAATTACAGAGAAGTAACAATGGTATTTTAATGTTTTTCCTGAAGGAGATGATGAAATTAGTTTTTAATTGAACTACTGTGAGAGAAAAAAGAGCACTTTGGTAATGTATCTAATATACATGTATTGGACAATAGGAGTTATGTGATACACCTGTTTTTCAAGCAATTCAATAGTTTCACGGATACATACTTTGCAACAATATATGAGAGACAAATCTTTGGAAGAATTAATGTGCTCTCCTGCTAACAACTCTCTATTTTAATTACATTTTTTTAAAATCTCCATTACAATTTTTCACATTGGATATGCTAAAGTTAAGTTAGGTTGTCTGGCAGGAAACAGCAAATGACAGTGGCAGGATCGTAAGTTGAGCTGTCAGTGTTAATCAAAGCAGATGACATTCTAATAATAATAACTACACAAGCACAGAGATACACAAAAGTTGAAGAGCCAAAGAAATTAAAGATTTACAAATGTAAATTACGATTAACATTGACTTCTCAAACTTCCGCTAATGCACTACCTCTCCCTTGTACCCCATCCGTTATTTAATTTTATACACACATTCTTTCTCTCTCTCTCCTTTTTCTCCCTCTGTCCCTCTGACTATACCCCTTGCCCATCCTCTGATTCCCCCCCCCCCGTCTTTCTCTCCGGACCTCCTGTCCCATGAGCCTCTCATATCCCCTTTGCCAATCACCTGTCCCGCTCTTGGCTCCATCCCTCCCCCTCCTGTCTTCTCCTATCATTTTGGATCTCCCCCTCCCCCTCCCACTTTCACATCTCTTAGTAACTCTTCCTTCAGTTAGTCCTGACTAAGGGTCTCGGCCTGAAACGTCGATTGTGCCTCTTCCTATAGATGCTGCCTGGCCTGCTGCGTTCACCAGCAACTTTGATGTGTGTTACTCTGTTAATGAGCTTAGATTATTTTTATTTATGGCCTGAGGACTAAAACTAGGCAACATAGTCACATAGAAGCTTACTTTCAGTATCAAAATCGATGCAAAGATATTCTGCATCTGCACTATTTGAGTGTTGGTGGAGATCAGTATGATTCCAAGCCACTATATCTGCATCAAGTGTGTTGCATCTTCAGGAACTTCTTTTCTGATTTGTTGAGCTGGAATCTGATGGACCAACACCATAGTAGTTTAAATTGAGCAGACATTGAAACCTCTAAGGTTTAGTTAGGCTTGGTCGGGGTTTAGATTTGACCAGAGGTCATGGAAAGGAGGATGTGCTGCTGGCCATGGTTGGTTGATATTTAGTTACCTACTTAATTTGTCATTTCAGTCCATCAAGTCCATGATAGTCCTAGCCCCAACCCTCTCTTTTTCCCTGTGATCATGAAACTTATTCTCTCTCACATTTGATTTGTTTGCCTCTCAACTATCATAGGGACTAGCTTACACATCAGATCATATGGGGATGAAACCAGAGAACCCAGGGAAAACCCACAGAGTCACAGGGTGAACATGTAAAGTCCAAGCACAGAAGCCACTGAGGTCAGGATTGAATCTGGGTCGCAAATGCAGTGAGACATAGGATATGAATATGCAAAGATTGGCCTAATTACTTTTATAGTAATATCTTTAACAACTTAGCCACATTATCAAAGGTTCTCCAGTTAAATAACACTGGACAACAAAGATACTGGTTCCTGAATAATTTTCTGTGCATCTTTTGGATTTTGGGCTGCTGATCTTGAAAATCACCATGAAATTCCCTAACTGTTATTTCAATTCCTAATTCAAGTCAATTAAAATGCTGCCCACAATTTAAGCTGAAATGTTTTTTTGCTTGCCCAACCATGCTGAGGTGGGACAGGAGAAGTTTTAGACACCCTACAAAAGCATCATGCGCACTCCACTCTATACATTGCATTTACGTGTGTATCAGTTTGCAGTCATGTTGATGTACGTTATGATAAAGAAGTTGTACTTACAGGAGTACTTGAGAGCAAAATGTCTCATCAATGTCTCACAAGTATTTTCTGTTATATTTGTGGTGAGTATACACTTAAATCTCAAAGACAGAGCATGACAATTTCATCTTTGCAATCTTGAACCCAGTAATTCTGCTTTTGCCTTTGACAAACCCAAGTAACTGACCAGGTCATTTAACTCAGATTGAGTTAACAGATGAGGCACACTTGACATAAAGGGTTTAAAATCTCTATCAGCATCAGTGTTGTTTTCTATTCCTGGCTTGTGAATGATGGTATCTTCATTTGCCTCCTCTGGACTCCACGTCTCTGGTGGCATTGGTACTGCAAGACTATCATCATGCAGCACAGGTCTCACGGCTGAAGCGAGATTGGGGTATTCAAAGAATTTCTTGATTTTAGCAGAGAAACCAGACAAAATGGTCAGACAAAAGTAGCAGTCTGTCACATGCCCCTTCTGCTCTTCCCGCATCATCAGGACAGCGAATGCCATTGACTTCCAAGTACCTCTAAGCCAAGCTCTGAGATCGACTGCACAATTTGCTGTCACCAGGCACAAACATTTTGTGTAGTTTTTCAATATTTGATACAGAATAACTGATGACAAGATTAAGCAAGGCATTTTTGTCAGTCCACTATCAATGACAGGCAAGTAAAAGAACTTCTAGCGGGACAAAGAAAATCGCATGGCAGGCATTCTAGGATGTCGTTGAAAAATTTCTTGGCAACTACAGAGCACCAAAGTATGTGCAGCTGGTTGTCAACATGTTTCAAGTATACAAAACCATGAAGTGCAACATGTCACTAAAGATTAATTTTTTGCATTCCCATTTAGATTTCTTCCCTGCAAATCTTGGTGCTGTCAGTGACGAGCATGGTGAAAGGTTTCACCAGAGCATTGTAGTCATGGAGAAACGGTATCAGGGCAACTGGAGTCCCTCAACAGTGGCTGATTATTGTTGGACACTTAACCGAGAAGCCTCTGACACTGAGTACAAATGAAAATCATCCACAAAACATTTTTTAGCTTAGTTGAACTATTGCAAAGCAGCAGCACCGTCATGTAATTATAAGCATTATATTCAATAAAAATGAATTTCTTGTTTCTTCAAATTCCTATGTGATACCTGTAGGTTGAATTT
The DNA here is from genome assembly GCF_030028105.1 of Mobula birostris. NCBI lineage: Eukaryota > Metazoa > Chordata > Chondrichthyes > Myliobatiformes > Myliobatidae > Mobula > Mobula birostris. The sequence continues at coordinate 83,491,666 of NC_092372.1, read as the reverse complement.
ACAGGTGTCCCCGGCTTTTCAAACGTTCGCTTTACAAAACCTCACTGTTACGAAAGACCTACATTAGTTACCTGTTTTCGCTAACAGAAGGTGTTTTCACTGATACAAAAAAAGGCAGTGCGCGAGAAAAGCAGCGGGCGGGAAAAAAGCAACGCATAACCCAAGCGGCCGCTCTCCCCCGGATTCGGAACGGCATTCTAGCCGGCATTGCTTAAACACATGCCTGTGAGCAGCCATTAGCAAGATGAGTTCTAAGGTATCAGAAAAGCCTAAAAGAGCTCGTAAGGGTGTTCCACTTAGCGTAAAACTAGACATAATTAAGCGTTTTGATCGTGGTGAATGAAGTAAGGACAAAGTGAGTGTGGCTTGTGGAAGTTGACGAAGATGATGTTGAAGAGGTTTTGGCATCCCATGACCAAGAACTGATAGATGAAGAGCTGATGCAATTGGAAGAGGAAAGGATAACAATCGAAATCGAATGCAGTAGCGAACAGACTGAAAGTGAAGTCGTCCAGGAACTGAACGTGAAACAACTGCGTGAGATTTTCGCTGCAATGATAAAGTACAACTTTAATTTTGAAAGGGTACGTCAGTTTAGGGCATATTTGCAAGATGGTTTGAGTGCTTACAAAGAACTGTATGATAGAAAAATGCGCGAGTCTAGCAGTCAAGCATACTGTCATTTTTCAAGCCTTCCACATTAGCCACAGCAGACGACGAACCTCGACCTTTGACATCAAGGCAGGCAGGCATAGGAGAAGATGACCTGCCTGCCCTGATGGAAACAGACGACACCCCAGTGTCCCACCACCCCAATCCCCGGGCCCCGGACAGATACCGATTCATGGAGAATGCTGCGGTAGCTGGGAGGCACACGGCACTTCTTTAAGAAAAAAGCCGAAATAAACATGCTAATTAATTAGGTGCCAGGCGGCACCTAACTAATTAGCTTGTTTATTTTGGCTTTTTTCTTAAAGATGTGCTGGGTGTATCCCGGCCACTGCTGTACCCCTGCATGCTTCGCGGATCAGTATCGGTCGGCGGCCTGGAGGGTGGGGGCCACTGCACCACCCCAACCTCCAACGACTCAGCCTACACACCATCATCAGTGTGCTCGGCGCTGTCTTCCAGATTCCAGTAAGTGATACTACACTGTACATATATTATTTCTACTTTATATAGGCTGTATATTTTTATGCGTTATTTGGTACGATTTGGCAGCTTCATAGCTTAAAGGTTAGTGGAGAGAGTGTTTTTGCCAACAGTGGTTGCGTGAGATTTTCTGCCGATAGCGCTTGCGTGAGATTTTCGCTACGGAGAACAGTGCAGGCAATGATTGTGGAAAAGTATTTCTACTTTATATAGACTGTGTATTTATCATATCATTCCTGCTTTTACTATATGTTACTGTTATTTTAGGTTTTATGTGTTATTTGGCATGATTTGGTAGGTTATTTTTGGGTCTGCGAATGCTCACAAATTTTTCCCATATAAGTAAATGGTAATTGCTTCTTCGCTTTATGACATTCCGGCTTACGGCGGGGGAAACCTGTATATTTGTGTTCAGCTTCAATCATTCCATCGTAATGACAAAATGCTTCTGAGGAAGCACATTTGAAAAAAATATTGCTGAGTAGTGTAATTATAGGGGTAAGGGAATACTTGGTGAAAGAGATTCAGTGTTTCTCTTTATTTCAGTAGGTTTGGAGCAGCAGCCTTTGCCCCTTCCTCCCTCTCCTCACTAATCTGGATTTGTAGCTCCTCAATTTCAACTATTCCTACTCTTTCTCAAGTTTATGTTGCTCATCTACTGATGTGTACCTGCATCTACTTTATTTGAAGACTGAAACCACTTTGGTTTACATTTTACTGCTGTTCTCTTCATGGAATCCTTTTGGATTCTGAATTATCATTTCTCACCATTGTTTTGAAATCACAAACTTCTCATTCCTGGGTCATCTGTGTTCAGCATGCAAAATCATGAAGGAAAGCTTATCCTGATATTTCATGGACAGCTGCCCAGCTTCCTACTTTAGTTACAGATTTGGTACTTTGCAAATCAGCTGTGATTTCAAGTTTAAAAACATATTGTGGTGTTGTAAAATTACTTATCATGCCATCTGTGTTTAAAATTTCAAATACCTGTCTCTGTGGTTGTCCAGAACATAGGGCAGGAGTGTAGTGTCTTCCTCTGGTCTCCGTTTTAATTGTCCCTTCATAGGGTTTCCAGCGGATACACAAAATTAAAATTGGGATAGCAGTACCACAGACACCGGATAGCAATTATAGATTTTTTTGAGGATATACTATTTGAAGTACATCCACTAATTGTGATCTGAGGTGTTGTAATTATATCCCTCAGAATTTGTGGATATATTTCTGTTTGTAATTCACTAGCTCCATTGATCTTATTTTACTCGCTATAAAATATAGTTAGGAAGTGGTATGTAATTTAAAAACATAAAAATAGCATCATATATGTGTTCATGGGCAAATCAATAAAAGCCATGACACTGCTGTTAGTGACAAGTCATGGCATTGATATCCTAGAATTCTCCAGCTAACACTATTTTAGTGGCACCAGTGTCTCATCAACAACAACTTATAATTCAGCATCAGTAATCAATACCATCTTGACAGGTTTATCGACTCAATTAGATCTTTATATCTTGCTCTTGGTTTGAGATCAATGTTTATTGCCCATATTCGTGTTATTTGCCACATCACATTAGTGCTTGTGTTGATGGCTCCCACCTTGGTGATAGGTGAGACTATAATGCCATCACAAGCGTCCACATAATTTTTTGGAGTTAGGTTGGAAAGCAGAGGAACAAATCTTGCTTTCGGCTACAGGATGCCATCCACTGCAACTCGGGGCTCAAGGACAAAGCAAATTGAGCTTCTGGTGACATTCGTACTTTCAAAGATGAAACCACCCTAACAACAACCAGAATGAGTAAATGCAAGATTAATAGCTGGTGGAGTTGTGGATCATGTAGAAGACTGGCAAAGAACACAGTGATCCATTACAGTTATGGGCATTAGGGTTTAACCCAGATAAATGTGAGATGTTGCACGTTGGTAAGGAGACAGTGCACTGTTAAGGGCAAGATCATGTATAGTGTTGCTGAGCAGAGCGATCTTGGGATCCAAGTTCACAGCTCCTTGAAAGTTGCTCCTTTGGTTGATAGGGTGGTTAAGAAGGTTCATGGAATACTTGATTTTATTAGTCTAGACATTGAGTTCAAAGATCAAGAGGTTATTTTGCAACTTTATAAAACTCTGGTTAGGCCACATCTGGAGTACTGGATACAGTTCTGATTGCCCCACTATAGGAAGGATGCTGAGGCTTTGAAGAGGGTCCAGAAGAGGTTTAACAAGGTGCTGCCTCATTTAGAGGGCATGTGCTATCCTCCAGAGGCTGGATAAATTTGGGTTGTTTTCTCAGGAGCAGCAGAGGCTAAGGGGAGATCTGATAGATGTTTATAAGATTATGAAAGGCATAGACTGGGGGGCAGAGAGTATCTGTTTCTCTGGTTTGAAATACCTAATACTAGAGGGCATGCATTTAAGGTGGGAGGGGGTAAATTCAAAGGGGATGTGAAGGATAAGTTTTTTACTCAGAGAGTGGTGAATGCCTGGAATGCTGCCTGGTATGGTGGGAGAGGCAATTATGTTAGAAACTTTTAAGAGACGCTTGGATAGATGCATGAACATGAGGAAGATAGAGGAATATGGACATTGTGCGGGTAGGAGTGATTAGTGTTTGGGTATTTTTGATTTGTTTTTTAGCTGGTTAGACACAACACTGAGGGCCGTAGGACCCGTTCCTGTGCTGTACTCTTCTATGTTCTATGTTCCTAAAACATCACATCTACTTCTGCACATTGGGACTGTTATGGCTATTACTCTAAGCCTGTTGTTACCTAGCAGTCAAGTCAAGGAGACGGACAAAAGGGAACTGGAATGGAAGGTAAAACACTGCCAATTCACTTATTTCTTATGGAATCATAGAGAGATACAGCACAGAAAGAGCCTTTTACACACTGTTCACATTTACTATCAGTCACTCATTTACACTAATCCAACTTTAAACCCATATTCTTATTCTCCCCAAATTCTTTTGAACTTCTGCCAGATTCTATCACTTACCTACACATTAGGGACAATTTACTGTGGCCAGATAAACTACCAAGCTGCACATCTTCGTGATGTGGGAGTAAACTGGGGCACTCAGCGAAAACCCATGCGATCACAAGGAGAATCAGTCAGGATTGAAGTCAGGTTTCGGGCACTATGAAGCAGTGTCTCTGTTTGCTGCACCCCACTGCTACTATTTGCAGCAATGCGTAGAGCAAAGCAGCCAAATAGTAGTGGTCTGATGCTGTCCCAGCAATAAACACTATCTGAAACTGTACGGCGAGAGAACAGTGTGGTTGTCTCTGACTGTACCCAATTTGGAACTGGAGGAAAAAGCAAACTTCCAATGTTTGTCTCCTTTGTGTCAGAACAGTAAAAAAAAATTGAATGGGCAAATAATTGCCAACATAAGAAAATATTCTGCAGATGCTGGAAATTTAGAGCAACACATAGGAAATGTTGGAGGAACTCAGCAGATCAGGCAGCATCTATGGAAATGAATAAACAGTTGACGTTTTGGGCCGAGACCCTTCAGCGGGACGGGAAAGGAAAAGGGAAGAAGCCAGAATAAGGCAGTGGGGTGAGAGGAAGAAGTACAAGTTAAAAGGTGATGGGTCAGAGAGTTGGAGAGCAGCAGATGTCACAGAGGGGCAGCAGTGAGAGACTGTCTAATTTAACTCCCCTCAAAGAGAAGGTTTTTGGTTTCTGGACTCTTCTCGGTTTTATGCCTTTTATATTCTGTGTTTTTGTTCATTCTTTCTTGTTGCCGTTTGGTGTGATTTGTAAGTTTTTTTTGTGGTCATGCAATCATACAGTGCTGGTCAGAACCAAATGGTGAAATAGAGCCAATCAGTGAACCTGCTGACCCTGAGAACTCCTCTTGAGCTGTTCAAAGCGACCTTGACTTCGTAGATGTGGTCAGGAACTATCTTTGAGGATTATGAGACCTTACATGATTGGTCAATCGTGTTAACTAGAATAGTGTAAAGGTAGCTTGCCGAAAACTTACTCTATCCCGACTAACATTCAGATCCAATCTGAATCCTTGTCAATGTAATTTTTGCTGTTGTGATCTTCTTCATCTTCACCTCACCATTCCTTTGTGTGCTGCTCCCATTGTTCCATGCGCGTCAACTTCCTGCTGTTGTCAACATCCAATAGGCATTCCTAGTTTGTGTTAATTTCTTATTTTAATTTAGCACCATTAACGATGGCTAATATTTAGGGCTCAAACTCTATGAGTCTGAAGGTGGTGAATCCTTGAATTCTAATCCTGCTAAGAAACAGAAACTACAGAAAGTGCATCAATACAATGTTACATACCTGGAGAATGGTTTTATTCCATTCCCATCAGATCAGTGACACCCCATGTGTCTTATTTGTAATATTGTACTGTTTAGTGAAGCCATCAAGATTGCAGAAACACTTCTGTAAAAGGTACCCTGAAAAAGGCCACTTATGGTATTACTCAGTTCCAGAAGGTGAAAGAAACATTTGAAAAGTGTTGCATACTCAAGGCATTTACCAAGAAAGCTAAAAATGACCTTGATGGTGGTCTTATTAATTCTTATAACATTTCTGAAATGATAACAAAGTGTGGAAAATCTCGTACAGCTGGTGAAAGATTAATGATGCCTGCTGTATCAGAAGTGCTCACCACTGTTCTCAAAATGGATACCAGTATTTTAAAAACAATTCCTCTGAGTAATAACTCTGTACGGTTTATCAAAAATGGAAAAGTTTAGGAAGAGATTCTATTTTGTTAAAAACAAATATCAACAGAGAATCAATCCACAACAAGCTCAAAATGGACTTTGAGGATAAAAGTATTCCGATTGGCAGCATGACTTCTTGTGAACAGATGGAGCACCATATATGTATATATATATATATATATATATATATATATATATAAAACAGGTTGCCATGCTGGTTTAGTGGCATTTAAGAAAAAAGAAATTCCAAGTCTGTTTGCAATCCATTGTCAATATCTTGCAGCCAAAAACCTCAGCCAGTGACTTTTTTCAAGCATGACTATCTTGTAATATCTGCTATCAACAAAATTGAAGCTCATCCTTTAAATAGCAGAATATTTTGCAAGTTATGCCAAGATAACAATAAAGTGTTTGAATGCTTACTTCTTCACACTGAAGTGCATTGGCTGTCAAAAGGCTGCTGCTTAAAATGTTACTTTGATCTTTTTCACACCGTAGTTGAATTTTTTTCTCAAAGTTGATAAGAGCTTCAGAAACAAGATTGAACTTCTACACAGAGTTATGACATACCTAGCTGATCTGTATGACAAAACAAACATTCTAAATATGAAACTGCAGGGTGAGAATTTCAATTTAATCCAGGCAAAAAGTGCAGTGTCCACTTTTATCAGAAAATTGGAAATAAATAAGCAAAATATTGGGAGAAAAATGTTCTCACAGTTTCACAATGGAAAGTATGGCACTCTCTTTCACAGATGGTGATTTGCAACAGCAGTGCTTACACCTGTAGTCACTGAGGAAGGATTTTCAGAATCAGTTCAAGGATTTGAAGGATTTGGAAATTCTTTACTGGGTAATAAACACATTTCTTTGCAAGGTGGAAGAACAGGAAGAGAACTGGCAAGAAGAGAATAAAGAAATTCAGAATAACAAAGAAGCAAAAATGTTTTTCCAAAATATCGGCTTTTGTAGCAACATACACAAAATGCTGGAGGAAATCAACAGGCCAGGCAGCATCTTTGGAAAAAAATAGGGTTGATGTTTCGGGCCAAGACCCTTCAGCTTTTGTGGTATGTAGCTACACTGTTATAGGAAGTTTCCTGGTCTTTCGAGAAGAGCCAAACTCCTCTTCATTGCATTTTCATCCTCCTACCTTGTTGAATGAGGCTTCAGTGCAGTGACCACATACTCAAGAAAAACAGAAACCGCTTGAACTTTGTTACACGTGGGGACTTAAGACTTTTGCTGTCACAAATTGAACCAGATGTTTCAACTCTTGCTAAAAACCATCAAGCTGAAGGATCACATTGATATGGAAGCTGTTGTAGAGCGCACTGGTACTGTGTAAGCTAGGTTTAAAATTTAAAGCAGAATTATTTTTCTCATAGTAGCATATGGTAGACATGTTTTTACACTATGAGGGTGTCGGAAAATATCTTGAGCCTAAGGGGAGAGTTGGCAAGTATGAAGGTGCTATACGGGGGTGTTGGCAAACATGAAAGTGCTTTAGGAAGGTGTTGGGCTGAAAAAGGTTGGGAAACACTGGTGTAGATCATGAATCCTTTGAGAAAGGAAGCTGAGCAAACTCATACAATGTGCAGTATCAACAGAATACCACATGGGGTCAGTGTAGATAAAGGTTACATGAGCTACAAATATCTTTAGTTTGAGTGCAGTAATCATACTCTGCCAGCAGAGAGCCACAGCTGTACAGATGAAAATACCACATCATTAATTCCCTGACAAGCGCTCACACTCTAGGTCCCAAAGCATGTGATTACCAGAATTAACTTCCTGGAATGTAACCTCACAGAGATATTAGACGAAGCATAATGAAGGAAAATCTGAATAATTTTTGCATCTGCTTTTTAGATTAGAAGTGATTCGCTGAACATACTTTATGAAATCATAAAGAAACCAAGTGTAACAAAGATAGTAATAAATATTAAAAATCTTTATCCTGATTCCAGTGTCAAGTGCTTTAGCTTGGAAACTTTACCTGGCCAGTCAAAGGCAGAGCATATCCATCATGCATTTATATTCCAAGCTCACCATTCCCATTTTGGATGGATTCTTATATTCTATCCCCTTAGGTCACTTTGAAGGAATTGGCAACATTTCTACCTTAAAAATAACTGCCTTGCTGTGACTATACAGCAATTTAATGATAATCTGCTCCAAACAAGTTATGTAGTTCCAGACGAGAAAACCTGCTGATGCTGGAAATCTAACTTCCCATCTTTTTTTCCAGAAGTGATAAAGGGTCTCGGCCCAAAACGTCGACTGCTTACTCCCTTCCATAGATACTGCCTGGCATATGGAGTTCTTCCAACACTTTGTGTGTGTTGCTTATGTACTTCTAAACCCTTATGCTGAAGGAAGGATAAACTTGCGTTGGAGACAAGGAAGCATAGACTCCTTAGATTAATTTATGAAGATAGAGTTGTCCTTTTTTTAGATAGATTGGCCTAAACTCACTAAAATTTAGAAGAATAGAAGGTGACCTCACTGAGAGATTCAAGATGTTGTGAGGGGTTCATGAACTGAGAGACTGTCTCCTCCAAATGTAGAGGATGTGGTTTCCAGATGCAAGGTCAGTTGCTTGAGATGCAAAGCTATTTTGCATTGGGGTATAAATATTCTTATATTATTTTCTGGAGGGCTCTGGATTCTCACATGTTAATATGCTCCAACAGTCATTCAAGTGAAGACCAAGCCCTAGTCAATGAGAAACATACCAAAAGAGATGTCCTGTGCATCAGTGAGGCTGCCCAGGGATGGAGTAAAGTTGGCAGTGGGAAGCCAGGAGACCTATCAAGCCCAGCCTGAGGAAGCCTAATTGTTAGCTGTAAGACTGAGGATACTCATAGAACAAAGTAATGTTGAAAAATATCATGATCTTGTAAGATATTGTATATAAAGTAAACATGAGAAAATATGCAGATACCAGAAATCCAAGCAACACACACAAAATGCTGAAGGAACTCAGAAGGCCAGCATCTATGGAAAAGAGTAAACAGTTGATGTTTTGGGCCAGAAGTGGAGAAAAAAAGATGAGAAGTCAGAGTAAGAAGGTGAGGGGAGGGGAGGATGAAACACAAGTTAGTAGGTGACAGGTGAAACCGGGAGAGAGGGAGGGGTGAAATAATGAGCTGGGAAATTGACTGTTGAAAGAGATAAAGGGCTGGAGAAGGGGGAATATGATAGGAGAGGACAGAAGGCCATGGAAGAAAGGGAAGGGGGAGGATCACTGGGGGTAAGCAATGGGCAGGTAAAGGGATAAGGTGAGAGAGGGAAATGGGAATGAAGAATGATAAATGGGGGTGGGGGACGTTTGCAGAACTTCGAGAAATCAATGTTGATGCCATCAGGTCAGAGGTTACCGTAGCAGAATATAAGATGTTGCTCCTCCAACCTTAGTCTGGCCTCATCACAACAGTAGAGGAGGCCATGGACTGACATGTAGGAAGTAGAATTAAAATGGGTGGTCACTGGAAGAACCCAGTTTTTCTGGCAGACAAAGCGTATGTGCTTGGTGAAACAGTCTCCTGACCTACAGGAGGCCACACCGAGAGCACCAGACACAGTAGATGCCCCCAACAGACTCACAGGTGAGGTGTCGCCTCACCTGGAAGGACTGCTTAGGGCACGATATGGTAGTGAGTGAGGAGGTATAGGGACAGGAGTAGCACCTGTTCTGCTTCTGAACAGTAGTGAGGGAGGAGGAGTAGGGGCAGATGTAGCACTTGTTCCACAGACTTCAGTCCCGATGAAGGGTCTCAGCCCAAAATGTTGGCTGTAATCTTTTTCATAGATGCCGTATGGCCTGCTGAGTTCTTCCAGGATTGACACTGAATTAATCAGGGTAGGGATTCATCCATTCATGTGCAAAGTAGAAGCAAAGGTTTTTATATGTGTTTTGACTTCTCCTAGTTGATTATTGGTGTTTATTTCCCGATGTTGCTGTTGAAAGGATGAAAAAACTATCAGCGGTCTTTACCATACACCATGATGCTGATAACAATTTAAAGATTTTAGGGCAAATGTCAGTCACAACCTTAGATTATGAAAAGTATGAACTAAATTTAAGTATTTCTCTAAATTATTTTGCAAGAAGAAAATGAGTTGTATTCAATGTAACTAGTATTTGATGATGATGATGAAGTCAACTCAGACCTGAGCAGCCAGCGTGGGCATTTTCATGCCTTACAAGGTGCAGTTCGAAAGGCTGTGTGGGGCGCCACTCCTCTCACAGACATTTCGCAGTATTATTTTACGAGGCCGAGTTGCCAGCTCAACATCAACCAGGCGCGGATGGAAAACACGCATGGGGGAGGTCTGTCACTGGATCGAACTCGGGAACCTCCGTTCTCGAACCCGGCGCTGATCTCACTGCGCCACCAGCTACTATTTAATATGCTATAAAGTCATGTGTATACATATTCCACCAAAGTGAGAAGTTGAAATAACCCTGTAACTTAATGGTAAAGTACTTAGGAGTCAATCATTAGCGCAGGATCAAAACTATTTTAAATAATTTTGACTATATGATTAAATCCTCAGTTACATTTAAATTGCTATAGCAGTATCAGTTATACAGAGTTAAGTCTCCAGGGTTTTAAATCTATGAGCTGTTTCTGGATTTTATGTTGTTAATTCTATTCGAAGTAGCCCAAGTTTTATCTGCTTTGACTTAAAGGGTGATCTATCAAAACCATAATGTTAAAAGCAAAAGTACTCAGCACTGAACCAGATTTCTCCAAAACCTGATTCCCCGAATTTTACTTAAAGTCCGAACTTGAAATGTCAAAATGTAATACAGGAGGAAGTATACTATAAGACTTCCTTCTTTCATTTAATAGCACTACTAACAGATTACTAACATTGTTTATTTGAACGTACATTAAATATTAGCAAAAACCACATGTCAGTCTATGCTATACTTCAATCACTGTATTTCGAATATAGCCATTGGAATGAATAAATGTCCATACTGTATCTAATCCCTGGAAATTTCACCTCAGCAAAGAAATCCATTAAGATTTTCTATTGACAAAGATTGTGAATCTCATAAGCATGCAAGTACAAGCTCTGGCTACAGAAATGGAAAACAATGCTACTTTGATTGCTGGGATGTACTTGGGAGACATTGAATGTTTACGCAGAGAAAGTTTACCCAAGGGAGGACAGACAAATTTGAGGATTGATCACAAAAAAATTCTTTCCAGTCAAAAGCAAGACATCATGCCATAATCTCTTCAATATTACAATTTCCAATGATCAAGGACACACAAATTATTAATAGCTGCCTGGGATTATAGTGTTTTTTTTACAGTCTCCTGGGCAAAAATACACAATATAAGCCTCTGACAGTGAGCTTGTTGTCATGTATAAATGCAATCTTTTTCTTTTTGGTCACTAAATACTCCAACATTATTCTCAGGATATGATACTACCAAAATTTGTGTGGAGATGTTGAGAGATGCCTTGTCACTTCTCTGGCAACTGCCATAATATCAATACTGGGATATTCAGCAAGATCGAATGTCAGGTTGCTCCCAGTAAGAGAACAAGTGGAAAAAGTCATACAGTCACACAGCATAGAAACGGGCCCTTCAGTCCACAAGTCCATTCTGTCCATCAAGCATGCTATTCTCATTTCTCCTCATATTCCCATTAAGTCCCTTTGGATTCAACGTAAGGACATGTTACAATGGCCAATTTATCTAGCACTCAGCATGTTTTGGGAGGTGAGAGGAGAATGGAGCATCCAGCCAAATCCCATGCATCACTAGGAGGTTGTGCAAACTCTACACAGACAGCATCAGAGGTCAGGATTGAATCTAGATCAAGGATCTGTGAGGCAGCCGTTCTGCCATCCGTGTCATAGTGCTGATTGTTACCCATCTATAGAATAAAGGAACCATTAAAACAAATTAGGATTTGTTTCAAAGTTTGGTTACAACAGGGAATTTTATCCTTAATTCCCAATTAACTTAATTTGAATTTAGACAGAGATGCTGAGTAAAGTTTCAGGATAATATATCCAGTTCCACTAAAGCATGCACTGGGCTGGCTAACATAGAGGGAAATGTTCCATGATGGCTGCGACTGTATTAAAGTGCACACGAGTTATCAAAGGTAGCAACTGAGGCTTTGGTGAGGGAGATCCGGAGAGGTAAAGTCCTGTCATTACAGTGGATTTTGGGGATATCACTGGGAACAGGAATCTTTCTTGTCCTTTGTCATCCTGTCTTGCAACAGCCTGCAATGCTCTGCCTAGCCTCATGTGATCCTGAGCAAAATTCTCCTTTTTCTCCCAATGTTATGACAGGGTGCCACAAATGCACAGTTGAATGTCTGCTTGCTATAATGCAGTTATTTTTGGTGCACAGTAACATTAGGTATTTGATGGTAATGTAGAATCAGCTTTAGAAAAAAGAGAAATTAGTCAATATCAAGTGTAAGACAATGTGAGGATACTTTACAATAAAACTCAAAAATTCTTTTTATTAATCACTTGTGCAGTTCCTGACAGGATCACATTCAATTCACTATTGGTGCTAACATTTTGCTTAACAACAATCAGAGAAGGACATTGACCTTAATGGTACATTGGTAATGATAGGTAGTAAGCAGAAACACACATTATGGCTTGAACAAACAGACGGGAGAAGAAGAGAGGGACAGAGATGAAGAGGAGGATAGAGATGAAGAGGGAGAGTGGGAAAAATTGCAGATAGAAAGGGAGACGAGATATGAGACAGAGAGGGCTTCCAGATAAACAGAGGGAGAGTTTGGTACAGATGAATAGGGTCTATACGAGGTGGGATGTCCTGTGCTTTATGGAGTCCAGTAGATCTCCTGCAGCCTTCATCAGAACAGCTGGCAGGAGGTTGCCTGAGCAGTTTTCTCCGAGTGAAAATGAAGCAAAGCTTTAAGACATTACAGAAGGTCATAAGATTTAAAAAAGATGAATTTCAGCCATGAAAATTCTTCTCCCTCATACAGACATGCACACCAAACTGTTACTCACGTACTTATTACTGCAGACTGCATCCTGCTCTCCCTGACTATACCAGTCCCACCATCATCACTCAAAATTACACAGAGGTTAAGCTAGGATCATGGATGCCTTACTTCTGTTAAGCAGAAACAATGAGGATTAGACTGGAGGCTAACCATGTGGATGGTTACCCCTAAAGTGCTGAATCTCACCAAGCTGCAAAAGAGTTATGAGGCAGAAGGGTACAAAATCTGCCAAATATGCTCAGTAATGATCATTGTGATCACTTTCTGTTCTTTGAAATCATCTGCAGTAGACATTCCCAATAACATCTCAGTGCTGCATCAGTGTAAAGGAGTTATTTTGCAGCTTTCAAGCCTAACTCTCTTCTGATGAAGGGCCTGGTCTAAAACATTGTTTAAACTTTTCCATAGCCTGATGAGTTCCTCCAGCATTTTGTGTGTATTACTTTGATTTCCAGCATCTGCAGATTTTGGCTGCATTTCATTGGCTTTGCATCTGTACCCGGCACAATGACAATAAAGTTGAATCAAAACAAATCAATTTTCTCTTGTTTGTAACTCTCTTCTGCTTTGCTTTTTCACTTTCTCATCTCCAGGATGTGAAGGACGGAAAAGTGGAGAGGGAGAAGGAGAAGGTGATTAAGAAAACACCATGCCATTGTGTCAGACTCCCCACAATAGTGCTTCAAAGGCTAGCTCCATGAAGGAAGACTATCACAGGCTCAAGAGAAGCATGTCATGGGAGAAATGCCAAGCACTCGCAGATTGCAGACTAACATAAAGTGTGGGAAACCTGGTGTGGGGGTTCACCAGGTAAAGGGTTGAGAAGGGACAGTCTAGTCATCTATTCCACATCAGAATATTTAGGAGATGAACATGTTTGGAATCCTGTCTTGATAAGGCTGATACAAATGTACAGCTAAATGGTTAGAATGTTCCTGAGGCTCAGCTGGTCAAATATAGGTGATGTCAATAAGCAGTCCACCTTCATACTCTGAGAGGAGGGTAAGCACAGCCAGGAGACCATGGCCTTCACTCCAGAGATCAAGCATACCACATTGCAAGGGATGAATGACAGTCCTGTCACACAGTTGCAGCTAGGAGAAGAGACATCTAGCCACATTTTGCCAGAACAAGTGGGATCTCTCAGTGGCCACCCATTTTAAATCCACTCCCATTCCCATTCCAATATGTCCATCCATGGCCTCCTCCATTGTTGTGATGAGGCCACGCCTAGGTTGGAGGAACAACACCCTATATTCCATTTGGGTGGCCTCCCACGAAAAATCAATTTCTCAGACTTCTGGTAATGCCCCCCACTGGCCCCCGCTTCACCATTTCCCATCCCTTTTTATTACAACCACGGATTCGGCAGCACAGTAGATACAGCAATTGTGCTTGTGAATTTGCAAGTGTCAGCTAGTTATTATTTAATCATGATAGTATTTAACTCCATACTTGTCTTCATAGTGCTTGTCGAGACTTGGACAGAGCATAGAACATAGAATAGTACAGCACAGTACGGGCCCTTCAGCCCACAATGTTGTGCCAACCCTCAAACCCTGCCTCCCATATAAGCCCCCACCTTAAATTCCTCCATATACCTGTTTAGTAGTCTCTTAAACTTCACTAGTGTATCTTCCTCCACCTCTGACTCAGGCAGTGCATTCCACGCACCAACCACTCTCTGAGTAAAAAACCTTCCTCTAACAGCCCCCTTGAACTTCCCACCCCTTACCTTAAAGACATGTCCTCTTGTATTGAGCAGTGGTGCCCTGGGGAAGAGGCACTGGCTATCCACTCTAACTATTCCTCTTATTATCTTGTACATCTCTATCATGTCTCCTCTCATCCTCCCTCTCTCCAAAGAGTAAAGCCCTAGCTCCCTTAATCTCTGGTCATAATGCATAATCTCTAAACCAGGCAGCATCCTGGTAAATCTCCTCTGTACCCTTTCCAATACTTCCACATCCTTCCTATAGTGAGGCGACCAGAACTGGACACAGTACTCCAAGTGTGGCCTAACCAGAGTTTTATAGAGCTGCATCATTACATCGCGACTCTTAAACTCTATCCCTCAACTTATGAAAGCTAACACACCATAAGCTTTCATAACTACCCTATCCACCTGTGAGGCAACTTTCAGGGATCTGTGGACATGTACCCCCAGATCCCTCTGCTCCTCCACACTACTAAATATCCTGCCATTTATTTTGTACACTGCCTTGAAGTTTGTCCTTCCAAAGTGTACCACCTCACACTTCACCGGGTTGAACTCCATCTGTTACTTCCCAGCCCACTTCTGCATCCTATCAATGTCTCTCTGCAATCTTTGACAATCCTCTACACTATCTATAACACTACCAACCTTTGTGTCATCTGCAAACTTGCCAACCCACCCTTCTACCCCCACATCCAGGTCGTTAATAAAAATCACGAAAAGTAGAGGTCCCAGAACAGATCCTTGTGGGACACCACTAGTCACAATCCTCCAATCTGAATGTACTCCCTCCACCACCACCCTCTACCTTCTACAGGCAAGCTGATTCTGAATCCACCTGGCCAAACTTCCCTGGATCCCATGCCTTCTGACTTTCTGAATAAGCCTACCATGTGGAACCTCGTCAAATGCCTTACTAAAATCCATATAGATCACATCCACTGCACTACCCTCATCTATATGCCTGGTCACATCCTCAAAGAACTCTATCAGGCTTGTTAGACACGATCTGCCCTTCACAAAGCCATGCTGACTGTCCCTGATCAGACCATGATTCTCTAAATGCTCAGAGATCCTATCTCTAAGAATCTTTTCCAACAGCTTTCCCACCACGGATGTAAGGCTCAGTGGTCTATAATTACCCGGACTACCCCTACTAACTTTTTTGAACATGGGGACAACATTCGCCTCCCTCCAATCCTCCAGTACCATTCCTGTGGACAACGAGGACATAAAGATCCTAGCCAGAGGCTCAGCAATCTCTTCCCTCACCTCGTGGAGCAACCTGGGGAATATTCCATCAGGCCCCGGGGACTTATCCGTCCTAATGCATTTTAACAACTCCAACACCTCCTCTCCCCTAATATCAACATGCTCCAGAACATCAACCTCACTCATATTGGCCTCACCATCATCAAGTTCCCTCTCACTGGTGAATACCGAAGAGAAGTATTCATTGAGGACCTCGCTCACTTCCACAGCCTCCAGGCACATCTTCCCACCTTTATCTCTAATCGGTCCTACCTTCACTCCTGTCATCCTTTTTTTCTTCACATAATTGAAGAATGCCTTGGAGTTTTCCTTTACCCTACTCGCCAAGGCCTTTTCATGCCCCCTTCTTGCTCTTCTCTGCCCCTTCTTAAGTTCCTTTCTTGCTTCCCTATATTCCTCAATAGACCCATCTGATCCTTGCTTCCTAAACCTCATGTATGCTGCCTTCTTCCACATGACTAGATTTTCCACCTCACTTGTCACCCATGGTTCCTTCACCCTACCATTCTTTATCTTCCTCACCAGGACAAATTTATCCCTAACATCCTGCAAGAGATCCTTAAACATCGACCACATGTCCATAGTACATTTCCCTACAAAAACATCATCCCAATTCACACTCGCAAGTTCTAGTCTTATAGCCTCATAATTTACCCTTCCCCAATTAAAAACTTTCCTGTCCTCTCTGATTCTATCCTTTTCCATGATAATGCTAAAGGCCAGGGAGCGGTGGTCACTGTCCCCCAGATGCTCACTCACTGAGAGATCTGTGACCTGACCCGGTTCATTACCAAGTACTAGATCTAGTATGGCATTCCCCCTAGTCAGCCTGTCCACATACTATGACAGGAATCCATCCTGGCCACACTTAACAAACTCTGCCCCATCTAAACCCTTGGAAATAATCAGGTGCCAATCAATATTAGGGAAGTTGAAGTCACCCATGATAACAACCCTGTTATTTTTGCACCTTTCCAAAATCTGCCTCCCAATTTGCTCCTCTGCATCTCTGCTGCTACCAGGGGGCCTATAGGATACCCCCAGTAGAGTAACTGCTCCCTTCCTGTTCCTGACTTCCACCCCTACTGACTCAAAAGAGGATCCTGCTACATTACCCACCCTTTCTGTAGCTATAATAGTATCCCTGACCAGTAATGCCACCCCTCCTCCCCTTCCCCCCCCCCCTATCCCTTTTAAAGCACTGAAATCCAGGAATATTGAGAATCCATTCCCGCCCTGGTGCCAGCCAAGTCTCTGTAATGGCCACTATATCATAATTCCATGTATGTATCCAAGCTCTCAGTTCATTGCCTTTGTTCCTGATGCTTCTTGCATTGAGGTACACATATTTCATCCCTTCTACCTTACTGTCTTTACACCATTTATTCTGCATTTCTTTCCTCAAAGCTCTCTATATGTTAGATCTGGCTTTACTCCATGCACTTCTTTCACTGCTCTATCGCTCTGGGTCCCATCCCCCTTGCAAATTAGTTTAAACCCTCCCGAACCATGCTAGCAAATCTACCTGCAAGGGTATTGCTCCCCCTCGAGTTCAGGTGCAACCCATCCAATCTGTACAGGTCCCACCTTCCACAGAAGAGATCCCAATGATCTAAAAATCTAAAACCCTGCCCCCTGCACCAACTCCTCAGTCACACATTCAACTGCCATCTCCTCCAATTCTTACCATCTCTGTCACGTAGCACTGGCAGCAATCCTGAGAACGCCACCCTTGAGGTCCTGTTCTTCAGACTCCTGCCTAGTTCCTGAAACTCACACTTCAGGACCTCATCCCTCTTCCAGCCTATGTCGTTGGTCCCTACATGTATCACGACTTCTGGTTGATTTCCCTCTCGTACCAGGATGTCATGCACCCGGTCAGAGACATCCTGGACCCTGGCACCCGGGAGGCAACAAACCATGCGGGTGTCCTTCTCACGTCCACAAAATCTCCTGTCTGCTCCCCCACAAAATCTCCTGTCTGCACAGCAACACTTCACTGCCTGTTTGCTTTTGGCCTTCCCTGAGAAATTGGACTTTGGAGGCAACAGACTCTGAAGACTAATGGTATTCGTTTAATATTTAGATTTTCTTTTCAGCTGCAGTGTAGGCTCTATTTGCCATTTGAGAGTTTTAGTTAACAGCCCTATTTGGCCTAGTGGTGATTGTTTTATTTTCCCTTTAACACTGTTCACATTAAAGTTTGTGAACCATCGACCTGCTTCAGTGTCTCTCACTCCACACTTGAGCTATATCCAAACCGGGTAACAGCAAGACGCAACAAGCACTACGACAACAAGTATGGAGTTAAATACTATCAGGATTAAATAATAATTTGCTGACACGTGCAAATTCACAAGCGCAATTGTTGTATCTACTGCGCTGCCGAATCCGTGGTGGTGACACCTCTTCCCTCTCTCACTTTATCTCCTTGCCTGGCTAACCCCTCCCTCTGGTGCTCCTCCCCTTCTTTTCTTTCTTCCATGACCTTCTGTCTCATTCACCAACTTCCCAGCTCTTGGTTTCACCCATCACCTGCCGCTTCTCTCCCCATCCTCCTACCTTTTAAATCTACTCCTCAGTGTTTTTTCTCCAGTCCTGCCGAAGGGTTTCAGCCCAAAACGTTGAGTGTACTTTTTTCCATAGACGCTGCCTGGCTGCTGAGTTCCTCCAGCATATTGTGTGCGTTGCTCTAGCTACTTTTATTCACTTGGCCCATCCATAACTTTGTTGCACTGAAGTTGTTCTACGTTCTCTGGGTCTGCTACATGTCACTTGGAAGAAGTGCGAGGCTTTCAATGAGCAGAGAGCTGCTGCTCATGCACAGATTGTTGCTCTCAGTGAAAACAGCGGTGCAACCCATGAGCAGCTCTGGCAGACTGCCTCCAGATGAAAGAGTAATGGGAGCTTCCAGAATAAATGGCATTCACTATCAATAATCCTTTCATGCTCCATGACATTTTAGGCCAAGGAAATCACGTTCGTGGAAGAAAAGGTCCATGTCTTTAACTGGAGTCTTCATGGTTATCCAAATAAAGTCAGAGGTTTCCAGTACTCATGGGAAGCCGCCAATGCTGACAAATTCCAGTACCCAGTGGCCAAAATGCCACCTGTTCCTTACTGAAATTGAAAAAACCTTGACATCCTGGGTGGCTCCTCTGGTGCTACAGTGAGCAGCCTATTTAGAAATTTGGCATTGTTTTGTTGAATCCTAATTGAACGATCAAGTGGCTATAAAGTAGAGAGTCATCTGACCTTGGCCCCCCACATAGAGAACAGTTGAGGCATGAAAGCATAATCAAAGGTTTTACCCACAGACTGTTATATTTCCCTCTGATTGTTGATTTGATTGCAAACCCGAGCTTGCAATCAAGTCTATAATCAGAGGGATATGTAATTAGATTACTCATCAGACAGGTCCAGAACTTACTTAGCATCTCTGGGAATGAACACTTCACAGATTGATACACCTTTATCTCCTGCCCCAAGCATCCCAACTCTCAAGTAGTTGGTCATAGTTTTCCAAAAACTTCCAGTAATGGAGTGTTATTGGCACTGAAGTATCTGCTGAAAACTTTATTAAGCTCTCAAAGTTCAAAGTACATTTTCAAAGTATGTAGGTGTATACAACCCTGAGAGTCTTCTTCTCCCAGACAGCCACAAAACAAAGAAAGACCATGGAACCTGATAAAAGAAAACATCTAACACTCGGCAGATTAAAAAAAAGAAGGAATCATGCGAACTGCAAAAAATGAGTGAATAACACGCAGAATAATAAATATCAAACTGCAGAATCCTTGAAACAGTCTAGGAATATTCAGTTTAGTTCAGTTTAATGCTGTCGTTCATTGATGTGCAATCATCCACAGAACTAGCCCTCACCTTATCAATATCGTGCAAAATAACAATAAAAAGGGAGTAACCAGAAACCAGAAACACGTATAACATGAAATGCAGAGACCTCTAAAAACGAATCCAATCCGCAAACCACAATGATAAAACCTTGCCCAAGACTTGCTGCACCTTCTTCCGTCAGCAGCAAGTGAAAGGGAGCGGAACACCGGTCACATGTAGGCAGATGGCGCTGAACACATGATCGCCTTCCACTCTTACCCTCGTTGATTTCAATCTTGCTCAACGCTTTATTTGGTGATTTGGTCGGGAATTGGAACAGGTCATAGATTCAGAACCAACCGTTCGGCCGCACTCTCCATTCTCAACCTTGCTCTCAACCATGCTGAGTTCCTTTGGAGACACCTAAAGCATCAGATCACTCAGTCGGCCCAAAGCACATGATCAAAATGAATACTACAGGATCCAAGGAGCACAGACAGGTAACAATCCACCATTTAATGATTGTACAAGCACAGATTTCATCTAAGGTGGTAATTTTTGTGAAGCTGATCTTGTATTTTAGTTTAACTACCCATTTTGTTTACCTCAAAGGTGCTTTTTGCAGCTAAAATATCTGAAGTTCTAAGATTCAGGAGATGGCTTTCTCTTGGTAAACATCACTTGGTTCTCAGAACATCCAGGATGGTTCTCTGAATGTCCACTGGCAGGGCTGGTAGAACAATTGTACAATAAGTAAGGGAGGAGAAAACCACAGGTTTTCTGAACAACTCTGAACAAATAGAAGCAGCCTTTGTGCTTTTCCTTGATGAAGGAAGAATTCTCCTGGTACTGAAAATGTAAAACTTAAAATTTCCAGGATTGCTCTTTTCACTACTTCCATCAGTTCCTGTCAAGTGAATCAAAAAATTTGAATTATGTAAGAGCTGTATGCTTATTTTCAGTTTGTTTACTGACCAGCATGATCAGTGCTTCAGGAGGAAAGAGCAACAAAGGGGTAAAAAGCAATCACCCCTCCTCTTCAAACTCAAGGTCACCATATAATCCAAAGTACCAGTCCTGAGAGTCCTTAGATTTCAGAGATGCTGATGAATTCATCAGAGCAGCACAGACAAACGTGCCAGGAAATTAGGCTGAACAAATATTAGCCTTTGAAATGCTTTAGGCACTTATCTGCACAAGGCTGGTGTTCTGTCAAATATTCATCCATTGATTTAAAATGAGTTATTACCTTTGTCATTATAATGGACAAAGAAGTTACATAATAATGAGTTAAACATCTTCATGTGAATATTTGTATGACACGGATTTACTGTCAAAGAAATTACCTCCAAGGAAATTCCACTTCAGGCCTCAAGAAATGATGATTTAGGTTAAAAGTTAGGAGCATTATATGAGCATTATAACCCCATTTGAAGAATATGTCTAAGTCACAGGCCAAATGGCCTCCTTTCATATAGTATTTTCAGATTTCTGAAAAATGGGTTCAATGGCAGTAATTTCTCTTGCTCTGATTTTTAATGCAAACTCAGGAATGTATTGTTTTAGAAAAGTGCTGGTTCTAATCAAGCACGAATCATGGAAAGTTACTGAGGATATACTGGTGCTGATGTGCTCACTAAAAGGGCAATGTGAACTACAATCTGCAAAATATCTCTTATACTTAATCACAAACAAGAGAAAATCTGCTGATGCTGGAAATCCGAGCAACACACACAAAATGTTGGAGGAACTCAGCAGGCCAGGCAACATACATGAAAGAGAGTACAGTCAACGTTTCAGGCCGAGACCCTTCAGCAGGACTTATACTTAATGTTGAATGCAGGATGAAATTTGGCACAAATTGACCTTCATGGAGCACTGGTTTCCAAAATCTCATCCACAGCGTACACTCATACCTGTGGCAAAAGCTGTACAAGGACACTTCTTAAAATATGCAGATTACAGACAACATGACATCTATCATGGACACACCAGGAGCATGAAGCAGCATACAGCAGGTGTCATTCACTGCTAGGCCAGAATTTATTCCTGTCCTTCGAAAAGTTAGCCTACTGAAGACATGTCTTAAAATAGAGGATATAGGATTAAAACATAGAGTAGGAAATCCAGGGATGATTGAATGAAGATTTATTTTTTTACCCAGGGGCTAGTTGAAATTTGGAACGATCTGTCTGGGGAGCTAGTGGAGACAAAGACTCTCACACATTTAGCAAGTGTTTCAATGGCAACTTGAATGTCATGTCATTGAAGGCTGTGGGTCAAGTGCTAGGAAACAGGATGGGCACTTGATACTCAGCATGAATATGGTGGGCTGAAAGGCCTGTGTGTGAATATTCTATGCCTCTAAAAGTCTATATTATTCCTGAACTAAGTATTTTTAGCAGTAAAATACATTTCAAGAGGCAGCTAGCACTAAGGTTACAGCTAAGGCTTCAGTGCAAACATCATTATGAAACAGAGTTGCTTCACACATTGACATTTCTGCAGAATGCTGCCCGCTCTGAATTAAATCACCTACATGTTGCATGGAGGCCATAACAAGTAAGAGGTCAGACGTCAATGAACCCAACCTACTGTATGCTGTAGGACCCTGCACAAACACATTCAGCGGAGGGGCTCAGTGCACTTTAAACATGGCATTTCAGCATTACATCAGCTCTGCTGCTGTATGTAGTACAGCCTCATTTATTTGAAAGAGGTCATCAACCTGGATTGAAATGATAAATGCAATGAAATGATTGCAAAATATTTATAAAATGTTTTAAAAGAGCTTTTGAAATAATTTTTGAAATCTGTTCAAAATGTCTTTTATTATCAGGCACACTTACAAGTTGGTTCTGACAGCAAGATCTCCAGGTCAATCGGACCTGCAGCATCACATAAAATAAGTGTGGTTATGCGTATGGTGTGAGGATGAGCATGGTAAACAGGGATAACCAGTTTCTTAATGAGGTTTGGGTCAGAGAAAAGGCTTCTCATTGAAAATGGTTTCAGATGGCGCTGGTGAATCGCAGCGACTTTTGGCTGGAGGCTGTTGAAGCAAGCAAAACAACTAAATGCTTTGCTAATCACTCTTTTTCTGATAAACAGTCACTGCAGGCACCGAGATGGCAATGGAGCAGAATCGAGGTGAGTCTCCCATTACTGGGAACGAGAAAGAACCAAGGTTCACTGATTTAAATGTTGGGATGGATTAGAAACGTTGGGTTTGTTTCGTGGCTGCCTGTTAGGAGATGAATCACATGTTGTATAATGTATACCTACTCTGGTAATAAATGTATTTTTAACTTTGAATTTTGTACGTCCTCCTTCAGCCCAGGCTATCTGTAAAGAATACATCTAAATATAATTCCAATAATCCAGGGGAAGAAACTGCTCCCCATCATAGTCCCACACCCAGTTACTAACCATCACAGCATTTGCTTGGCTGTAAGATAAACATACAAAACCTGAGATGGCAAAATAAGTCCTGCAAGATAAATGATATCAAGCTAAATTTCATACAATAATCACTTAATTGCTCTCGTGCATTTGCTTAATGACACTTCTCCACTGGAAGTCAGAACATTGCTACTGTATTGGCTGCAGAACTAGCTGGTTAAGTTTCCTGATTTCTATAAGAGCTGACTGCAGATAGCCTTGCAGGGATGTAGGGGAATGTAATTGGTTGAAACGTACATAATTCACAACCACTGATATTGAGTTGAGGTATCACCTTAAGAGGCTGGTCTGATTTGATGACATAATTATGTAAAGGGTTCATGCTATGAGTTCACTTTTTCGGTGTTCAATAAATGATTTGCTATGGCTTTTCTGAAACATAAAATGCCTCCGCTGTTTCATTTGTGAAAACCTACATTGGTGACCCCGATGCTCTGGGATTATTTCGGAGTTATTGACCATGTCAGCCAAAGCAGTCGCATTGAAACTGCTAGGGTTTTGGGATCAAAATGCTTCATTTGGTTCGTACAAGTGAAGGCTTAATTTGCGCTTTGAGAAATTTCTGCCGACAACACTAAAAATATTTCTATGTAGTAGCCTCGCTCAACAACTCCACGGCTGCGAAAGTGCTGGGTCTGCTTGAACAGCTGCCTGAACACAATAAATACCAATTGCAGAAAACATACTTTTTACAGACTTTTGGACTATCGAAGTCTGAGCATGCCAAACAGTTGCTCTTGTTGCCTGGCCTTTGGAATTAATGGACCACATGCTGTCTCTCCTGGGAAATCACCAATCTTGCTTTATTTTTAAAGAACTCTTCACACAGCAAATGTCTTTTCAGGTTTACATAACCCTTGCTAATGTACCTGTGAAGGACTAAAGTGAGCTTGCTAAAATGGCTGCTAGCCTACACTCAGCAGGACTGTGAAGCATCATTCCTCTTCCTTTCTCTACCTTAATCAACTCATCAGCAAAACCCCTGATATAAGGATGCCCGTGGCTGCAAAATGCCAGGCCTGTGCTTTTACCATGCTCGCTTTGGTAGGAACGCTAGGAATTGCTGACCACCTTTCAACTTAGGCAGTGCCAGCACATCGGGATATCAGAGGTCTGTGAACATCATGGGTTCCAGCTGCCAGGATTGTCTACTGTTCATTATGGATTCTCTTTCAGGGCAACACTTCCTATGTGACACGGGTACTCAGGTGAGTGTGCTGCCAGCATCGGCTATTGATGAAAGGTAAAGAGTAACAAAACCTTGCTGCAGGCCGCCAACGATAGCAGGATCCAGACTTAAGGGACACAAAGGGTGACACCCTGCTTCAGTGGGAATGTTACACATGGGACTTAGTCTTGGCTAAAGTGGCTTGACCACTGCTCAGTGCAGAGTTCATGTGTGCCCAAGGACTGTTAGTCGATCTTAAGAGCTGCCAGCTTGTGGATGTTGTAATGTATGGTTCTATTCCTTTTAGAGCAATGACTCCCCTTAGCACTACATATTGATCTGTAGTCTGTGCATGCGCTGTTGTTTACACATGCACATTGTTCTCTCTCTCTCTCTCACTACAATGAGAATGCACCAGTTAAAGCCACCTCCTGCATACATGCTCTTAATTAATTGATATGTAGTTGTGCACAGACACAACAAATTGGCAACAAGTACAAACCTGAATGTCAGAAAATATCACCAGCTGCGCTGACAGTTACGGCACGATTATGGGACAAAACAATGAGAGTTAAACAGCATGGGAATATCATCAGGGATGCTAACAAACATGTGTGTACAGTGCAGAGTAACAGTGAAAGACATGCTGAATTTAAAGTGAAAATAACATGGTTTCAATCGGGGAAGTTGACAAATTTGATAGTGTTCTTGGAGTCATATATCAAGAGACTTGAACTGTGTTGTAATGCAGACAACATGGAGGAGTAAAAGAAAGCTCCTTCACTTCTTAGCTTCATGGGCCCAAGAATGTGCAGTCTCTCATGCACCTCAGTAACTCCTGCAAAGCCAGCAAGCAAGATGTTTGACAAAGTTGTTACAATTTACAAAATCACTTGAACCCTAAACTGCAGGTAATAGCTGAGAGCTTTATATTTTACAAAAGGAACCAGTCAAAAGATGAAAGCCTTTCCGAATACATTGCAGAACTGTGCAAACTTTTTCAGTATGTGACTTCAAAGATGGACTTTCTGATGCATTAAGGGACAGGCTTGTACGTGGCATGCAAAGTCAAAGCACTCAAATGAGGTTACTGGCAGAAAGAGATCTAACCCTATAATGGGCATTGACCATTGCAATATCATTAGAGACTGCAGCAAAGGATGTAGTAGAACTACAGAAAGAGAGGTTAGAAAGTGAAATGCACAAAATGTCACTGAATGGTACAAAAAAATCAAAGATGTCATCGATGTGGCAGATCTTCCCATGATGCAATTCACTATTGCTTAAAAAAGGTCTGCAGAAAGTGTCACAAACAATGGCACATAGAGATAATGTGCAAGGCAGACAAAAAGCGCAACCAAGCGAATAGTCGCAAACATAAAACTAAGCATATGCACACAAGTTACTGAACGTAAAACAGAATCAAACTACATAGAGCCTGACAAAGGTGAACTGTCATGCCTGGAATTGCATAGTACTACTGAAGCAGATCACAAAATCATATGGATCATAATAGATGTGTCAGGTGTAAAACTGAAAATGGAACTGGACACAGGATCAGCTTTATCTATAATTTCAGAGGCTGACTACAATAGATTGTTGTCTAAGATACCATTAAAGAAGGCCTCAGTGTTGCTAAAGACTCACGCAGGTGAAGAAGTGTCTCCCAAAGGTAAACTGAAGAAATGTGACATTTGGAGGCCAAACACAACAACCGCAGATTTATGTATTGCAAAGTGGAGGCCAGCACTTTTCGGATGTGAATGTTTGAGAAAAATCCAACTGGACTGGCATTCAGTCAAAGCTCTCAGTGTGACATCAACAGGCAACAGCAGCCCAGATGGTAGCACTAACCAGAGACTGGCACAACTGCTTAATGCTAATCAGAAGGCGTTTGAGAAGGGAATAGATAAACAGACTGAAGACTTGGCCAAAAGTTCTTCAGGATGCCAAAATTTCAAAATACACCCCCACAAGCACCATTACACCCACAGGAGTGGCCGTTTTCACATGGCAAAGAGTACATATTGGCTTTGCTGGGCAATTCATGGACTCCATGTTTCTGATTGTTTTGGATACTCATCTGAAGTGGCTGGAAGTTATGCCAATGAAGTCAACCATCTCAGCAAAGACCATCTCCAATCTGAGGACTACCTTCACCAGAAATGGCTTACCAGAATAAATTGTGAGTGACAATGGACCTCAATACGTGTCAGAAGAATTCTAACCGTTCCTGAAGAAAAATGGTATCAGGCATTTCAAGTCAGCTCCTCACCACCCAGCAATGAATGGGTAGGCTGAAAGGTTTATCCAAACCTTCAAGAAGTCCATCAAAGTGATGGACAAGGAGGACATTTCTCTACAGCATATGGTTTTGTATTTTGGAACTCTGTTCGTGCGACAACATATGAAACACCCGCATTTCTGCTCATGAACAGAAATCTGAGATCTCATATAGACCTCCTGAAACCAGACCTCTGGAGGGAAGTACAGAATAAACAGTTCAGCCAGTTGCCAAGTGAAGCAGCAAGGAGGATTGAGATTGGACAGGAAGTCCTAGCACATAATTACCGAGAAGACAAGTGGACCCCCGGTAGAATAGCTACAAGAACTGGACCACTGATGTACACAGTGGATATTGGAGATCAGACATGGAGACGTCATAGAAACATAGAAACATAGAAAACCTACAACACAATATAGGCCCTTTAGCCCATAAAGCTGTGCCAAACATGTCCTTACCTTAGAACTACCTAGGCTTACCCATAGCCTTTTATTTTTCTAAGCTCCATGTACCTATCCAGCAGTCTCTTAAAAGACCCTTGTATGGACCAAATACTGTATGTTCAACTGAAGAACACAACTAAGTTGACTGCATCCAACAAAATGGACACATTACAGTCACCGGACTTACCGCTCAGTGATGATGTCACTGACAGCAATGTGATACCAGAAATGGAGGACGTTGCCTTAGGTAAGATACCTAATAAACCTGTTGCCATTACACAGGCCCAGAGGCATGATGAGAATGTTATTGTTCACAAGACACCTGTCAAACCTGATGCCACTCCACCAGTCCAGAGATACTATCCTGAAAGAAACAGAGTGCCACCTAAGAGACTGACATTTAGAACTGGGAAGTTAGTTATGGACTGTTATTATGAAAGCATGTTTACTTAGATTATGGGTTTATGAAAGGGAAAGCGAATGGTTTGTACATATACATTTTATGTTGCACTAATCTAAAGGGGGAGGATATGTAATGCATGGATCTATTTCTTTTAGACCCCCAGCACTACACATTGATCTGTTGTCTGTGCATGCTCTGGTGTATATACATGAGCATTGTTCTCTCTCTCTCTCACTGCAACATGAATACACCAGTTAAAGCCATCTCCTATGTGTGTGCTTTTACTTAATTGGTATATAGTTGTGCACATACACAACAGTTGCCAAGAACTTTGGGTCATTACCCTGCTTCCCCAGTAAATTGCCCACAACAACTCCGTCAAGCACATGCACCACCACACATGAGTTTACCCGACTGCTGGGCAAATTCCCAAACCTCACCGAGCTCACTTGCCAGCCTGATTAGACTGGAACTAGAAAAGCTGACAACCGTGAAGGATGAGTTTGCCAACATGGAAAGACTCGGTGCTGTGCAATCCACAGAGTCATTGAGTTATAGATCACTATAGAACAGTACAACAGCACTACGGCCCATCTAGTCTATGCCAACCTGTCCCGTCTACCTGCACCCAGACCATAGCCCTCCACACCTCTTCCATTCATGTGCCTACCCAAACTTCCCTTAAATGTTGCAATTGAACCTGCATCTACCACTTCCATAGGAAGTTTGTTCAATGCTCACACCACCCCTGTGTGCAGAAGTTCCCCCTCAGGTTTCCCTTAAATATCTCACTCTTCAATCTAAGCCCATGACCTCCAACTCTAGTATCACCCAGCTTCTGGAAAAAAAGCCTGCATGTATTTATCCTATCTAGACCCCTCATAATTTTGTATACCTCTATAACAGCTCCTTTCATTCTCTGTGCTCCTGGGAATAAAGTGCTAACCTATTAAACATTTCCTGAAATGAACCCAGGCCTTCAAGAACTGGCAACATCCTTGTTAATTTCCTCTGCATTTTTTCAAGCTTATTGATATCTTTCCTTTAGGTAGGTGACTAGAGCTGCACAAAATAAACCAAATTTGGCTTCATCGGTGTTTGTAAAATGTCAACAAAGCATCCAAACTCTTGGATTCAATGCTCAGATTTATGAAGGCTACTATGTCAATAGCTGCCTTTATGACCCTATCTACCTGTGACATCACTTTCAAGGAATTATCAATCTGCATTCCCATATACCTTTGACTTACTGCACTTCTCAGTGCCCTACCATTCACTATGTAAGTCCTCTCCTGGTTTGTTGTCCCAAAGTGCAAAACCTCACACTTGTCTGTATTCTCCTCTAGATGGAGCTATAGATTGTTGTAGATAAAAGGGAAACAAAAGAAACAAATCGAAACAGAGGTTCAGCCATAACTGTGGAGAGAGTGAGTGTGTGTGAGAAAGAGAGAATGAGAGGGAGAGAACAACAATTAAGAGATGGTTAGCTGAAATTATTAAATTCAATATTAAGTCCCATGGTTTACAATGTTCTCAGACAGCTGATGATGTTCAGTTCCTCAAGATTACATTGGGCATCACAGGAGCATTGTTGAAGACCAAAAGGAGAGAATCTAATGTGGAAGTGAATTGGACTATTTGAAATTTTCAATCTCTCATCATTTAAAAAGAAAACATACCTTCTGATTTTTTTTTACCAGATTGGATGGCCTCATAGTTTTGCACATAATAAGCCAGTTGCCATATCTTCCTCAGTCACCTAGCCTGATTATATCACTCAATGATGTTCTGCAGCCTCCTCATAGCCGATTTCATTAACAAACCTTGACGTATTATACTTCATCGCTTTACCCAGCTCATTGATTTAATTTGTGATCAGCTAGGGCCCTCAGTATCAGTCCCTGTGGCATCCTTCTATTCAGTTTCCCCATTTTAAATTAATCTGTTTAATTCTACTCTTTGTCTTTTTTTGTCTGTTAGTCAAACCTGAATCCACACTGATATATTATCTTCAATGTACTCTGATTCTATTTAACATTTTTATGAGGCACTTTATTAGTGGCTTTCTGGATGTTTTGAGCCACCACATCAACTGCTTTGCCTTTATTAATTCTGTTAGTTGCAAGATTAAAAACTATAACAGAACTCTGAAACATGAGATCAATAAATCCATGTTGACGCTAATTTCATTTCCCAGTGCTACATTGCCTCTTGGTTAATAAGACACCAGGATTGTTTTGATGACTGATGTCAGGATAACTAGTCCATAGCCCCTGACTCCTTCCCTGCTTAAATAGTGGGATTTATTTTCAACCTTTTTATTAGTGGAAACCATTCTGTAATCTAATAAGTTTTGGAAGATGTCAGTTGGTACTTCTATAATATTCCACAAAACTCAAGAACACAGGTCATCAATCATGGGAATTCATTGGCCGGTAGTCCCTTAAGTATTTCATTTATCAGTTCTTCATAACTGCTAATTTCTTCTCCTCATTTACGCTGCATTTTCAGCCACCCAACATTTTAAGGCTACACCATAATATTATTACTCCTGTCTCAGAATGTAAAGGATACTCACTATTTTTGTTAATCTTTTCATTTGACATATCATTGAAATTCTATTAATCTGTTTTTATTCAATGTTTCTCGTTAACCTATTCTAGTTTTGTACTATTGTTTTCTTTATCAAATGCCCTGGTTCCTTTTTCGCAGTGTCTGGATTTTCTCAATAATCTTTTCCTTTGATCTAATACTAGTTTCAACTTTTGTGTGACCCCTCTATTTCTGTTTATTTTTTTTCTGCCTTAATTGGATATATATCACTTGCAAAATTTGTATTCTTTGAAAGTCAGCTTCTCTAGTTTACTGTAATAACTTGAAATGTAGGTCCTAGACTACCATAGCCAATTCACATTCCTGCTTTTGAGTTAACTTCATTCAAAGTTAAGACACTATAATAAAGGCATCCGTTAGTCTTGTGAAACCGTGGATCTGCGCCTGGAAAGTCTTCACTCTCCAGGGCACAGCCCTGGGCAAGGTTGTATGGAAGACCGGCAGTTGCCCATGCTGCAAGTCTCCCCTCTCCACACCACCGATGTTGTCCAAGGGAAGGTCAAGGGAAAGGGCCAATACAGCTTGGCACCAGGGTCGTCGCAGAGCACTGTGTGGTTAAGTGCCTTGCTCAAGGACACAACACACTGCCTCGGCTGGGGCTTAGACGCACAACCTTCAGGTCACTAGTGGAATGCCTTAACCACTTGGCCACGTGCCCACACATAAGGCACTATATTTTAGCAATATAAGTAGGGATGAGTGGCATACCTTCTCAATTCATTATCCCAAGAAATATGCAGGAATTTAATTAGTGGGGAAATATAAATGTATACATATTACATACATAAGAATATTCTCTAATCCTCCACATATTTAATGATTATTGGCTCCTGCCTATAAACAACCTAGCCCCAAAGTCTTGCCATAACGTAGGTTGTGATTTAACAGCACGTTACCCACAAGGGTGAGGACCAACAGCATTCAGGAGCCTCAACACTATCAAGTAGAAATCAGGCCACTTATTCAGCAATAGAACACTCTGTCCCTCCACCACTGGCTGTAGCGTGTACAATATGGAAAAAGCATTGAAAAAAACCTTCCAAGGTTTTATTAGAAGTACCTTCCAAACCTACCAACTTTACCACATAAAAGGATTTGGCTCAGCTAAGACCCAAGGATGCAACTTAATCTAGTGGCATACTATGCTGGTTTAGGAATACATCTCTCTTCCTTCATCAAATTTTTAAACTCCTTAACTAACAGCACATCTTGAACACTTTCAACACAAACACACACACACACACACACACACACACACACGCACCACACACCACACACACATACTGCAGTCAATCATGAAGTAACTCCATCTCCCTCTCCAACACATTTAGGGATGGACAACTAATGTTGTCTTTGCTAACAACAACTAATAACTGTGTGCTGGAATAAAGTAGTTCAGATGGATGAAACCTTTTGCACATTGTAATTCAAAGCACAGAAGCAACACTGAGTTTCCTGTGTAGCAAGCTGACGCTGGACAATTGCTTGATACATTGCAGTGAAATCCACAGTATTAGTATTGAAGTTGAGACCACAAGCATTCCCAATGACTTGGCCAGCACCTTCGTGCTGTGAATGTTTCACTCCAAGCATGTGGGAAGTTCTGTACCCAAGTTTCTGTGTGACCACAGCAAACTCACTGACAGGATGCTGGTTTTCAAATGGCGTTTCCATGTTCCAGGCATTTCAATGTATAGAAACAAAGCCTATCACATTGATAGCAACACCACCTCTCGGGGTGTTAGGAAAACAGAAGCATAATTTTTCCTCCAACTAGCTCTTCCTGCATCTGGTTTTGCATTACTTTTTCTTGCAAGAAAGAGAAAGGAGTTGCACAATGATTTTGGTCAATGTGCCTGTCATTAGCTGAATAGCTGGCAGTTGTCCAAACCGTGAGAAACTGATTAGAGGTATCAGTTTCTTTGATTATGGAAGAGTATGTAGAGCACAGTACATGTTAGTGTGAGTTTGAGCCCTGGTGAAGATGGTTTGGGAGGAGAGTAAGGGGAGTATGAAGTGCGGCTAAATTAGTGGTGCAGCTGCCACCAAAAGGCACTTTAGCAGTGCATTCAATGATCTGACTTCTGAAGTGAGCATAATGAAGTAGATATGGACCTTCGTTTCTCCAATTCTAATTCTAACCTCCATGCCCATCTTCTACTAGCTAGTGTATGCCTGTCTTCCTGGTTAGGACAAAAGGCCCCATACTTCCATCTCCAAAACTTTAGTGGCAGATCCAAAGACCATGATATTCTCTTTCTTATTTGTAGCATCGTTATTTAGCTTCTCTGGTCAGATCTGGTTGTAAAATGTCTCTTTAAGAGCTATGGATTAGTTTTAATGTGGCTAGACTTCAAATGGAGCAAGTAAAATATTGGAATTCTTTTGAAGTATCCAACCAATAAACAGCCAAATTAGTGCTTGCTGCTTTATGTTACAATCATTATGATTAGTAGGCAGCACTAACCCCTTCATTCCAATGTATGGACTTGGGTTAACTAGGCATACAGTTTCTTTTAGCCTGTATGCTTGCAATACATCTCAGGGAGATTGATTTGTCCCGAATGTGACAACCGAATTCACCCTACAGATTCACATTCATTCCACGACTTAATTTTGTCCTTTTTCCAAATATAAAATATGTCGAATTCCTAATTAGTGCTTGAATGAAGTCTTCTGGATTGACTATTTAATACAAATTTAATATACATTTACCCCTGAATCAGGAAGCGATATTTGTAAATTGAGAGGAAATATCTGGATGAATTGTTCATTCTAAACTATACCACATAGATAAAATGTTAGTTGGAATGTACTCCTTAGGTAGTGAATTCCTAAAAGCAGCATGATGGTCTAAAAATTTCTCAGTGAAGTTATGGAATTTGTCAGTGGGTACTTTGCAAATCTCCATCAGAATGCATTGAATATTAATTCTGGTATTATTTCTTATTAGCTGTGTGTGAATGGAATGCAGGGTGCACAGATCACCTAATTGTCTCCTCATCAAAATAGAACAAATTCTATCTATAAATCTGTGATGGAGAGCGCTCGGTAAGCATGCTCCATACACATGTGCATTTATACACGCATAAACATTCCCTTGTCATTCTGCCATTGTCGCACTTAGTGTGCACTTCAATATTTTCTCCCTGGAATAATTTTATAACGAATTTGGCTTAGTGGTAACTAATTTTCCTACCATACACGGAGGAATATTCTATTTCTTTCGCAATGGGGATGTGTAAGTGCGCATGTAT
Source organism: Mobula birostris (assembly GCF_030028105.1). Classification (NCBI taxonomy): domain Eukaryota; kingdom Metazoa; phylum Chordata; class Chondrichthyes; order Myliobatiformes; family Myliobatidae; genus Mobula; species Mobula birostris. Next base: position 83,458,326 of record NC_092372.1, on the reverse strand, counting down.
TGCTTGCATACTATATTCAGGTAGACACTTCTGTTTATTTTGTAATGTGACTGTAACTACATTCTGGGGTGTATGTAATTTTAAGTTAACTTCGTGGGTAATCAAAGATGGTATGTCTTGGTGCATTAAAAAGGGGCAGATTGCTCTTGGTAGGAGAGAGAGAGAGAGATTGAGATGCCAGTAGTTCACACTGTATATAGTATGTAGGTATAATTGAGTTTTTTGGTAGATATCTTTTTGGAAATATTGGCAATTTTCTTTTCGCTATTTTTGCTAAGTTTTGTAAGTTTGATATTTTTTGATACACCGACTAAACACTCTTGTACGAAGGTGCTAAGTGATTTCAGCCGTGTTCAAAGACGCAATGATTCAAAGTACATTTATTATCAAAGAATGTACGCAGCATACAACCCTGAGATTCATCTTCCCCACATGCAGTCAGGAAACAACAAAGAACCATGGAAGTGACCTACTCAAAGAAAAAAGATCAAACATCAAACCCCCTCCCCCCATGCGCAAGAGAAACAAGTGAAAAGACAGGGTATAAAACAGAAAATAAAAAATATTTCAGTGCAGTTTTCTTCAGTCATAACCCACATACCATAGCAAAAGCATATTTCACAGTGGGAATTGTATGAGTTTCTGCATAGAATGTGAAGAATAATTACACATAAAGACAAACAAGAAAGTATTGAAAGAGGTCACCAAAATAGGGCTTAAAGAGATGTATTTAATGAACATAATTCAGGATATTGTAAATTGTATGTTTAAGGCAATGAATTCTAGAGAATGGGTCATAAATGGCTGAAGGTATGACCACAAGTGACAAGGTGCAAGAAGGAAGGAAATGTAGAAGGAATATAGGCAGAGGTATATAACTTTTAGGATACAAGCTGATCTGGAGAAGTAATACAGGTCCATAATCCCTTATCCGAAATCCTTGGGGCCAGTTGTATTTCAGAATTCAGAATTTTTTGGATTTCAGACCCCCCCCGCCCTCCACCGTCGATACCAAAAGACACGTATGCTCAAGTCCCTTATTTAACCTGTAAGTACAGTGGACTTTAGGACCCAGCGGCGCACCATCCTCCCGTATACTTTAAATCATCTCCAGATTACTGCTCTGCTGGGGGAAAAGCTGACAGCGATGCAGGTGGATGCTTTCCTGGTGTCATGGATTATTGATTACCTGACTGGCAGTCCACAGTACGTGTGCTTGCAACACTGTGTGTCCAACAGAGTGATCAGCAGCACTGGGGCTCCACAGAGGACTGTCTTGTCTCCCTTTCTCTTCACCATTTACACCTCGGACTTCAACTACTGCACAGAGTCTCGTCATCTTCAGAAGTTTTCTGATGACTCTGCCACAGTTGGATGCATCAGCAAGGGAGATGAGGCTGAGTACAGGGCTACGGTGGGAAATTTTGTCACATGGTGTGAGCAGAATTATTTGCAGCTTAATGTGAAAAAGACTAAGGGAGCTGGTGGTGGACCTGAGGAGGGCTAAGGCACCGGTGACCCCTGTTTCCGTCCAGGGGGTTAGTGTGGACATGGTGGAGGATTACTAATACCTGGGGATACGAATTGACAATAAACTGGACTGGTCAAAGAACACTGAGGCTGTCTACAAGAAGGGTCAGAGCCGTCTCTATTTCTTGAGGAGACTGAGATCATTTAACATCTGTCGGACAATGCTGAGGATGTTCTAGGAGACTGTGGTGGCCAGTGCGATCATGTTTGCTGTTGTGTGCTGGGGCAGCAAGCTGAGGGTAGCAGACACCAACAGAATCAACAAACTCATTCGTAAGGCCAGTGATGTTGTGGGGATGGAACTGGACTCTCTGACGGTGGTGCCTGAAAAGAGAATGCTGTCTAAGTTGCATGTCATCTTGGACAATGTCTCCCAACCACTACATAATGTACTGGTTGGGCACAGGATTCAGCCAGAGACTCATTCCACCGAGATGCAGCACTGAGCGTCATAGGAAGTCATTCCTGACTGTGGCCATCAAACTTTACAACTCCTCCCTTGGAGGGTCAGACACCCTTAGCTAATAGGCTGGTCCTGGACTTATTTCCATCTGGCATAATTTACATATTATTATCTAATTTTTTATGGTTTTATATTGTTATATTTATACTCTATTCTTGGTTGGTGCAACTGTAATGAAACCCTATTTCCCTCAGGATCAATGAAGTATGTCTATCTATCTATCTATCTATCTTATAATACCTAATACAATGTAAATGCTATGCAAATAATTGTTATACTGTATTGTTTAGGGAATAATGACAAGAAGAAATTTTATTTCCAACAAAAACATTCAATAAAACATAAAAATATACAGCTTCATACTAACGGAATCAACCACATGGTAAATGACTTATTGGAATAAATGTAGAATGTCACTGTCACTATAAAACTTCAGTAACTTGTATTTCTGTTTATTTAAATCATATACAGTGGTAGTTCCGACACTATTTTCTTCAGCAAGATGCTGCACAGACACGCCATGATCAAGCTTCTGCAATAACCTCACTTTCTGCGTTATTGATAGAGAAGATTCCTTCTCTTTTTCTCATTGTTACCAATAGGGGTATCTGCAGCTCTTTTTGACATCTTCACAGTGAAATTAAACATAAAGTCAACAGTGAACATAAAATATCAGCAAACAGCAAATGCAAGTGTAACCAGTACAAGCGCTGAGCCACAACTGCCGTCTGGCGGCCTCTGCTAGTGCTGCCACATCACACCTGAGTGATGTTAGCTGTTGGCGAAAAAACTTCGGTTTTCGGAGCTTTTTGGATTTCAGGATTTCGGATAAAGGAATGTGCACCTGTATTTTGATGGCAAGGATGTAGATACCACAATGAAAGGGTTAAATCTGCCCTGATGTGTGACAGCGACCCATTGTCAGTCAGCAACCCAGGATCTAAAACTATACAATACTTTGTGCAGATTCAGAGGTGGACAGCAAAGTTCAGGATGAACTAAAGTTCAAAGTACATTTATTATCAAACTATATACGTATACTGTATACAACCTTGAGATTCATCTTCTTGCAGGTAGCCACAAAACTAAGAAACACAATAGAATTCACGAAAAGCACCACACCACAAAGGCAATTATACACTCAATGTGGGCAAACAATAAGAAAGCTAACAAACAATCCACCAAACATGAATGGCAGAGTCCCTGAAAGTAACTCCCTAGTCACATAGCCAGTTTAACACTGCAGGCTGGCAGTCCGTGAACCCAATGGCCACAGGCCACAGCCACAGAGCAAGGTTCAGTGCTGTGCTCAGGCACACGTACTTTGATAATAAATGCACTTTGAACTTTGCAGCCAGAACTTTGCTGTCCACTTCTGACTCTGTACAAACCCGGGGAGTGCTGATGGCTGCAGACAGCAGCTACAGAGTCAGTTCTGTGCTGTGGTGAGTAAAGCCTCCATGAGTAATGAGCTGAATACCAGTCTGTCCTCTGACCCCAGCCTTCGTGCCCTTAATCTTTTAATCTGGCTCAGTGCTTAAATCAGCCAAACATCGGTTCAGTATTCACTCTCAGGCCCAGGCCCGAGTTTTTGGAATCTGCAGAATTGAAGGCAAAACAGTAGAACAGATGAATGTGTGGCATAGACAAAAGCAACTATGAGGATTTCAAGCAACACACGTAAAAATTGCTGGTGAATGCAGCAGGCCAGGCAGCATCTATAAGAAGAGGTACAGTCGACGTTTCGGGCCGAGACCCTTCATCAGGACTTACTGAAAGAAGAGCTAGTAAGAGATTTGAAAGTGGGAGGGGGAGGGGGAGATCCAAAATGATAGGAGAAGACAGGAGGGGGAGGGATGGAGCCAAGAGCTGGACAGTTCATTGGCAAAAGGGATATGAGAGGATCATGGGACGGGAGGCCTAGGGAGAAAGAAGGGGGGAGGGGGGAAACCCAGAGGATGGGCGAGTAGTGAGAGGGAGAGAGGGAGAAAAAGGAGAGAGAGAGGAAAAAAATTAATAATAATAATAAATAAATAACAGATGGGGTATGAAGGGGAGGTGGGGCATTAATGGAAGTTTGAGAAGTCAATGTTCATGCCATCAGGTTGGAGGCTACCCAGACGGAATACTGTATAAGGTGTTGTTCCTCCAACTTGAGTGTGGCTTCATCTTGACAGTAGAGGAGGCCGTGGATAGACATGTCAGAATGGGAATGAGACATGGAATTGAAATGTGTGGCCACTGGGAGATCCTGCTTTCTCTGGTGGAGAGAGCATAGGTGTTCAGCAAAACGGTCTCCAAGCCTATAATCCAGCCAGGATTCAGCTGTAAATGAGTACTTAACAGCAGATGACGTTACAAAATTAGGCAATGTAGATGATGGAAATGATAGGCAGACATCCCGTCTCTCCCGCAAGTTCTGGGAGACTCCCGCATATTGATAGCGGCTCCTTGATGCCCGGAAGTTGATTTTTTTTGAGAGGGAGAGGGAGAGCGAGAGCGAGCATCCTGATTGGTCTCTCTTCGTGCTAACTAGACCTATCAGTTTTCTCTGTGGGTGGGCTTTACAGTCGACCTCAAAAATAGCGACAATGTTGCTCGCTGCACTGTTTGCAACAGTGACTTTTCTATTGCCCATGGTGGGTTAAAATGTAAAAGACATGTTGAGGTGGGTTCAACAGATGTCATTGATTCATTAGCATAACTAATATTATTTAAACTAGCTGGCTAGCTGCTAAGGAGCTACTCTATTGATGTCCTAGGTGATGAGGCCAAACTCCCTGTAGACTTGCTTAAAGTTGCAATAGAATAAACATCATAATATAATATAATATAAGTACATATTTTAATGTCACATTTTCTGCATATATGTAACTTGGTTTACAAATTAGGCAAAATCACTAAACAAAGTATTACATACACCCTTGGAGGCCGACCGGGGTGGGGTGGGGTGTGATATGGGGTTGCAGGGGGTGGGGGTGCTAGCTCCCTGAAATGAGTTTTTGCAGGGTGGGATGTCTGGACAGAGCATCAGAAGTTCATGTTGAATTTGATATTAGACATCAAATTTGCAAACTGTGTGGTTCAGACTCTGGTAATGACTGGGAAAGAAGATATATGAATGGCGAGATTACGGATTTTGTGCAGCAGAGATTTTGGTCTAACCAGTGGGACACTCATAGAGACCTCAGCGCTATCTGAACCAGATAGGATAAAGGTGCACAAATTCTGCACATCTACCTTGATCATACTGTACATTCTCTGATAAGGACTTTGATCCATTCTGTCACTTTCAATGTCTCCATGGTATTTACCATACTTTGTAACACTTCCCCAGGAGTCGCTTAAAGTCTTCCTTCTTTTGTAATCTTTCTACAATTGTGAACAGAGCCTTTGACAATATCACATCACTTTCCCACTCCTCTGTGCTTAACATTTATTGCCCTGGACAGACCAAAAAGAGAGTTCCCCTGGTCCTTATCTGCACCCACAGCCTCCACGTTCCATGGATTGTACTTCACAATTTCTGCCAGCTCCAACAAGATTGCACCACATGAAATATGTTCCTTATCCCTCCCATGTCAGCATTTCATGGAATCACTCTCTCAGTAAATCCCTGGTTCACCCTCTGTTGCTTCCCACCACTTCCTATTTTATGGCACTTCCACAGGAGCCACAAAACAAAAAAACACAATAGAATTCATGAAAAATACTATACCTTCACCTCTTCACTACCCACCACCCAAGAACCCAAACCTCAACTAATCAAGTGATTGGCATTCAGTGTTCAAAATGGGGTTTCCTTTACACCAGGGAAACAGACCATGCTAACTCACTACCATTCAGGGCCCCAAACAGTCCTTCCAGGTGAGGTGTCACTTCAGCTGTGAGTCACCTGGGGTCATATACTACATCCAGTTGTCCCGGTGTGGTCTCTTGCATATTGATGAGACCTGACGTAGATTGGGAGACTGCTTTGCTGAGCAGAACAAGCGAGATCTCCCAATGGTCACCCATTTTAATTCCGCTTCCCATTCCCACTCTGATATGTCCATACATGGCCCCCTCAACTTTTGTAATGAGGCCGCACTTAGGTTGGATGAGCAACACTTTGAATTCCTTTTGAGTAGCCTCCAACCTGATGGCTTGAACATTGATTTCTCAAACTTGCAGTAATGTATTCCCCTCCCGCCACTTTCACCATTTCCCATCCCCTTGTCCATCTCTCGTGTTATCTCCTTGCCCGCCCATTGCCTCCCTCTGGTGCTCCTCTGACACCCCCTACCATTTTTTCTTTCTTCCATGGCCTTTCGTCTCTTTCACCAACCAACTTCTCAGCGCTTTACTTCATCCCTCCTCCTCCAAGTTTCACCTATCACCTGGTGTTTCTCTCTCCCTTACCCCCACCTTTTAAATTTACTCCTCAGCCTTTTTTCTCTGGTCCTGCTGAAGGGTCTTGGCCCAAAACATCAACTGTGCTTTTTTTCCATAGATGCTGCCTGGTCTGCTGAGTTCCTCCAGCATTTTATGTGTGTTGCTTGGATTTCCAGCATCTGCAGATTTTCTCTTGTCATAGGTTTGATGTTTGCTTTGCCGAGTACCTAGTTTCAGTCCACAGAAGTGACCCTAAAATTTCCATGCCTGTCATTTTAATTCATCTTCCTGCTCACACTTTGACCGTTCTGTGCGTCTTCTGTACTGTTACCCAAAGCAAATTTGAGAAACTGCTCCTCATCTTCTGTCTGCAGCCTGAAGAAAGCATCAAATCCGCTAATCTAATCTAAATTGTCCCATTACACCACTCTTTCAGTGAAATTTTATTTCCCGCATCCCCCAGCCAGACAAACTTGTTTCTCTTTTTCTCTTCTTCTTAGTTCACACACATATACACCTTCAGAACTCTGAAAAGCTACTGTTTTACAGTTCCCTCTGCTTGTGTTTACCATTAGCAATGGTGAGTATGCCAACCTATATATGTGGTAGGTTGAGATATTTGATTTCGTTTCCTTAGCAACGCTAGACATGAGAAACAACTTTGCTGTCAGTAAGTACTGCGAAAGCAGCAGAAAGTGATTTTACTAATTAAAGTGCACAGACTTATCCTAATGAGTTAAACAGTAATTGTTTTCATTGTTTAAAACCAGAAATTTGAAAGGACTAAAAGTAAATTTAAACATAAATCCAGCAAAATATAATGCTATAACTTTTCCTCCTCCACCAATGGTCCTCCACAACTGGTATCTATTATAGCATCAAGAACTGTACATTAAAAAAATTAACATAAATGCAGATTGGCAAGATTAGAATCCTGATGACTGAGTGGGAACTTCAACTGCATCCCTCCAAGATTACCACAATTTTGTCATGGGGTTTGGAGGCCCAGAGAGCTGTGTTGGCTGGATTCAGGGCTTTATGCTTTGGCTCTTGGTAGAGTCACCCATACCAAACAGGTCAAGGGGTAGAAGCCAGACTAAGAGTAGTCCACCAGTCCTCCAGGGTTAACAATCCTGACTGATAAAATTAAACTGTTACGGAAACAGCAATGAAGAATCCTCTGAGTGCCACAGTATTCCTGAGTCTTTACCAGGAACTTGCATGATTGTCAGTAGTGAAAAACAAGTGACTGACATAATGAAGAAAGCCCTGAAAACTGCCGAAGATGGAGGACCTTCATTGCTGCCCTAAACACCAGCAGCTAGTGGGCAGTAGGTAATACAGCGTCATCACTAATTCAATTCCAGCAAAATTGCATGCTTGGAAGATGTCAGCCCCAAGTCAGTGGTTACAAAGTTTCAGGACTCTAGAATGGAGAGTAAAAAATACAAATCACTCGTCTATCCACCTTTCATTCATTATTCTATCACTATCCGTGTGTGTGTGTGTGTGTGTGTGTGTGTGTGTACATATGGCATCAGTCTTGCTTGTGATGAAGCTTATGGATGAGCTATTTAACAACACATCATTATAATTCATACAAGAAAATACCCAGAGCATTAACGCATCAAAAGACTTCTCACAAAAAAAGCCCAAGTGGAATGATTACACATGTGAGCAGAGAAGAATTCTCCAAAACCCAAAATTAAGCAGATACTTTAAGTTTTGGGTACTGTTATTTGCACACTTTGTTCTCATTCTAGTTTAGGGAAATATTCTGTCAATCTACAGACATAAAACTGGAAATAAACAATCAATGTGTATATTTATAAAAGGCCTAAAAGATACTTCTCATAAAATCATGAGAGGCTGGTGGGAAGTCAGAGTTACATTACTCATAGTGCTTTGCATTTTACTGACACTAAATCCAATTATGAGGAATGCATAAACAACCTTTGAATTACGATTGGTCCAAGAAGCTTTAATATGTATTCTCAAAATATATATGATCAACGATACATATTGTTTCCATTCAAATCTTTTTATTTCAACATATGGCATTGATGGCAATATTTTAAAAGAACAGCAACATTTTGCCTCATTAAGTAAAAATGCTGCATTGATATTTTTAAAATATGAACAATATCAAAATATATTCATTTTGAACATGAAACTTACCATCTTCCTTGAACCCAAGAATAAGGTAATCGATATTAGAATTACTTTTTTTGACCTGCAGTAACAAAGGCCAAAATAATTCCATGGGCGACATTATGCTGGCTGTGACAGGCATTCAGTTATACCACACCAGTAAGTTCAGTACTTATATGGATTCACTGTAAGTCCAGGACTTGCCAGATGACACATGTCGTTGCATCCATCATTAGATTGTGTTACTGAATTCTGCATTGGGAATGGGGTGGACTTCCCCTAATTATTTTACAAACATATTTTAATATTGTTATTCAGTTTGTAAGTTTGTTTTAAATAACAATGTTTATGAATTTTATTATTGACACCAATTCTAACAGTTTTCAAATGTCTCAGAATATCGAAGGCAGGTGCAAATGATAAAAATGCAGGCTTTGTCACAATGTAATGGTCCACTCTCAGCCTTGCTCTCTTTCAAAGGCTTCAGAGAATTTTTGGGGTGGGCCTTTAGCACTAAATTGACAGGTTAGCCAGCCAGTGAGGGTCTGCTAGGTCTCATCACCTGATGCCAGCTTTAAAGGGTCAGTGAGGTTGGTGCACTGCAACCGGCCAAGACAAGCACAGATGGACAAAGTTTGTAGGCAATTACTCTGGCTAGTGGGCTGGCTTCACATAATTTAATGGTGCAACATTTTGTATCTGGGGGCATGGGGAGGAATGACATTCATGAAGATCAGCTATAATGACACAGTGATTCTTTTTAAAGTGTATGTGACAGGTTAACAATGGGTCAGAAAATGAATTTTCCTCAAGCAACTTGGTAATTCTTACAAAAGAAACAATAATTTAATAAAATAATATTTGGTTCTAGTAAAACACAGCAATATTGATCCAACATACATATCACATTAACTCTCTGAACACAATTAAATTTTAAAATAAAATAATAATTTCACTGCCACTGACAGTAGCATATAACCTGACAGTCAAGAAAAACAAAGATATAAGTCAGATATTATTAAAAGATATCTTAACTCTTTCCTGCTGAGGGATTGTTACATTGGCCAAAGGAATTAATTAATGGAATTCAAATTATTTCATTAATCAGGTCAAAAACATATTCATGAAAAACTTTAATAATTTATTCTCATATTCCCTCTCAGTGTCGGTTATTTCAACTAGTGAATTTGCAACGCGATACCACTGACAGGTTTTGCCAATTTATTCAATAGTTGAGCAACATTGCAGATAGTTGTCAACCCATGGCAGATGTTATTCCAGTGGAGATCCAGCTTAATTGTTTTAAGGAAAAGGAAGTAGGGAGGAATTAAAATATGACAATGCTGTTACTTCTTTTTAAAGCTTAATTTTAATAGCTGTAACCCTATCACAAAGAGTTATTTGTTTTAGAGAAAGTAATCAGCTTTTATCCACAAAATTCGCTGCATATGCAGTCAAGGACACTGTACTAAGCCTACATCAGGAGAGGAAAGGACACACAAGGTTGTAACTGTCCAGCAGCTCTTTACTTTGTTCTGTTATTATCCTATAATTGGAATTTAGGTGCTCCAGAATTGTGGCAAATAGTAAAGAAAATCTGGAAATGTTATTTCATCATTTGCAAACAAATTAAAGTAGTATGTAAATTGCCAATACATTATATAAAATAAAGTTGGAGAAATCACAGTGTATGTGAAGCACAACCTTTGCAGTGCACTGATCTGTAATTGACGATAAGATGATGTTACGACTAAGACATTCTCAGTTATCTTGAAAGAAGAGCAAAGTAATTGTACCATTAAAAATTTAAATAATCTATGAAAGGTTGTTTGTAATTATTTATCTGAGTGAAGAAAGACCTTTGAGTTGACCTTGCAATGTTTCCACTTATATTCATCAATATCCTGCAGCTCTCAAAGAACACATTTTCTCCCCAGAACATTGCTGGGTATGGCTTCAAATCAGCTAAACACAATATGCAGCATAATTTTTACCCTAATTAGACAATAAGACCACAAGATATAGCAGCAGAATTAGGCCATTTGGCCCATCAAGACTACTCCATCTTTTCATCATGGTTGATCCAATTTTCCTCTCAACCCCAATCACCTGCCTTCCCCACCATGTCCCTCCATGCCCTGAAAAATCAAGAATCTATCAACCTCTGCCTTAAATACACATAAAGACTTGGCTTCCGCAGATGCCTGTAGCAATGAATTCCACAGATTCACCACTCTCTGGGCTAAAGAAATCCCTCCTCATCTCTGTTCTAAAAGGATAACCCTCTATTCTGAGACTGTGTCCTCTGGTCTTAGACTTTCCCACAATAGGAAATGTTCTTTCCTCATCCACGCTATCAATGCCTTTCACCATCTGATAGTTTTCAATTAGGTTACACTTCATTCTTCTGAATTCTAGTGAATACAGGCCTAAAGCCATCAAACAGTCTTCATCTGACAAGCTGTTCAATCCTAGAATCATTTTTGTGAACCTCCTTTAAACCTTTTCTAGTTTCAACACTTCCTTTCTAAGATAAGGGGCCCGAAACTGCTGACAAGTGAGGCCTCACCAGTGCTTTATAAAGTTTCAACATTACAAACCTTGCTTTTATACACTAGTCCTCTTGAAATGATTGCTAACATCGAGTTTGCCTTCCTCACCATGGACTCAATCTGCAAATTAACCTTTAGAGAATTCTGCACAAGGACTCCCAAGTCTCTTTGCACCTCAGTTTTGTGCATTTTCTCCCAATTTTTCTCCACCTATCTTTGTATCAGCTGCAAACTTTGCAAAAAAACCATCAATTATGTCATCCAAATCATTGGCATATAATGTAAAAAGAATCGGTCCCAATGCAGACCTATGTGGAACACAACTAGTGACCAGCGACCAACCAGAAAAGGCTCCCTTTATTCCCAATCTTTTCTTCCTGCCAATCAGCCACTGCTTTATTAATGATAGAATCTTTCCTGTGATACCATGGGCTCATAATTTGTTAAGCAGCCTTATGTGTAGCACCTTGTTAAAGGCCTTCTGAAAATCCAAGTACACAACGCCAGCCAATTTTCCTTTGTCTATCTTGCTTGCTTTTTCTTTAAAAAATTCCAACAGATTTGTCAGGCAAGGTTTTCCCTTGAGGAAAATATACTGACTATGGCTTATTTTACCATGTGCCTCCAAGTATCCTAAAACAACATCCTTAACAATCAACTCCAACATCTTCCTAACCCACTGAAGTCAGATTAACTGGCCCATAAGTTCCTTTTCTTCTGCCTCTTTCCCTCCTTGAAGAGTGGAGTGACATTTGCAACTTTCCAGTTTTCTGGAACCATTCCAGAATCTAATGATTCTTGAAAGATCATTACTAATGCCTCCACAATCTTTTCAGCCACCACTTTCAGAACCATGGGGTGTACACCATGTGGTTCAGGTGATTTATCTACCTCAAGAACTTTCAGTTTCCCAAGAACCTTCTCCCTATTAATGGTAACTTCACACTTTATGACCCTGGAACTTCAGGCATACTACTAGTGTCTTCCACAGTGAAGACTGGTGCAGAATACCTATATAGTTTGACCACCATTTCCTTATCCCCCATTACTACCTCTCCAGCATCATTTTCCAGTGTCCAATATCCACTCTCACTTCTGTTTTACACTTTATGTATCTGAAGAAACTTTTGGTGTCCTCTTTAATAATATTGACTAGGTTACTTTTGTATTCCACCTTTACCTTCTTAGTTACATTTTAGTTGCCTTCTGTTGGTTTTTAAAGGCTTCCCAATCCTCTAAATTCCCAGTAAATTTGCTCTATTGTATGCCCTCTCAATGGCAATTTTTTGAATTTGACTTCTTCTGTTGCCAAGGTTGTGTCATCTTGCCTTTAAAATACTTCTTCCTCTTTGGGATGTTTATATATCCTGCACCTTCCAAATTGCTTCCAGAAATTCCAGCCATTGTTGTCCTGCCATCAACCCTGCCTGTGTCCATTTCCAATCAATTCTGATCAACTCCTCTCTTAACCCTCTACAATTACCTTCACCCACTCTAACAGTGATACATCTGACTTTAGCTTCTCCTTTTCAAATTTCAGGGTGAATTCGATCATATTTTGATCACTTTCCACTGAGGGTTCACAACACCCAATGCAGAATAGCTGATTCTCCAGTGGGCTCAACCATGAGCTGCTCTAAAAAGCCACCTTATAGACACTCTAGAAATTCCCCCTCTTGAATCTAGCACCAACCTGATTTTCCCCAGTCTACCTGCATTTTGAAATCGCCCATGACTATTGTAACATTGCCCTTTTGAAGAGCACATCCTTACTAGTGAAAATACATACTTGTAGAACCGCTTGGATGTTGAGCAGCAGTGCTTGTGAGAAGATTCATCATAAATGGGGTGTTCAGTCCATTTTTTAAATCCTTTCGTGACGTGCGGGTACTTCTAATAGAGTCAACATTTATTGTTACTTTCTCATTGCCCTTGGGAGTGCTGTTCGGTGGTGTTGTCAGTGTTACTAAATGCAATAGAAGAAGGATGGAGCGTTAATATATTTGTAGTAGGATAGTAGTGATGGCAGATTCAATTGCAAAATCGAAAAAGAGAACTGTTTAATTAGATAGATAGATAGATAGATACTTTATTGATCCCAAAGGAAATTATAGTATCACAGTAGCACTACAAGTGCACAGATACATAAATATATACATGTTAGAAGAGAAGTAAGAAATAATAAAAAAGAAGTTACCTCAGACAGTCTAACAAGAGGGGGTCATCACTTCCCCGGCTACAGGCTTGCTCATTATAGAGCCTAATGGCCGAGGGTAAGAATGACCTCATATAGCGCTCTTTGGAGCAGCACAGTTGTCTTAGTCTATTACTGAAAGTGCTCCTCTGTTCAGCCAAGCGGAGGGTGAGAAACATCATCCAGAACTGGCAGGATTTTCTGTAGGGTCCTTTGTTCTACCACAGTCTCCACTGTATCCAGTTATCTTCAATTATCTGAAAGGAATGAAATTGCAGGAGCCTGGGTAGTGAGACTAGTTTACTAGCTCTTACTGAGAAACAGTGTTGGTTAAATGGACGGAATGGCCTCCTTTGGTGCTGCAACTATTATGATATTGTGACTTGCAGGTGGTGGAACATAATGTTGAAGAATCCTTAATGAAATGCTGCAGACGGCTTGCATTACAGGCACATTGTATCCGAGGCGTGGAATAAATGCTTTTGGTGGAAAAGGAGACATGCACAAAGTCTGACCATACATATTTTCTGCATCTATGATTTGTCTCTCTCTTGCCCTTAACATTAAATGCTCATCCTTAGCTCTTTCTTTTTCACTAGGTTCATTAGTCATTATATCATTGCAGACTTTAAAGGCCTATCTTTTAAACGAAAGATGATCTCTAAAGAATTGCTTGGCAAAAGTGCTGCTTGCCTTGAAGTTTCTGCTCATGAGTGATAGTGTGGCATACACTATTACCAACTTATGTTAAATTTTTATTGACAGCAGTGCGCAGAAATTGCTAAGGTTCTTGCAGAGGCCTGTGGCAATTGTGGTGATATCACACAGAATGTTGGACATGACCATTAATGCAGGTAACTGGAAATGGTCAGAAGAATTGTGCATCATTGAGATGTTGTCAATGTTCTTTCATAGGCCTCAAGAAAACTCTGGAAATGTCTCCTCCTTGAAGATTTATTTCCTGATCAGATTTGAGATTCTCAACCACCATTTGCTGAGAAAAATGCTGTTCAATGAACAGCAAACTCCTAAAATACCATTTGTTGACTGTATTACAGTAAAGCAGACCTGTCACGGCAGTAGGATTGTTGTTTAATTCTACTACTTTGCTCAATAGGAGGGCCAGTTGAGCCATTGTATCTGATAACAGGGCAGTTTAACCAGTGGAAATGGATCTTAGAGATGCACTGGGAGCTAAATTTCACAGCAGATACCATCTGAAAATATTCATAAAATGCTTCCTTGCTATTGTCTGATCACACTTAGTCTGAATCATTGAGCAGAATAATTCCCTTATATTTATATCTGATTGCTCAAGCAAATGTGGATGACTTGATAATTGTACCATAAATTAACATCACTTTTAATTTCTATGAATATTAAAATAATTGCTGTGAAGTGTGAGATGCTTATTATTATAAGATCATCACAGTGTCAACAACTGAACACATGCCAACATGTGAGAGGTCTGGACTATCTTTATACAGTTAGCTACAGCATCAGTAGAAGCTAACGGATTTTGTACTTGATTATAAGAATGGATTGACTATCATTTTTCAGTCTCTGGCATTGCTTTACTTAATACTCGCATAGCTAATAAAGCAGCTGCATACAATCATATCAAGTCATCACCATTGACTATTGCAAATGTAAGGAATTTTTTGAACCTGCCTTTTAATTTCTCTGGGAACTATTCCCAAGTGCAAAGCTGCACATCTCATTAACAGACAAGAGAAAATCTGCAGGTGCTGGAAGTCTAAGCAACACATATGAGATGCTGGAGGAATTCAAAAGGCCAGGCAGTGTCTATGGAAAAAAAGTACAGTACCTAATTAGCAGGTAGACTTTTTACTAAGCTGTGTAAAAAATAAAAGCACCACCTGTTGAACACCTTGGTAATATTGGAATGTATGCAAGGGGTTGGTGTGGAGGGAGGGGTTGGTTCTGGAAAATAATGCTAGGTTAACAAATTAGAACAACTGATACAAAAAATTGTATAATTATCGACAGTGTTGTTCATTTTTAACATTTCTGCTCCAGACTTCTATCATCTATTTTTAAATCCTTCTTTTACTTATATGATTTTTCTTTAATTATAAACTGCATTCATCTAGTTATTCTGTGTACCCTGAGTTGTACATTACAAAGTACACTAACTTTCAGCAGTGATCTATTAGAAGCATGATGAGATTTTATTTTAAAAAGAAATAAAAATCTGATATGAAACTTCTTCCTTCATTTTTATTCTTAAGGCAGGTAATATCTTACAAGCATGTTATGCTTCCTGACAAGAGTCCATCCTTAAGAAATGAATAGTGGCAATTTTGATTGCTACACTATAGTATTTAATCAGATCTAAGGATCATACATCTGCTGCTTTAGAGGCCTAAGTAGAATAATGGATTGTGACCATACAGTTTACTTCATGGTAAAAACAGGTTGGCCCTAAGTAATGTTATTTAATAATCTTCTGAGAATTTAATTAGGATTTTCCTTCCAGTGAAGCACACAGAGCTCGGTATTCACCAATGAGAGGGAACTTGATAACGGTGAGGACAATATGAGTGAGGTTGATGTCCTGGAGCATGTTGATATTAAGGGAGAGGAGCTGTTGGAGTTGGTAAAATACACTAGGACAGATAAGTCCCCAGGGACTGACGGAATAATCCCCAGGCTGCTCCATGAGCTGATGGAAGAGATTGCTGACCCTCTAGCTAGGATCTTTATGTCCTTGTTGTCCATGGGAATGGTACCGGAGGATTGGATGGAGGCGAATGTTGTCCCCTTGTTCAAAAAAGGTAGTAGGGATAGTCCAGGTAATTATAGACCAGTAAGCCTTACGTCTGTGGTGGGAAAGCTGTTGGAAAAGATTCTTAGAGATAGGATCTACGGGCATTTAGAGAATCATGGTCTGATCAGGGACAGTCAGCATGGCTTTGAGAAGGGCAGATCGTGTCTAACAAGCCTGATAGAGATCTTTGAGGAGGTGACCAGGCATATAGATGAGGGTAGTACAGTGGACGTGATCGACATGGATTTTAGGAAGGTATTTGACAAGGTTCCGCATGGAAGGTTTATTCAGAAAGTCGGGAGGCATGGGATCCAGGGAAGTTTGGCCAGGTGGATTCAGAATTGGCTTGCTGCAGAAAGCAGAGGGTCATGGTGGAGGGAGTACTTTCAGATTGGAGGGTTGTGACTAGTGGTGTCCCAGAAGGATCGGTTCTGAGACCTCTATTTTTCGTGATTTTTATTAATGACCTGGATATGGGCGTAGAAGGGTGGGTTGGCAAGTTTGCGGATGACACAAAGGTTGGTGGTGTTGTAGATAGTATAGATGATTGTCAAAGATTGCAGAGAGACATTGATAGGATGCAGAAGTGGGCTGAGATGTGGCAGATGGAGTTCAACCCGGAGAAGTGTGAGGTGGTACACTTTGGAAGGACAAACTCCAAGGTAGAGTACAAAGTAAATGGCAGGATTCTTGGTAGTGTGGAGGAGCAGAGAGATCTGGGGGTACATGTCCACAGATCCCTGAAAGTTGCCTCACAGGTAGATAGGGTAGTTAAGAAAGCTTATGTGGTGTTAGCTTTCATAAGTCAAGGGATAGAGTTTAAGAGTCGTGGGATAATGATGCAGCTCTTTAAAACTCTGGTTAGGCCACACTTGGAGTACTGTGTCCAGTTCTGGTCGCCTCACTATAGGAAGGATGTGGAAGCATTGGAAAGGGTACAGAGGAGATTTACCAGGATGCTGCCTGGTTTAGAGTGTATGCATTATAATCAGAGATTAAGGGAGCTAGGGCTTTACTCTTTGGAGAGAAGGAGGATGAGAGGAGACATGATAGAGGTATACAAGATATTAAGAGGAATAGATAGAGTGGATAGCCAGCGCCTCTTCCCCAGGGCACGACTGCTCAATACAGAGTAAAAGTGAGAATGAGAGTAAGCGTTCGGCACGGACTAGAAGGGCAGAGATGGCCTGTTTCCGTGCTGTAATTGTTATATGGTTATATGGTTAATACAAGAGGGCATGGCTTTAAAGTAAGGGGTGGGAAGTTCAAGGGGGATATTAGAGGAAGGTTTTTACTCAGAGAGTGGTTGGTGCATGGAACGCTCTGCCTGAGTTAGTGGTGGAGGCAGATACATTAGTGAAATTTAAGAGACTACTAGAGAGGAATATGGAGGAATTTAAGGTGGGGCTTTATGGGAGGAAGGGTTTAGGGTTGGCACAACATTGTGGGCCAAAAGGCCTGCACTGTTGTATGTTCTATGTTAACAGATGAAGCATGCCCACCATTGAGCACATCTATACTGATCGTTGTCACAGGAAAGCAGCATCCATCATCAGGGACCCCCACCACCCAGGTCATGCCCTCTTCTCACTGCTGCCATCAGGAAGAAGGTACAGGAGCCTCAGGACTCAACCACCAGGTTCAGGAACAGTTATTACCCCTCAAACTTCAGGCTGTTGAACTAGAGGGGATAAGTGCACTTGCTCCATCACTGAACAGTTCCCAACACCTATGGACTCACTTTCAAGGACTTTTTGCTTATTGCTTATTTAATTGTTATTGTTAATTCTCTTTTCTTCCTTTTTGTATTTGCACAGTTTGTTGTTTTTTAAACACTTGTTACCTGCCTTGTTGGTGCAATCTTTCATTGATTTTGTTATGGTTATTGGATTTATTGAGTATGACTACAAGAAATGGTGACATATAAGCACTTTAAAAATAAATGTACTTTTAACTCTGACCAGCAAAAACACTGCTGAAAAAATGAAGGGCAAATAATGAGCTTATCCCTCAACTTGCAATATTTCAAAACAAATACCATTTGTCCTTTTTTTTCTTTATTTTCTTAGTGTATGTACTATTTCAACAGTGTGTACCCTAATACAGCCTGCTTTTATTATTTGCATTTTCCCTCCAGCTATTTGCAAGATATTCTTAACTACCTGAGTGTAAAATGTTTGGCAAAATCATCAATTAAATACACAGACTGGGATTTCCATACTTAAGTCATGACTATTCCCAAAATAAAATTGTCACAGTCCTTTTTTCAGAACATATTGAAAGATTCTACAAAGATCTATTGTGCAGTGCACGTTTTTCATGTGGATCAATGGATTTTGAGCTGAATGCTGATGGCTAAGCACTAATGCAGGAACTGTTGGACAAAGAGGGAAGATGATCAGTCATCATGCAGTACATGTTTAGAATCCTTTTTTGCAATGCCGTTATGTGCATACATGAAGATTAGGGATAATGGTAGAATGGGTCTGTAGTGGGTGAATTGCATGACTAGTAAGACAAGGCCGACTTTATCATTGGAGGAGATAGTCTTACTTACACACTGGTCAAAGTCCAAGCATACCTCCAGTGGAATTTCCCAATCCAGTTTCCAGCCACCTCTTACCCATCAATCTCCTTACTGAAGTGATAGGATGAACTGTACTCCAGATGTCATATTCGCACCATTGAATACACAAGGAAAAATAAACAATGGCAGCTTTGTACCCCTCAAGGCCTTCCTGAAGTCATTGTGAAGCCTGTAAACATTTTGCACATCTTTTACAGTGCACAGTGATCTCGAACAGGCAACCTTGCATCTGCTACTACTTATTCCTTCTTCAACCTTGATTTTTCTTTTGACACCGCATTACTTTGTACCCTTGTAATTAATATCTCTAATGCTGCTGGTATTTCATACAAAGCTGTAAGTAATAATTATGTGATGTTGTCAGTTAGCATGTTGTAAGACCACTCAACTATTTTGCTTCTTTAAGGAGCACAATAATGAGTTCTGCTGCATATTTACTCATCTAAGTGCTGTTTTATCAATGCTATTATATTTTGTAACTTCAAAACATTGAACTAATTCAAAGGAAAGCAAGCGAACTGAGAGATGAGAGTTTTAGTTTGATTTTTACTTCAAGCGAGTGGCGCACAGGGTAGCGTGATGACTTGTACAATTCATATACTTATACATATAACCTGTAATGAATTATTTAAATGAACAAGAATGCGTAATCAACCGTTATGTATACACGATTACCCAAATACTACTGAAATATTAAATACACATCACTCCTCCTTGCTCAGCTATAAACTCCAACTCAATATAAAATGCATCTCACCTATATACACTGTGTACTATATAATGCAACTACTAGATAAACATCCACAGCATAGTAAATTTTAAATTGTCTCATTCGGGCCTGAAGATTTAATAGCTGTGGAGGCTTTCTTATTCTTGCGGGATAACATTTTTCCTTACAAAGGGGATCACTCTGCTTGGCAGGTGAGACTAGAGGCTGTGAAACAATCTCAAGAAAGCTTGACCGACTCACACACACATACTCAGATATATATACACACACAAGATTATTCAAATATTACTGAAATATTTAATACGCAACAAATACATTCACTGTTATGCGCTGAATGACATGGAATTGAAATTACGTGCCAGTTCTTAAAAATATTATGGTCAATGTAATCATGACAATTTATTTAATCCATTTGCCTATAAAAACATAATTATGAACTGAAACAGGATGATTAGTCCCTGGGAACTCCTTGCTCCAGAACATTTTGGAATCACCATCTTATTACACAGAGAAGACCATTTAAACTGTCATTTTGTTACAATATTTTCAGAAATGTCATCCAATTTAATCCCACACTGCAGTTTTGACCAATAACCATTCAGATTAGTTCTCAATGTGCATGCCTAATGGCCTTTTAAAACTTTAAATGGAACCTGATTCCATTATCCTTTCAGATAGTACATTTCAGATCTTAACAGTCCTTTGTTGGAAAACAAATTTCCTTATTACGATGTTCTGTTAACAATTATTTTAAATTGATGACCTTAGGTTACTCACGTTTTTGTCAGTGAAAACAAATCTGTCCTTATTCGATTTTCTAAATCCTTGGTAAATTTGAGTGCTCCCACACAGTTTCTCTTAAAGATTTCTAAACCAAGGGGGAGCGGGGAAAAGCAATCTATCCTCATCCTTGGTGCCATCCTGATAAAACTACGTTTGCATCTTCCTAAGGCACTTCTAAATCCTTCGTTAAGTCTGATATCATAAATATATTTATTACCCCAGCTGAAACCAAAGTTCAAAGGGCATTTTTACGGTATGCATATATTATACAACTTTGAGATTCATCTTACAGGCAGCCTGAAAACAAAGAAACCCAAACGTACCCATGAAAAAAAAAGACTGTCAAACACTCGTTGTGCAGAGAGAAAAAAATACACAAATTGTGCAAACAATAGGAGTAAGCAAATAGCATTCGGCACATAGACACAAAGCCCTGAGCAGGCTGTAAGCCACAGCCTCAGTTCAGCACAGAGTCAAGTAAATGTCACGGAGCCCTCAGACACAGAGAATGAGGAGCCACAGCAGGCTACAGCCTCAGTCTCATTTTAATGCAGAGCCCAGTAACGTCATGGAGCAGTGAGCGGTAACCAAATAATGTTGTAGAGCAGCGAGCAGAACCAAGAAACAATACAGAGCAGCGAGCAGACCCGGCCCGACACTTGCCTCTTGTCCTGACACCCTAGACCGACAAAGCAGTGATCTGTAAAACTTTAGTGTTATTTCCTCACTGCTGAACTTACCGTCTTATTTACAAATCTTAACTAGTTACTTATCCTATTTACTTTCTTAACCATTTATAAACCTGCAATAGCATCTTCAGAAATGTATCAGAATGATCTCTCTGTTCCACTGGCCCTCCTCAAAATAGAACATGGAAGTAGTGGTGCCTCTCTAAATGGCTTTTCATTACTTGCACCATTTCACTCTTATCCACAGGAAATTATATATGCTGTCTTCCTCGTCATTTCACCATCTTCAAGACTGATATCATCTTAAAGTCTGCCGCCATCATTTTCATACATTCTAATTTATATTCTGTGTAAACATCAAGATGAACTCTCTATGCTCAAATTCAGATTATTTCTATATAGCGACAAAACCAAAGGTCTGAATACTGACCCCATTTGGAACCTCACTGAGAAGATGTCTGTTCTAAAAGAAAATCTCACAGCCACCAATCAGTCAGCCAACTAATTATCCAAGCCAGCACCAGTTTTGAATACCAAGCAAGTCCATTTCTAAATGCCATATATACACGTACATTTTCATCACTTACTTTCATCAGCACATCTATAAAAAATAGTAGGTTAGATGGAAATAATTTGCTGTCAACCAATCTGTCTCAGAGATCGAGGCCATTTGGCTACTTGTCTCTCCTCCAGTATTTAATAAGATTACAACTGATATTTTAACCCAGCACCACTTTCCTGCATTTACTGTATATCCATTTAGTCTTTTGAATTCATAGCAGCTGTGTTTGAACAATCATACAATGTGGAGAATCTAAAGATTAACTATCCACCCGGTGAAGACATTTCTTTGCATCTCTGTCATAAATGGCCTGCCCTTTATTCTGAGCAGCTTTAGGCAACATCATAACTGCATTTAACTTCTCAAAGCACATAAGAATTTTGCATGAATTAATTCTTGTAGTTGCTGCAGTAATTATATCTGCTGTACTAAACCCCAGCAGCTATATGAGTTCCATTGATGTTCAACTGTTTAGGCTGTTCAATTCTGCACCCCTCCCCCCCCACCACATGCCCCAGCTATGTTGTATAAAGTTGTAACATTTGTAATCTTACAGATCTTTGGAAGCACTCCACTATCTGAGAATGTAACTGTTGCTCTCAAAATTTCCATTCTCTCCATTTACGCTTCCCTCAGCAAACAAGTAACCCACAATCTGGATTATAGCATTGAACAGAGCTATACTTTGCCTTGTGTAACAATGGCCTTCTTTATTGCTTTCAAATGTTTGAATGCAGTATTTCCTCATGAATTTTTTATAAGCTTTCCTTTATTTCCATGTATATTGTGTAGCATTGCATTTATATTGTATAACTTCTGTCAGACTGTTATGAGAAAAGACATGGATGTGTCCCAATCTCATTGGGAACCCAGCCTCTCATACACAACTGAATGTGCAATTTCTCCACATAACAATAGTAAAACTTGCCACTAAGAGATGAATGACTCTACTGAAATTACCATTTTTCAAACATAGTGCCGTTCTCCACTGTACATTTCCTGATAAGTGAAGCAAATTAAGGGAACCAATGATAACTAAGCAAGCATGTTGTTATAAGTGTTACGCTGTTGGGTCCCTGGTCTCATCAAAGACTGAAATGTTGGCCATTGATGGACCTCCAAATCATCTGGACCATTTCAAGCTGAGGCATAGGGTCATGAGTAAGGCAAAGGCAGACCAATAGGTTCTGTTAGATCATAACATCAGTGATTTCTCAACAAAGCTTTGAAAAGTTAGAATAACAGACTGTTTCAGTAATGGAGCAGAATGAAAAATAACTGACTGAATTGTCACGAGATAGAAAGATTACAATTATACAGAAAATAAAAGATTCTCATAGGATTTACATATGATTATAAAAATCAATAACAACACATATGGGCACTTAACTAACAAAAGTGATCAATGGAGACCTTAGGCTCATGAAGGATATCCAATTGCCATGGGTTACCACAGCTTAAGTTCACAGGAAAATAAGCTTATATATTCTGACTTGCAAGCTGAATTCAAATGCAATTTATTCAAATAGATTCAACTAAACAGACGAGTGCATTTTAATGCAATTATCTTTGAGAAGTAATGTGATTATAATGTCTAATTATGCAACATAAGAGAAGCCACTGTATTATCTAAATTTAGATTAATATGCAATACTTTCTAAAATAGTTGACAAACCAATTTCATGCCTTTGTACCTCTCAATGGCACTTTCCAGGATAGCCTGTTCAGTTTCCAAAATATGCAGTGAGCAAAGCAATATTGTAGCTATTGTTGAACACCCAATCTCCTCTAAAATTCTGAATTTACAGGGATTTTGCAATAATATTAAACTATAACTACTGTGATACTAAGTAACCCAACACAGCTCCTCCCTAGATTTAAGAGGATGGATAATCATGGGAGCACATGTTTTATTATGTGTGTACATAATAAAGAACTTCATTTCCCAGTGTGCAATATGGGTGATTCACCTGAAACCTGAAGCAACATTGACGAACTGGGCACACACGCTTGTGTCGGGCTGAACCCATGAACCGTAAATAAATGAGTGTTAGGTTTACCCACACTAAGTTTGTCTTTTATCAAGAACAAACATCACATGGTGTCAGAAGCTGGCCTGAGGTCTAAACATGGAGCATAAAAGAATACCTTGTGCTACTGAGAAAGAGATGCTAGCTCGGACAGGAAAATAAAGACTGTGTTGGAAGCAAGTGAGGTCAGTGGCCAGCATGGCCACAGAGCACATTGTGTCCAGAAGTTCACCAAGTGAGACTCAGGTGAAAGGTTGAACGCCCTGACAACAAAATTTCTTAAATTATATTAAAGCTTTTTTTTATGGAAGAAAGGAAAGAAAGAAAAAAAAGAAGCCCTAATAACTAAAACAGAGAAAGCCCCTAATAACTAAAAAAAAAGGGAAAAACCCAAAAACCCAAAAACAACAAAATTTGATGAGCATTTTGTTTGAAGTGAAAACATCACTTTGAAAAATGTAAGTTCTTTTCCTGTGACCAGAAACAAGGTGTTAGCGTTGGCCATACTTAGCTGAGCTTTACACACTGAATAAGTCCTGTGAGTTTGGAGATTTGAGAGACTCAGTAGTTGAGACAAAATAGTTTGTGGAATCCCCAAAAATGTTCTCAGAGAAAGACTGCTCTGGAAAAAAAACATTTAATGTTGGAAAAGGCTGTAGATATCTGTAGAGCAGTGGAGTCCACACATTCTCAAGCCAAGAAGCTGCACAGGGTAGAAGCAGCAGCGCATGCTGTGAAAACAGAGGGGCAAAGGGACAGTTTACTAGTAATTCATAAGGCAAAAGAATCAACTAAAAACATAACATCTTTCATGAAACAAATTGAGGTAAACTATCGCCACAGGAAGTGACAAGGCTGGTTCGAGGGATGAGCCAGCTGCTGTGCATTCTTGCCCTGCTGGTGTGAAAACTGGGGACCTAGGCTTGGCTTTGGCCTACTCCTGCTGCTCCAGGAGCCGATCTGGGTCTCAGTCTGATTCAGGTTGCTGTTAGCTTGCTTCTATTGTTTGCACAATGTGTTTTTTGTCCCTCTCTTCCTGTGTGTTGTGGTTTTTGAACATAAGAAATAAATAGGAACAGGAGTAGGCCATCTAGCCCATTGAGCCGGCTCCACTGTTCAATAAGGTCATAACTGATCTGGCCATGGACTCATATTCACTTACCTGCTATTTCCCCATAACCCTTAATTCCCCTATCATGCAAAAATCTATCCAACCTTGTCTTAAATATATTTACTGAGGTATCCTCCACTGCTTCATTGGGCAGAGAATTCCTCAGATTCAGCACTCTCTGGGAAAAGTAGTTCCTCCTCATCTCCATCCAAAATCTACTGCCCCAAATCCTGAGGCTATGTCCCCTAGTTCTAGTTCAACCTACCAGTAGAAACAACTTCCCTGCCCCTATCTTTCTATTTCTTTCATAATTTTATATGTTTCTGTAAGATCTCCTCTCATTCTTCTGAATTCCAGTGAGTAGAGTCCCAGGTGATTCAATCTCTCCTCATAGTCTAACCACCTCATCTCTGAAAACAACCTAGTGAACCTCCTCTGCACCACTTCCAAAGCCAGTATATCCTTCCTCAAGTAAGGAGCCCAGAACAGCATGCAGTACTCCAGGTGTGGCCTCACCAGTACCCTGCACAGTTGCAGTATAACCTCCCTGCTCTTAAATTCAATCCCTCTAGCAATGAAGGCCAACATTCCATTTGCCTTCTTGACAGACTGCTGCACCTGCAAACCAACATTTTGTGATACATGAACAAGCACTCCCAAGCCCCTCTGCACAGCAGCATGCTGCAATTTTTTACCATTTAAATAATAATCTTCCAATATGGGTGACCTCACTTTTACCAACTTTGTATTCCATCTGCCAGACCCTTGCTCACTCACTTAACCTATCTATATGTCTCTGCAGGCTCTCCGTATCTTCTGCACAATGTGCTTTTCCACTCAATTTTGTATCATCAGCAAACTTAGATACACTACACTCAGTCCCCTCTTCCAGATCGTCAATGTATATCATGAACAGTTGTGGGCCCAGCACTAACCCCTATGGCACACCGCTCACCACTAATTGCCAACCAGAGTAATACGCATGTATCCCAATTCTCTGCTTTCTATTAGATAACCAATCCTCTATCCATGCTAGTATATCACCACCAACTCTATACATCCTTATCTTATGGATAAGTCTTTTATGTGGCACCTTAGCAAGCACCTGCTGGAAATCCAAGAAAATAACATCAATCTGTTCCCCTCTATCCACTGTGCTCATTATATCCTCAAAAGACTCTATTTAAAGTTTGTCAAACAAGACCTGCCTCTGCCTCTGCTGAATCCATGCTGCATCTGCCTGATGGATCCATTTCTTTCCAGATGCCTCGCTATTTCTTCTTTAATGATAGCTTCAAGCATTTTCCCAACTACAAATGTTAAACTAATTGGCCTATAGTTACCTCCCTTTTGCCTACATCCTTTTTTGAACAGTGATGTGAGATTCGCTGTCATCCAATCTACCAGAATCTCTCCGGACTCCAGAGAATTTTGGTAATTCATCACCAAAGCTTCTACTATTACTTCTGCCATTCTTTCAGTGCCCTGGGATATATTCCATCAGGACCAGGGGACCTAACTATCATTTTGGTCTTTTTTTAAATTGGGTTATTCAAGTTTCTTGCTATGTGGTTGACTGTAAGCAGACAAATTTCAAGGTTTATAATTTATACATTCTTTGATAATAAATGTGCTTTGAATCTTTGAGCACAAGGCACTTCCCACAGCAACAGCACAGCAAAGAGGTAGGCTGAATCAGTAAATGCAGGAATGTAGAGACAGGCATGTCCTAAAGACGTGTCCTACTTATATAAATCCTGCAACAATTGTGGGAAGAAGATTCATTCTGCAAAGTGCTGCAAAGCTGAGGCTACAAGAGAAAGGTGTACATGGTTCCTGTGGAAATAGAGGAAATCTTTTTAGATTCTCAACAGAATGCTGGTGCTGGTAAGACAGAATAGATTGATCCGGGGACTGTGAATGAAACAGTAATTTCATTCAAACTTGACACCAGAGCTCAAGTGAATCTGTTGTCTATGGATGATTACAAGACTCTCAAAGTAAAGAGCAAGATTTATCCAGTGAAGGTAAAAGTGACAGGCTGTACTGGAGAGAATGTTCCACGAAATAGGGGCTTCGAGCACAAACGGCTCCTGAAGACTTAAAAGCGAGTACAGTCAAAATTAGGTCTGACTACATCTGAAAGGCTCAACCTGGTGGAAGGAGTTGTAGTGGCTTCACAGACCAAAGGTGACCAGGTAACACTCATGGAAGAGCATGCAGATATCTTTGAGGGGCTCAGAGGCTTACCTGATGTAATTCGGCAAACTCTGTAACAGCATCTTTGAAAGCTCCAGAGAGGTTATGCAAAGGAAGCACAAGAACTCTACTTCCCATAGACACTCATACTAGATACACCAGCTTGACGGTCAGGATGCCAGTGCTGAACAGTGTGATTGTGATGAAGAAGTTGCCATTCTTGCTCCCACACCATGTAGCTTTAGTTCAAAATCTGTCTCTCATCGACTTCCAGTTTAAGGAAAGAAATCAAAAATATCTCCATAATCCTCTCCAAGGTTGAAGAGAAAAAATAAAAAGGTAGTGGGGAGACCACACAGACCCAAAGGTCAGAACAACTGCACCAATTCAATATAAACCAACAGGAGGAGTTGCTACCTGTGATACACAGCCAGCAGAAGGAGCTCTATGAGTTGAGATAGAATCAGCTGGAACTTGTGCAAAGACTCACTGACCACACGGATGTAGTGCAGGGCTCCATTATGAGGCATGTGGGGTGAATTATGGTCTCCCAGCAGGAACAAGAACAGAGATGAATAGATATGATCTTGGCAGAAGGATGTGAAAGAAATTAACATGTTGATCAGAGTTCTCAAAAAGACACTAATATTAACACAACACGTAAAAGTAATACATCTGTGGAGACAAATAGCAGACCAGAAGGTTCATCAAACCACCTCAGAGAGTGATTCAGTGTTACTGAGTGAAGAAAGGTCTGTATTTGCTCGTTATAATTAAAGTTAATGTAAATCGCTTTGTTAGAAAACATTATTGTTTCTTGCAGGTTTATGAGGTCATAGTATTGCTTTCGATTTTTTTCTTTAAAGGAGAAAGATGTGTTACTATGTGTGTGCATAATAAAGAATTCAGTTCCCAGTGTGCAATGCGGGCTATTTACCCGGAACTGGAAGTGATGTTGGGAAGCTGGTCACGTGCTCAGGTCAAGTGCAAACCATAAACTGGTTCTACAAGCTCATGTGGAGCTGGAGCCATTCTGAAAATAAATATGCATTAGTTTTACCCATGCTAAGTTTGTCTTTTTATCAAGAACAAACATAACTGCGCATATCTAAATGTTTTATAACATGTCTTATCAATGGTTCCACAAAGCAATATAATACACTAAATTATGCTTAATAACGAAAATTATTTGTGCTTTTCAATCATAGCACATTGATTATGTTTTGCTCTTTTCTTTGTGATTATGGAAGTGCTGATTTTCTTTCTCTTTTAATCCTTAAATAGCAAGGAAATTTTGTAACATGCATTCAGCTTTTATGATCCAATATCACTCATAATCTCAGGTCCTTTAAATCAAATTTGGAACATAACAGCTCAAATAAAGCCATCCATAATGCTATTAGTAGCTTTACAAGAAAAACAAGTTATCTTAAACAAAGGTTATTGCACATAACTGTGCTCTTATAATCATTAATTACACAAGAAAATCTAAAACAACACACACAAAATGCATTCCTCCTTCATTTTGTGTGTGTTGCTTCCTAAAATCAGTGCTTGATGTTTAGCCCTCAGAGTGATTTGGAAAGTTATTTTACATTCCATCATTCTGTATAGTAAGTGGAAAATTACAAACAGTACACACATGAATTTATAATAACACTCCTTATGAAAATAAATGCTAACATCACAGTCACTGCTGTGGCATCTTTTCGTTGTACCAACTGAGCAGATATGCTCATGTTGTTCCAGGTACGGCAACCATCCTTTCAAAATGAGAATACACGATGTGCCATTCAATATGATAATAGCATAATCGAGCCAGCTTTATGGATGAAGCTGTCTTTTCTCCTCACACCTGTCAGTTGAACAACATAAGGGGTCATATCAACATGCAAAACTTGACCAGGAGGAAGCAAGCTGGCTCCAGGCATTGGTATTGTATATATACTCATTTGTAAATAAAGGCCTTATTCCCATAGTCTACTTTCAATAATGTTTACAAGTGGCAGAGTGAGAACGAACACTCACGTAGTACTATGGCTAGGTTCCTGATGACAGTGCGAAGCAATTGGATCCTTGTAGTATGGGCAGCAGCAACAATTATGCCAACACTGATGGACTCTGAACTAGCTCAGCACTAAATGTCAGGAAAGCAAATTCAAAGAGGGAAGAGAGCTGCCTCCAGCCCCGCATTGCAATTAACTCTGCCCCTTTCCCTAACACTGCTATAGTCTCCGATTCCTTCTCTCCACTCACCACTGATCTCCCCATTGTCATGGCCTCTGATCAATATACTACCCTCTGCTGTGGCCTCAGATTCCCTTCATCTACCACTGTGGTCTCTGATCTCCCTAAAGCTGCAGCTTCTGATCAATACACCAGGCCCTGCTGTGATCTTTGATGAGTTGCTCTCCCCCACATTAAAGGGTCTGATCTCAGTATAATAAGCAATAGAGACACTTTACTTATAGTGTTATACAGTTAAACCTGACCAAACAATTGAGCCTCCCTGAAGGAGTAATTTTACTTAACTTTACACAACGCATTTAGATCTTGACTTCTACCTGCATAGCAAAAGTTCTCATTATCTCTATAGATGCCTCTTGTATTCAACACTCTACTATCAACACAGCTCACACAAACAAATTCAAGATGGTAAACTCCAAAAAATCAAACTATAATACCACTATATTCAGAACTATTGGTTTGTGTCCAGGTGATTTTAAGTGACATTTGTGTATAACCTTATTTGTAATGCCAATTCCATTCACTCTCATTCATTACAGGTGTTTTGATTAGCTTAATGCAATCAAGATATTATTCAAAACAATTTGCAAAATAAATCTGTGTTAACAATTTGAGAAACAGCTGCATATTCTCTGTGTTTTTACTTTTCTAAAATAATATAATCCAGTTTTTCTCTTTGCTGCACACCATTCCTTTTGAATTGACCCTTTTGTTTCTCTATTTTTAGACACTGTGGTGGCTTGGATGATGATAGGCCAAAAGAGCCAGAAGTTAATTAGTCACAAGCGCAAGCTGTCCTTGATTTGGAAATTCTACCATACCTCAAGGTAACTTCAAAGGCACCTCGAAGGCTAGATCCCATAGAAAACCTGTGAAGTAAAGAACAGATGGGTGGAAAGAGCACAGAAGATCTAGCACTCTTGATAATAATGATGAAATGGATTCTTCAGCACTGTTAAGGCCATTTGCTGCTTAAGCACCCAAAAGTCCATGCCACTGAGCATCAAGAATTGAGAGCCAGTCAAGGCCTGCAGGAAGATACATTTCAAAGACATCTCAGCTTTGGCGTCCTGAGTGAAAATGCTCATGTTCATTTCAGACTTGCTGTTACCCCTAACTGCATGAAGTCAAAAAAGTCATATGTCAACTGAGAAGCAAATAGAGCTTATTATCCCAGCTGATGCTCTAACACTTATTGGAAATAAATTTCAGCCAGAAATTCAAAAACTCCTCCAGAGGCTGAGAAGAGGAACACAGAAACATACTAATTGTAATAACATTTAAGGAAGGAGTCAACTGCAATAGTAGTAATTACAGAGAATTATCTCTGCTCTCTGTCACATAGCAAATTATCTCCACTCATAAGACTGTTGAGAAAGACAGGCAGATAATAGTGCAAAATGGTAGTCAGTAGGATGGGTTGCTGTAAAAAGGGGACAAAATTAAAAAGGGTGACAGATACATATTAATGACGGATGAGGGAATTAAATGCAGCATCTCCAAGTTTGCGGATGACACGAAGCTGGGCGGCAGTGTTAGCTGTGAGGAGGATGCTAAGAGGATGCAGGGTGACTTGGATAGGTTGGGTGAGTGGGCAAGTTCATGGCAGATGCAATTTAATGTGGATAAATGTGAAGTTATCCACTTTGGTGGCAAAAATAGGAAAACAGATTATTATCTGAATGGTGGCCGATTAGGAAAAGGGGAGGTGCAACGTGACCTGGGTGTCATTATACACCAGTCATTGAAAGAGGGCATGCAGGTACAGCAGGCGGTGAAAAAGGCGAATGGTATGCTGGCATTTATAGCGAGAGGATTCGAGTACAGGAGCAGGGAGGTACTACTGCAGTTGTACAAGGCCTTGGTGAGACCACACCTGGAGTATTGTGTGCAGTTTTGGTCCCCTAATCTGAGGAAAGACATCCTTGCCATAGAGGGAGTACAAAGAAGGTTCACCAGATTGATTCCTGGGATGGCAGGACTTTCATATGAAGAAAGACTGGATGAACTGGGCTTGTACTCATTGGAATTTAGAAGATTGAGGGGGGATCTGATTGAAACGTATAAGATCCTAAAGGGATTGGACAGGCTAGATGCAGGAAGATTGTTCCCGATGTTGGGGAAGTCCAGAACGAGGGGCCACAGTTTGAGGATAGAGGGGAAGCCTTTTAGGACCGAGATTAGGAAAAACTTCTTCACACAGAGAGTGGTGAATCTGTGGAATTCTCTGCCACAGGAAACAGTTGAGGCCAGTTCATTGGCTATATTTAAGAGGGAGTTAGATATGGCCCTTGTGGCTACGGGGGTCAGGGGGTATGGAGGGAAGGCTGGGGCGGGGTTCTGAGTTGGATGGTCAGCCGTGATCATGGTTAGTGGCGGTGCAGGCTTGAGGGGCCGAATGGCCTACTCCTGCACCTATTTTCTATGTATACAGGACTGAAGGTTTAATATTTGAATGCATGCAGTATTGAAAATAAGGTAGATTATTTTGTAGCACAGTTAGAGATTGGCGGGTATAACATGGTGGCTATCATGGATCATGGCTTAAAAATGATTGTATTTGGGAGTTTAATATCCAAGGACAATCTTTTGAAAGGCAAAGCAGGAAGGCAGAGGAGGCGGAGTGACTGTGTTGTCAAAACTTGAAAGCAAAATATTTAGAAAGAGGTGACTTAGGATCAAAAAATGTAGAATTCTTGTGGGGAGAGATGACAAACTGAAAATGTAAGAAGACCCTGATGGGAGTTATCTCCAAAGAGTAGCCAGGATGTGAGCTACAAATTACAATGGGAGGT
Source organism: Mobula birostris (assembly GCF_030028105.1). Lineage (NCBI taxonomy): Eukaryota > Metazoa > Chordata > Chondrichthyes > Myliobatiformes > Myliobatidae > Mobula > Mobula birostris. The sequence goes on along the minus strand of NC_092372.1, from coordinate 83,426,538 downwards.
AGAAAAGGCATGTATAGAGGAAAATGTTAAGATAGTCATAGTTTGGGAAAATTAGGTTGGTGCTGGATCCTGAGAGGGGAATTTTGTAGAATGCATATGAGATGGTGTTTTAGAACAGCTCATGGTTGATCCCACTAGGGGATCAAGTAACCTAGACTAGGTGTTGTGTAATGAACCAGAATTGAATAGAGAGCTTAAGGTAAAGGAACACTTGGGGGTCAATTGATCATTATATGATAGGATTCACCCTGCAATATGAGAAGGAGAAGCTAAAGTCAGATGTATCAGTATTACTGTGGAGTAAAGGGAATTACAGAGGCATGAGAGAGGAACTGGCTAAAGTTTTCTGGAAGGAGACATTAGCAGGCATGATGGTAGAGCAGCAATGGCTGGAGTTTCTGGGAACACTGCAGAAGGCAGAGGATAGATACATCCCAAATAAGTAGAAGCATTCTAAAGGCAGGATGATGCAACCATGGCTACAAGGGAAATCAAAGCCAACATAAGAACAAAAGGGAGGGCATATAAAAGTGCTAATTTTTATGTGCAAATTATAAAAAAATTATTAAAAATTATTGGGAAGTTGGAGGATTGGGAAAGCTTTAAAAACCATCAGAAAGCAACTGAAAAAAACTATAAGAGGAGAAAAGGTAAAATATGAAAGTATCCCAGCAAATAATATCAAAACTGATACCTAAAGTTTTTTCAGATATTTCAAGAATAAAAGAGAGGGAAGAGTAGATATTGAACAACTGGAAAATGACAAGGAAATGGTGAACAAGCTGAATAAGTATTTTGCATCAGTCTTACTGTGGAAGACACTAGTAGTGTGCTGAAAGTTTGTTAGGCTCAAGGGGAAAAGGTGATTGCAGTTGCTATTACTAGGGAGTCAGTGCTTGGGAAACTGAAAGATGTGAAGGTAGATAAGTCACCTGGACCTGATGGACTACATACCAGAGTTCTAAATGAGGTAGCAGAAGAGATTACGGAGGCCTTAGTAATGAAATTCATGAATCGATAGATTCTGGCATGCTTCCAGACAACTGGAAAATTGCAAATGTCACTCTACTCTTTAAAAAGGAAGGAAGCAATGGGAATCAGAATCAAAATCAAGTTTATTATCATCGGCATATGTTGTGAAATTTATTTACTTAGTGGCAGCAGTACAATGCAAAACATGACAGCATAGAAAAAATAACAATATATCAATTACAGTAAATATACATACGTATATTAAATAGTTAAATTAAACATAGTGCAAAAACAGAAATAATAAAAGTGAGATAGCATTCATGGATTCAATGCCAATTTTGGAATTATATGGCAGAGGGGAAGAAGCTGTTCCTAAATCACTGAGTGTATGCCTTCAGGCTTCTGTACCTCCTTCCAGATGGTAACAATGAGAAGAGGGCATCTTCTGTGTGATGGGGTTCCTTAATAATGGACACCACTTTTCTGAGACACCACTTCTTGAAGATGTCTTGGATACTACAGAAGCTAGTACCCACGATGGAGCTGACTAATTTTACAACTTTCTATAGCATCTTTCAGTCCTGTACAGTAGCCACACCTGCCTTCACTCCCCACCCCACTCCATGCTAGACAATGATGCAGCCTGTCAGAATGCACCTCACGGTACATCTGGAGAAGTTTTTGAGTGTCTCATATGACAAACCAAATCTCCTCAATCTAAGACAGAAAGGAAATTATAGGCCAGTTAGCCTGATCTGAGTACTTGGATAGATGTTGGAATCGATTGTTAAGCAAGTGATTTCAGGATACTTGGAGGAACATGACAAAATATGCCAAAGTCAGCATGATTTCCTGAAGGGAAAATCTTGCCTGAAAAATCTCTTGGAATTTTTTGAAGAAATAGCAAGCAGGATAGACAAAGGAGAATCAGTGGATATTGTGTGCTTGGATTTTCAGAAGGCCTTTGACAAGATCCCACACATGAGGCTACTAAACAAGAGTCCAGGGTGTTACAGAAAAGATACTAGCCTGATTAGCGCATTGGCTGATTGGGAGGAGGCAAAGAGAGGGAATAAAGTGATCCTTTTAGCTTTGGCTGCCAGTGACTAGTGGTGTTCCATGAAGATCTGTGTTGGGACTGCTTCCTTTTACGTTGCACGTCAACAATTTTGATAATGAAATTGATAGATTTGTGGCCAAGTTTGTGGACAATAGGAAGATAGGTGGAGGTGCAGGCAGTGTTGAGGAATCATAGAGACTACAGAAAGACTTAGACAGATTAGAAGAATGGGCAAAGAGATGGCAGATGGAATACAGTGCCAGGAAATGTATTGTCATGCACTTTGGTAGAAGGAATAAAGGCATAGACTATTTTATAATCGTGGAGAAAATACAAAAATGCAAGGTGCAAAGGGTTTTGGGAGTCCTTATGCAGGATTTCCTAAAAGTTAATTTGTAGGTTAAATCGGTGGTGAGGAAAGTGAATTCATTGCAAGAGGACTAGAATATAAAAGCAAGGATATAATGCTGCGGGTGTATAGGGCACTGGTGAGAATTCACTTGAAAGATTGTGAGCAGTTTTGGGTCCCTTATTTAAGAAAGGTTGCGCTGACAATCAAGAAGTGTCAGAGGGGGTTCACGACAATGATTCCGGGAATGGAAGTCTTGTCGTATGAGGAGTCATTGAGAAATCTGGGCGTTTACTCGCTGGAATTTAGAAGAATGTAGGAGGGATCTCATTGAAACCTATCAAAAATTGAAAGGCCTAGATAAGGTGTATGTGAAAAGGGAGAATTATTTATTGTTTATTTATTTTATTTGTTGTTTTACAGCATTGAGTACGAGAGTTGCAAACTCATTTTCACTGTATTGGTGCATGACAAATTGTACTATGCAATGACAATAAAGATATTTCATTTCATTTCTTTGGTGGGGGAGTTGAGGACCAGAGAGCACAGCCTCAAACTAGAAGGACGTCCATTTAGAACAGAGATGCGAAGGGATTTCTTTTGCCAGAGGGTGGTGAATCTGTGGAATTCATTGCCACAGACAGCTGTGGAGGCCATGTCATTGGGTGCATTGGCCCACCAAGGCAGAGGTTGAAGGTTCTTGATGAGTCAGGGTGTGAAAGGTTATGAGTGAAGGCAGAAAATGGGGTTAAGAGGGAAATGGCTCAGCCATAATGAAATGGTGGAGCAGATTCGATGGGCCAATTAGCCTAATCCTGCTCCTATGTCTTATGGTCTTATAAGGCATAGGAACATAATTAGGCCATTTGGCCCTTCGAGTGTGCTCTGCCATTTGATCGTGGTTTATCTATTATCTCTCTCAACCTGTTCCCTTGCCTTCTCCCCATAACCTTTCATATACACAGTAACTTGGCCTCCAGACATTGCCAATGGATTCAACAGATTCACCACCCTTTTGGCTAAAGTAATTACTCCTCTTCTCTGTTCTAAAGGGATGTCCTTGTAGTCTGAGGCTGTGCCCTCTGGTCCCAGACTATTGGACACATTCTCTCCAAGTCTATTCTGTTTTGGGCCTTTCAATATTCAATATGTTTCAATGAGATACCTCCTCATTCTTCTGAACTCTAGTGAGTACAAGTCCAGAGCCATCAAATACTCCTTGTACATTAACCCTTTGATTTCCAGGATCATTCTCATGAACCTCCTCTTGACCCTCTCCAATAGTAACACATCCATTCTCAGATAAGAGTCCCAAAACTGCTCAAAATGCTCTAAATAAGGTTGACCAATGATTATAAAGTTTCAGCATTACATCATTGCCACCCAGTGGCTCTCCAAATCACAGTGTGAATTCTATCAATCTCAAAGAGAAAAGAAATAATTTTCACTGTGCAACATCTCTAAGAGAAATATGGAGCAGTACCAAGTAATTTTTGATTTCATAAAGGCATTTGGTTTCATTAATCAAGATGGACTATGACATATCCTTCTGAAATTTGACTGTATCTTGCATCTCCTTCATCATAGCATGCAAGCCTTGACTTTAGCCAGAGCAAATCAGTGCAGCCTGGTATTGATGCAGTACTGCATCTCACCTCCAACAGGTTTGCTGCTGGGATGAATCCTGCACTTCTTTCATTCCAGAATCAAGATCACTGCACATCAGCATATTCAGAAGCCAATCTTCAGAATGTAATCATGGGCTCACTCACTGGAATACATGGGAATAAGACATACACTTAACACCTGCAGACAAAGGACCTCTATGATCCGATCCCTGTCATACAACGCTACCTACCAGCTATAGAGCCGCAGCAAAACTATGGAAAAGATGAAGCATTTCCAATACCTCTAACGTTGGCAGATAGTATTGATGAATTTACTTTTACTGCCCTAGCAGAGCCTTTGATTATTTAAAGAAAAGTGTTTGCAGATTGAGACTTCAAACATGACTAAGCTCATGGTCTGCCGGGCAGCAGTGTTCTCTTCCTTCCGACATACCTCCGAGACATAAAGTAACAACAATGGGCACATCAGTGTACTGCAGATGCCATCAATTCTGCCTCTTCTAATCTGTTGAACTCCTTGCAAAACTGGTTGGTTAAGCAACAACAGTTTCCTCATCATCAGGAATTTACACCACATTTGTTATTTCTAATGTACCTCCTCTTTAGATTTTAACATTGTGTATTGCCTTTGAATAGATTTACTATATTATTCTACATGTTAAAACTCTTGATACACTCTGTCAGTTGCAATTTTGGACTTGATTTACTAACAGATGGAATTAGTTCAATTTGTTCTTTCGGTTAAAGACTTCTCCTAGCACAAACTGCTGAAACCACACATTCTGAAGGCAGACAGAGAAGTGGGGTGGGGCAGAGGGATTAGGTATATCTATAGGAGCACAGGTATCAAATCTGTTATTAGTAGTATTTTGCTACAAACTTATCTATCTCATGAGTTTCAGTTACTTGTCACTGTAATAAACATGCACTACTGGTGAAAGCAATCAAAGAGTTGATGTTTGCTCATGTTGACACTTCAATATAACGACTTAATAACCAAACGAATAATTAAAAATATGCAGCTACAATTTTAAATGATTTTGATTAACCTTCTATGTTTCTAACCTACTCGACAGCATAATTTTGGATAATAAAAATGTAAGAACAGATATGACAGCTGAACTATTTCAGCAAATGAATTGGACTCCTGGGCCTCAATTTTTGCATGCATCAGGAATTTACCAAATTGGGAACATAAGAACATGATTAGGCCTTCACTCTCTAGATCTTGGTCCCCAATCAACTAGACTGTGGTAAATCTTTCTCTCAACTCCATCCACTTGTCTTGTTCTTTTTCAACTATAAATACTCTTGACAAACACAAATTAGTAATGATTGTAGAGAATGTTGTTAATCTTAAGTAAATCAGGAAAAGAGATGTAGGTCCTTCTGCTCTCTCATCAGAAAAAATTGAGAAAACAAGCATGTTTTAGTTCAGTCATTAAGTTGACTCCAGTCTGAAGCACAAACCCAGTTTTTCTCAGCATACACACTGCCACATAGTGAGTATTTCCAGCAGTATATTTTATTTTTATTTCCAATTTCTGCAATTTCTTTTTTCCCTTTTACAAATAAATTAGTGGCATTGTAGCTTTGGAGCCTAGACCTCTCAAATAGACTTGACTCTAGTGACTTACTGCTTTGGGCTAATTGTAATTCTTAAGGATAGTACTAGTCCGGCAAAATGCAAAAAGCTGCAGTTGCCAAAGATTAGAAATAAGAATAGGAGATATTGGCAATACTCAGCATAAGCTGTGGAAAGAGAAAAGGTGTAAACATTTCAAGTTAAAGGCCTTCCATGAGAACTGTTCTAGTGGAAAATCATTTATCTGAAGCATATTTCTCTGTTCTCAGATACTGCCTGAAATTTAGTTTTTTTTTCCACTGTTATTTCAAGGATTAGAAACCCTAGGTTTTAGGCTGTAAGTTCAGATGGACTTGAAAGGAAGGAACTCAAAGTTAAGGCAAAAACATTGGCCTGTGTTGCTTTTAGAGTAGTGAAAGGATTTTTGCTGTTCACTCAGTGGGCCTCACCTTATAAACATATAACTGTTTCATATATTTCCTAGAGGCTATCTAGGTATATGTAATTGTTAGTACTGTGCAAAAGTTGAAGATACCCTAGATTTTTTATATAAATTTTGTTTAAGGTGTTTTTTTTTTGTCTTCTGCATCAGTGTGTCAGTAGAAAAGAGCAAATTTTAGATTTTCCAAAAAAATTAAATGTTACAGAGAATGTTGTTGTATTTCATCAAAGAAAGTAACTTTTAAGTATAGACCACTTTTCAAATGAAAAAACTTTTGATCACTTTGTAGGTATATAACCCAGTGTGTGATTAAACCTGTGAACTCACTTTTAAGGTCTTCATCTCACGTTCTCGATATTTATTACATATTTATTTGTTTTTCTTATTTATTTCTTTTTTGTATTTGCACAGTTTTTAAACACCAATGTTGGTGCAGTCTTTCATTGATTCTTTTATGGTTCTTATTCTATGGATTTATTGCGTATGCCCGCAAGACAATTAATCTTAGGGTCCTATACATACTTTGATAATAAGTTTACTTTAAACTTCAGAACAAATAACAAACTGATGCTAAAGATCAATAACATAATGAGTTGAATGAACTAAAATGACTAACTGAAACAGAAATGGGTGTAGAAAGAATCAACCCCGGCAAAGGACAACCAAACTAATAGGTGAGGGTGTGGCAGATGTGACAGTTTAACCTTCAGATAAGAACATAAGGTACCTGGAACACATCAAAGTTGCTGGTGAACGCAGCAGCTTGAATTTCCAGCATCTGCAGAATTCCTTGTATTTCCATAAGGTACCTGAGCAGAATTAGGCTACTTAGCCCATTGTGTCTGCTCCACCATTTCATCATGGCTGATTCATTTTTCCTCTCAACCCCAACCTCCTGCCTTCCCCCTATATTCCTTCATGCCCTAACCAATCAATAATCTATCAACCTCTGCATTAAATATACTTAAAGATTTGCCTGTGCAAATGAATTCCACAGATTCACTACTCTCTGGCTAAAGAAATTCCTCCTTATCACCATCCTAAAAAGACACCCCTCTATTCTGAGGCTGTGTCCTCTCATCTTAGACACTCCCACCATAGAAACATCCTCTCTACATCCAAACCATTTGATAGGTTTCATTTAAGTCACCCCTCATTCTCAATTCCAGTGAATACAGGCCCAGAGCCATCAAATGCTCTTCATAGGAATACCGTTTAATTGTGGAATTATTCTTGTGAACCATCTTTGAAACGTCTCCAGATTCAGCACATCGTTTCGAAGATAAGGGTTCCAAAATTGCTCAGAATACTCCAGGTGAGGCCTCATCAGTGCCTGATAAAGTTTCAACATTACATCCTTGTTTTTATATTCTAGTCCTCTTGAAATGAATGCTAACATTATATTTGTCTTCCTCACCATAGACTCAACCTACAAATGAACCTTTAGTTAATCCTGCACAAGGACTCCCAAATCCCCTTGTGTTTCAGATTTTTGAATTTTCTCTCCAGTTAGAAAAAAAGTTAACCCTTTCATTTCTTCTACCAAAGTACATGACCACACACTTCCCTACACAGTATGAATTGACTTTATTTCTTACATCCTTCACATCCATAAGGAGTAAAAACCTTTATGTTACGTCTCCATCTAAATGCCATGCGCAATCATAGGAATTTATAATAAATAGAGCAGTCAATGTAATGTAGAGTACACTCAAATCAACGTGAGTTCATTAGTCTGATGGCCTCGTGTCCCGGAGCCTGTTGGTCCCGGCTTTTATGCTGCAGTACCGCTTCCTGGATGGTAGCAGCTGGAATAGACGGTGATTGGGTTGACTTGGGTCCCCAGTGATCCTACAGGCCCTTTTTACACACCTGTCCTTGTAAATCTCCTGATTCATGGAAAGTTCACAACTACAGATGTGATGGGTTGTCCACGTCACTGTCTGCAGAGTCCTGCGATTAAGGAAGGTACAGTTCTCATACCAGGCAGTGATGCAGCCAGTCAGGATGCTCTCAATTGTACCCCTATAGAAAGTTCTTAGGATTTAGGGGCCCAAACCAAACTTCCTCAACCGTCTGAGATGAAAGAGGTGCTGTTGTGCCTTTTTCACCACACAGCTGGTGTGTACAGACCACGTGAGGTCCTCGATGATGTGGATGCCGAGGAACTTGAAGCTGTTTCCCCTCTCAACCCCAGATCCATTGATGTCAATAGGGGTTAGACTATCTCCATTCTTCCTGTAATCCACAACCAGCTCCTTTGTTTTTGCGACATTGAGGGAGAGGTTGTTTTCTTGACACCACTGTGTCAGAGAGATGACCTCTTCCCTGTAGGCCACCTCATTATTGTTTAAGATAAGGCCAATCAATGTAGTGTCGTCAGCAAATTTAGTTAGCAGATTAGAGCTGTGGGTGGCAATACAGTCATGTGTATGCAGGGAGTAAAGGAGGGGACTCAGTACACAGCCCTGAGAGGCTCTTGTATTGAGAGTCAGAGGGTTAGAAATGAGGGAGCCCACTCTTACCACCTGCTGGTGATCTGACAGGAAGTCCAGGATCCAGCTGCACAAGACAGGGTGAAGGCTGAGGTCACTGAGCTGCTTGTCAAGCCTGAATGGAACTATGGTGTTGAATGCTGATCCGTAGCCCAAGAACAGCATTCTCACATAAGCATCCTTCTTCTCCAGAAGTGTAAGGACGGTATGTAGAGCAGTGGCTATTGCATCATCTGTCGATCTGTTGTGTCGGTAGGCGGATTGTAGGGGGTCCATTTTGGGTGATAGCATGCTGCAGATGTAATCCTTGACTAGTATCTCAAAGCATTTGCTTATTATTGAGGTGAGTGTGACAGGACAACAGTCATTCAGGCATGTTATCTTGGTCTTTTTTAGTACAGGGACAATGGTGGATTATTTGAAGTAGGGGCACTCTACGCTGGGAGAGGGAGAGTTTAAAAATGTCTGTAAACATACCTGTCAGTTGTGCTGTGCACATCCTGAGTACTGGCCCTGGGATGCTGTCCATCATTGGAAACACCTCCCATCTCCCACTCCTTTGCCTATTCTCCTGACCTGTCTAAGTCCTTCTGCAGCCTCTCTATTTCCTCAAAACTACCTGCCCTCCACCAAATAGTCAACCCATTCATTTCTTCTACAAAAGTGCACGCCCATACACTTCCTGACACTGCATTCCATCTGTCACTTATTTACCAAACTCCGAATCTTCTCAGTCCTTCCGTAGCCTTCCTAATTCCTCAAAACTACCTGCCTCTCCACCTATCTTTATATCATCTGCAAACTTGGCCACAAAGCCATCAATTCCATCATCCAAATCATTGACATATAACATAAAAAGAAGTGGTCCCAACAAAGACCCTGTGGAACAGCACTAGTCACTGGCAGCCAACCAGAAAAAAGCACCTTTTATTCCCACACTTTGCCTACTGCCAATCAGCCACTGCTTTATCCAAGCTAGAATCTTTACTGTAATAACATGGGCTCATAGCTTGTTAAGCAGCCTCAAGAGTGGAACCTTGTCAAAGGCCTTCTGAAAATCCAAGTACTTAACATCAACCGATTCTCCGTTGTCTATTCTGCTTGTTGTTTCTTAAAGATTTCCAACAGATTTGTCAGGCAAGATGTTCCCTTGAGAGAACCATGCTGACTACGGCCTATTTTATCATGAGCCTCCAAGTACCCCAAAACCACATCCTTAACAATCGATTCCAACATCTTCCCTATCACTGAGATCAGACTAACTGGCCTACAATTTCCTTTCTTTCTACCTCTCACCCTTCTTGAAGAATGGAGGGACACGATAAATTTTCCAGTCTTGCAGAACATTCCAGAATTTAATAATTCCTGAAGGATCATTACTAATGCCTACACATTCCCTTCAGCCACCTCTTTAAGAACCTTGTGGTGTACACCATCTGGTCAAAGTGACGTATCTACCTTCAGATAGTTTCCCAAGAAACTTCTCCCTCGTAATGGTAACTTCACATACTTCATGACCCCTGATACCTGGAACTTCCACCATACTACTAGTGTCTTCCACAGCGAAGACTTATGCAAAATACATATTCAATTCGTTCACCATTTCCTTGTCTCTTATTACTACCTCTCCAGCATTGTTTTCCAGTGGTCCGATATCCATTCTGGACTCTCTTTAACACCTCATGTATCTGAAGAAACTTCTGGTATCCTTTTTAATATTACTGGCTAGCTTACTTTCATATTCCATCTTTACCTTAATGAATTTTTAGTTACCTTCTGTTTGTTTTTAAAAGGTTCCCAATCCTCCAACTTCCCAGTAATGTTTGCTCTATTATATGCCCTCTCTCTGGTTTTTATGCTGGCTTTGACATCTCTTGTTAAAAATAGATGTGTCATCTTGCCTTTTGAATACTACTTCCTCTTTGGGATGTATATATTTTGTGCTCACTGAATTGCTTCCAGAAATTCCAGCCTTTGCTGCTCTGCCATCATCCCTGTCAGTGTTCTTTTCCAGTCAATTCTGGCCATGTCCTCTCTGATGCCTCTGTAATTCCCTTTACTCCACTGTAATGCTAATACATCTGACTTTATAGATAGATAGATAGATAGACATATTTTATTGATCCCGAGGGAAATTGGATTTCATTATAGTTGCACCAACCAAGAATAGACTTTAAATATAGCAATATAAAGCCATAAATAATTAAATAATAATATGTAAATTTCTCCTTCTCAAATTTCAGGGTGAATTTGATCACTTATGATCACTTGCCCCCAAGGATTCTTTTACCTTAAGATCTCTAATCAATTTCAGATCATTACACAACACCAATCTAGAACAGCTGATCTCCTAAAAAACCATCTCATAAGCACTCAAGAAAATCCCCCTCTTCGAATTACGCACCAATTCATTTTTCCAATCTACCTGCAAATTGGAATCCCCATGACTATTGTAACACTGCCCTTTTGGCATGCATTTTCTATCTCCCATTGTAACTTGCAGACCACATCCTTACTACTGTTTGGTGGTCTGTATACTACTCCCATCATGATCTTTAAACCCTTGCAATTCTTTAACTCTAATCACAATGATTCTATGACCCTGTGTCATCTCTTTCTAAGGATTTCACTTTTTACCAGTAGAGCAACCCTACCCCCTCTGCCTTCCTGTCCTTTCAATACAATGTTTATCCTTGGACATTAAGCTCCCAGCTATAATCTTCTTTCAGCCATGATCAGTGATGCCTACAACATCATACATGCCGATCTGTAATTGTGCCACAAGTTCATCTACCTTGTTCTGTATACTGTGCACATTCAAATATAACACCTTCAGTCCTGTATTCACTCCTTTCATTTTTTTCCATCTTTTACCTTGCAACTCATCCCGTAGACTGTAATTTTGCCTTCTCAACAGCCTCTCCTGACTACACATCCGGAGATTACTACACTGGAGGTCCTGTTTCTCAGCTTTCTACCTAGCTCCCTAACGTCTCACTTCAGAACCTTGTCACCTTGCCTACCCATGTTATTGGTGCCAATATGCACCAAGACTTCTGGCTGCTTACCCTAAGCCTTGAGCATGCCATGGACTCAATCTGAGGCATCCCTCACCTTGGCTCCAGGGAGGCAACGTACCATATGGGTGTCTCTATCGTGCTCATGGAACCTTGTCTCTGTTCCTCTGAAAATAGAATCACCTACCAACACTGCAGTCCTCTTCACCACTCTGCTCGTCTGAGCCACAGCACCAGACTCAGTGCCAGAGACTTGGTCTATATGGCTCCTCCTGGTTGGTCATCCCCCTCAATAGTATCTGAAGCTATATCATCATTATTATTGAGGGAAATGGTCAGAGGTGTACATTGCACTGGCTGTGCATTTCCCTTCCTTCTACTGACAATCACCCAGTTACCTGTCTCCTGCAATCCAGGGGTGGCTATCTCCTATTAGCTTTTATCTATCACCCCTTGATATTTTCTTAATCTATATAGATCTTGATTATTTTATACTTAACATAGATACCAATGTTTTTTCTGCCTCTGAATTTTCAGATGTAATGAATCTAAACCTGTACTTGTTGGATTATGTAGACTGTTTAATTGTTATTTTCTTTGCAGTTTACTAATTTACATCTGTTAGTATTATTTATCACCACCTATATATATGGAACTGTTCAGTTTCTTTCCTAGTAGCTCAAGTATGTATGTGCAGTTGTTCAGTGTATTCCTTTGCAGTGACATTCTGGAAAGTTCTGGAAGTTTCACTTGTGCTGCAATATCTGACTTGCTGATTTTTATCTACAAATTTTAATGGATTTCTCCTTATCTATGGGTATAAAAAAAGAACTGGCTACACAGTGGTGCTATCTTTCTTTTGCTTCTTTCTTCCTTTTGCTACTAGACATTGCTCCAGTTACTATCTGTTTTCAATTTTCTTTGTTCCATTAACATTTAATAAAATGATCCTGACATAACAAGCTTTGAGCCTTTTTCCTGACTTCTGAGAGGATTTGCAGAGTTTGACACAAGTAGCTTCTCACTGTTAGCCATTCTGAAGTCACTGGCAAAATGATGGTGCTTTTTACTTTGCAAAAGAATTGCCCATAAACATCTAGCAACATCCATGACATGAGTTAAACAAATAAACTGAAGTAAAACCATCGCCTTTTGAAAGTTGTAATCCTCACATGTATCTAAGCACAGCTTCAATGCTATATTTAAGTTTGCAGGACACCATTGTTATAGACTGAACCAAAGGTGGTGAAGAATCAGCGTACAGGAGGGACATTGATAATCTTGCTGAGTGATGCCACAACAAAACATTCTTATTCAATGTTACTAAGACCCAGTGGCTGTTTATTGATGTCAGGAGAAGGAAACCAGAGGTCTGTGATTCTTTCCTCATCGGGGGAATCAGAGGAGGAGAGGGTCAGCAGCTTCAAATTCCTCAGTGTTATCATTTCAGAGGACCTGTATTGGGCCCCGCACGTAAGTGCAATTACGAAGAAAGCAGGGCAGCTTTCTTCAGGGTTTGGGAAGTTTTGGCTTGAGATCTAAAAATTTGACAAACTTCTATAGATGTGTGGTGGACAGTATATTAACTGGCTATATCTTGGTATGGATACACCAATGTTTTTGACTGGAGTCAATCACGGGTAAAGCCTTCCCCATCATTCAGCTCATCTACTCAGAGCTATGTAGGAGGAAAGCAGCATTCAACATTAGGGATCCCCTCTACCTGTCACAATGGCGGGGCATTGGGAGCAAGGGTGGACCCAAATGCAAGACACATCTGTGAGGTTACTTAGGTTTAGTTTATTGTTCGATACCAGGAGAGCTAGGCAGGAGCAGGAGTAGCGAACTGGACAAGGGCTGAGGACTACGACTGGGCTGGGACCAGGGGTCTGAGCTTGGACTTGGAATCGGCTTCCAGAACTAGAGGAGACATGAAGAGGCTAGGGTATGGACTCTGAGCCCGAGACTGGGCAAAGACCCAGTACCTGGGTCCTGCCTTGGGCTCAGACCCCAGAACTAGGCATGGACATGACATGGGCTAGGAAGAGGAGGAACATGGAAAACAGAGCCTCGGTCTCGGGAGAGCAGGTACATGGAACCATGGACACATACACAGAACACAGAGTCGGGACCCCTCCTTGGGTACAGGACATAGGGCCGGGACTCATGACCCTCCGCGGGGCAACGGCAAGATGGCCTGACTTACCCCACTGAGGCGAGGACAAGACAAGACAGAACATGACCCCCCCCCACGGGGCAATGGCAAGACGGCCTGACCTACCCCACGGAGGCGAGGACAGGACAAGACATGACTCCTCGCGGGGCAACGGCAAGATGGCCTGACTTGCCCCACGGAGATGAGGACAAGACAAGACAAGACCAACACGGATGAACACCAGAAAGTACCTATCTAGCTCCGGTGATGGAACTAGACCGAAGTGCAGGCGGGGGCTGCAGACGAGGGCTAGAGGCGAGAGGGGCAGAGAAGGGATTCAGACAGAGGGGTAGGACAGGAATCACGGACCGCCTCTGTCTGAATCCCTTCAGACAGGGCTAGGACTTGACTCAGAACTGGGAAGCCGCCAGGGCCAGGACTTGACATGATACTTGAATGCCGCCAGGCAGGACCCGACATGGTGCTTGAATGCCGCCAGGGCCAGGACTCGACATGGTGCTTGAATGCCGCCAGGGCCAGGACTCGACATGGCGCTTGAATGCCGCCAGGGACAGGACTCGACATGGTGCTTGAATGCCACCAGGGCCAGGACTCGACTTGGTGCTTGAATGCCGCCAGGGCCAGGACGTGGTAGTTGGAACTTCCGGGTAGCGGCGAGCTCTTGACTCGACCCGGGAACAGTAGACAGTGGTTCTTGATTCCCTCCGGCGGGTTAACTGGCGGACCCACCTCGGTGAGGAAACTTTGCAGGCTCGCTTCAGCGAGGTAACTGGACTGGGTTACTCCAGTGAGGAAGGGTGAATTACCGGCACTTGCTTCGACAGAGACTAGGCTTGCTCCGGCCAGATGACATTGGCACGCCGTGACTTTGCAGACGCTCCCGCGCCGAACAGCTGAAAGCCGGAGACTATAAACTACTGGTTCAGTCGAGCGTTAATTGCCTCTAATCATCAAATTCGAGGGACTTCGGAAAACAGGGAATCAACGGTCCGGATCGTAACATAAACAAGGTAAATTTAAAGGGACCCCGATCTGGACCATGACACTACCCAGGTCTTGCTCTCTTCTCACTACTGCCAACAGGAAGCAGGCACAGGAACCTCAAGACTCACTCCACCATGCTCAGGAACAGTAATTACCCCTCAACCATCAGGCTCCAGAACCAGATCAGATGACTTCAGTCAACCTTACTTGCCCAATCATTGAACTGTTCTCATAACCTGTGGACTCACATTCAAGGACGCTTCACCTCATCTTCTCAGTACTTATTCCTTCTTTATTTATTATTATTATTTCCTTTGGTTTTCTTTTTTGGATTTGTATTTGCACATTGGTTTTCTGCCTTGTTGGCACAGTCTTTCATTATTCTATTATGCTTATTGGAATTACTGAGCATGCCAACAAGGTTGTATTTGGTGACATACTGTTTGTATATGTACTTAGATATTAAATTTACTTTGAATTTTGAACTTTACCAATAATGAATGGCCTCCATACAGTGCTTTTGAAGATTGCATCCACCAAATCTTCATTTTCATTGTAACATTCAAGATGATTGTTGATACCTTCAAATTCTTTTCTCTAGTACCTAACTTGTTGAATGAACATAAGAAAGGCAGGAAAGAACATAAGAAAGCTAAAATACATACATTTGAAATTATTAATACCAATTTTCTTCTGAAGTAATGAGACATTATATTGTAAAATTCAGTTTTCAGGAATTATTTACAGTAATTAGAGAAGATGGTATTAAAAGGCAGAGCAAACTTGAGCAACCAAGATATTTATATTTCTGATTTGTTTGCTTATAATTATCATTACATCTTCTGAAATAGAAACATCCCTAATGTTCATAGACTTGCACAGCATAGCAACTGGCTCTTCTGCCCAGCTCATGCATGCTGAACAAGATACCTGTCCAAATTTTCTTGCATTTGGCTTCAATTGATCTAAGTGTTTCCCATCTACTTACCTTTCCAAATGTCTTTTAAATGTTGATAATTTACCTGTCTCTACCACCTCCTCTCACAACTTGCTCCAGATACTCTCATTTTCCCTTTGAATCTTTTCACTTCTCACCAGGAGCCTGTGCACTTTGGTTTTAGACTCCCTTACTTGGAGAAAAAGACTGTGACAATCTACCTTATCTATGCCCCTCATAATTTTACAAAGCTGTATAAGGTTACCATTCCCCTTTATGGCTCCAATCTCAGCCTATCAAATCTCTCCTTATAACTCAAACCCTCCAGCCCAGGCAACATCTTTTTCTGCATCTTGCAGTAATGAGGAGTTCACGTAATACTCCCACAGTGTGGTCTAACCAATGTGTTGTCTAACAGCAACATAACATCTCAACTCCTTTATGTCCTCAGATTTTCTGTCAGGTTTAATCCAAGATAACACCAAGTTTCAGTAACTTCACCATTACTTCCAATGGAAACAGAGGACCAATATTTTCAATGACACCTTTCTTGCTTAATTTTTGAGAATTATTTCAAACAATTTGCCAAGCTAATGGGACTACTGTACAACTATTTGAAAAATGAGACAGGAATCAGATAACTTCAGGTCATTTTGTCTGAAAGAAAGCAAAAGATACAGGCGAGCATTGACTGATCACAGATTGCTTTCACATTTTTATCTTTGACATATATCAGAAATTCATTCAACCAAGATTCAATTTGTTCCTCATCCATTAGTGTGGGGGAAACTGAAAGAAAATCATGCATTAGAGCAAATGATTTTTTTCAATGCCTTTTCCATTTGAATGGTCTGTTTACAAATCTCATTGCCAATGCAGGGAGCTTTATGAGCAATGGGGTAATAGACATTGGTAACTACTGAAGATCATCAGATACTGCCAAGGAAACTGCATGAAGCAGATCTGAACCTTCTTTGATGGTTAGTGACAAGTGTGAGCAGCATACTAGGCCAATGTAAAATAGTGAGTGTAAGAGAGCATGGGTATGTGTGGGAATGGGAGAGCATGAGAAAAGTTGTAAGTGTGCTCTCTGTGTTTATAGAAGGCTGGAGAGCGGGGACAGGATGAATTCATGATCCTCCTGCTCCATAACGAGTAGATGTTTAGTCTTTATCTGTCTATATTGGGGGCCACCATTTTGTACTTTCAGGAACTGCCTGTTGTTTATACAGTTTGTAACAGACATTGCCTTTAGTGTGAGTTTAGTTTTTTTTTTAATAAAGAATGTCTTATTGATTTCTCTACTTCTGTTGTTTATCTTTACAAGCAGCCAGTAAGAACGTCATACTGCAGGTTGAATAGGTAACAAGTCTGTCATCTGATGCAACGTAAATACAGAAAATGTTTTTGTAAGTAGAGCAGATTTACCCAATGAGCAGTACAAGCCACTTGCACTTTGTACGGAATGTGTTTAAATGTTCCTTTGGTAAAATGGTATCATTGAGCTCTCAAGAAATATAACAGAGTAATATTGTCCCACCCACCCACCTTCACCCTCACCTGCTCTTACCTATTACCTGCCAGCCTTTACTCCTGCCCCTCTCCCCACCATCCAGTTCTGGCTCCTGCCCACTTCCTTTCCAGTCCCAATGAAGGATCTCAGTTCAAAATGTTAACTGTTTATTCCTCTCCATACATGCCACCTGACCTGCTGAGCTCCTCCAGTATTTTGTGGGAGTTGCTCAAGATTTCCAGTATCTGCATTATCTATGTTTATGAGCAGTATTGCTATTTGCGAAAGAGGAAGGTAATACCTTTGCTGTTGGTAGGGCCAAAGCTAAATGGTACAGTAAATCTATTAGAAATGTAAATAGAAGCTCCAATTTCGTATCAATAGTAAGCAGGTGATTGCCTGTGCCTTGCCCTCACTTCATAAACTTATGGTGCATTATTAATGATGTCATCAGACTGCAAACCCCTTCCTGTCAGCACAAGTGCTTTGACAATTGTAATGTACAAGTGAACTGAGTGCATCACGCAGTGTGGCATAATGCCATATCCTCTGTGAGGTTACAATGAAAAACTTAATGATATGTTTTAATTCAATACCGTCAGCGATCTTTGAGAGTTGCTAGTTGGAACATTCAACCAGGAACTAGAAGAAACGTTTGGCAAATTCTTAAGCAGGCAAAAAGCACAATATTTAAACAGTGCAAGATTGTTCAGAGCGTGGAATGGCAAACTGGATAATTAAAGCAGGACTATATCAACTATTTGAAGTACTAAACTGTTGAGACCATGTAGATCAGTTATCAATATAGAGAAAATACTTAAAAATGTGAGGCAGCTTCACCCAGAACAACGGCAGGAGTACATGTTGCAATTACAGTGGGGGACATCAAGCCTCAGAATGCCTTTTCAAAGTAACATTGGCTATTTGTCAGAGTGAAGCATATTGCATAGTGCTTCAATTCCCTGAAGAAAACCAATCTTGGGAAAAGATGGTGTGGTGACTCCAGTTTATTTTGGACACAAGGAAGAAAGGCTTTGGAATGGTCAGGTTTAGATAAAACACATATAGAATGAGGAACAGTTAAATTGCAATACAGTATTACACTAGCTATTCAGGAATCCCAATAGTTCATCTCATGTCAAGTAATATTTGTTGTGGTCCTTTTCTACCTTGGATGTCATCTCATGTCAAGTAATATTTGTTGTGGTCCTTTTCTACCTCATGTTTTCCTAATAACCAGGGTGACAATTCATATGCTCAATTTGAGCTCACTTGCCCTGAATCTCACACCCCCTTTCACTCCTCCTGTCCCCATTCCCATTCTCTCTTTCAACTCACTGTGACCCTGGCTCCCACACCCCCTTTCAACTTAATTGGTTCACTGGAAAATGTATGTATGTATGCTTCAACATCTCAAAACTGTGAATTATGAAGACAACAGAAGTATCCATTGAAATAACACCCAAAAGTCCAAGAAAATCTGTTACATCTGGCACCATCAAATCACTGAACGAATTGTTTCACAGGTATGAAGAGGTGGAAGGAGTCTGTGGAGCAGACCTGATGGGCCGAATGGCTTAATTCTGCTCCTGTGTTTACTTAGTTGATTAAGAAGACAACTAGAATCATGAGCAGCAAGTCAATCTGTCATAGGATAGAATATGTAACTGAAATATCTCAGCCATTTCTGCAAGGCAGAGCCAACTAGTGTCAGAATATTCATACAGGAAGAGCCCCTGGAGTTGTGATAGGGGTGAGCCATTGTGTTGTCAGTTGACTATCAGAGGTATGGGCTACAAACGTGTGACCGTGATCACAGGCATGGTCTTAAGACAAATCAGGAGATATAATTTTTGAAAGGATCAATCATTGTGCAGCAAAGAAACCCAGAAACTACCCACACATGGACTTTAGTTTATAACAGCACAAATGGGTAAGAAAAGTCTATTTCTCAGAAAGTGGAAGACCAAGATTCTAGGCTGCAGGACATGATTGCCATAAATAGCTCTCAATAGGTGGTGAGGCACAGGAAGAAGTGAGGTGGAATTCGACAGCAATCCATCTGATGATTAATCTAAGAGGAGAAGTAAGTAATTAAACTCCTGTCCTTAATGGGAGTGGGTCAGTCAGCAGTTTGACTGAACGTTGCAAAGAGATCAAGCAAAGACAGAGTGATGTCAACCACAGGCTGTCCTGAATCTGAATGGTGGTGAACGGGAATGTGATTCCTCAGACAGTATGTGCAATATGCGTATTCAGTATGAAGAGAGAATATACCTTGTGCGCCATGATGAGAATATCCAGAAAATTCTTCGAAACTGTGCAGAGCCTTTGAGTGTCTGCCAGTAAAGTTTGGGCACTGTCTTCTTGGCTGTAGGTTAGCAAGTAAAGCAGATATTGCATTACACTGGCCCTCAGACACCAGGCAGAGCGTGTTGATCACAAAAGCACCTGTGGATGCCACCATGTGACTGAGAAATTAGCCTGCAAGTCAGTGTTATGAGTTGGTTTAAGAATCAGAGCTGGGCGAGATATTCTAGATCGAAGGACAGTTCCTTCAAGATTCAATATTCAAGTTTATTTATCACACGTATGTCAAAACATTCGTCATTTGTCTAGACAATCAACACACCCGAGGCTGTGCAATTGGCTGTTTGCAAGTGCCAACACAAATTCTGGTGCCATCATAACATGCCCACAATGCTTCGCAGAACAACACAGAACACAACAAGCAATAAAGCAACAGCAGCTAATCAAGCCCCATTCTTCCTTCTCACCCACGCACATAGACAGTATTTAACCCCAGGACAGGCAGGCTTCTTCAGCTCCTGCCTTCAGCCTCCAACCTCCAGTGGATTTGGACTCTGACTCAGGCTTGCAGCATTGGACTTTAACTCGCCTCCAGTCATCGGGCCTTGACTTCCAGACATCCGATTTAGCATTATGTACTCCGTCAATCCATGAGATTAGTTGGGCATGGACTTGGTATTATTTTCTACACATTATACCTGCTTATCCTTCTTTGTGTCTTTGGCATATTTAGCAACCACAACTTCAGTGTTTGCAAATCACTTCTGTAAAATTGATAAATGTGGATATGGGACTAATCCCTGTGGCATGCTACTCATTACATCCTTTTACTGGATTTATTTCTGTCAACCTGTTTATACAAACTCTCTGTTTCTTGTTAGATTGTTGACCATATAGCCACTCTTAACACTATCTTCTATCTTTTATTTTCTATGGTAAGTTTTGATGCAACATCTTTTCAAATGCTCTTTGGATATCTCAGTATAGTACATCCAACAACTCCTCTTTATTCACAGCAGATCTACCACTATTATTTGCTTTATTTGCTACTGGAAAATTATTTTTAAATGGAACATTATTTTTAAATGGAAAGAAATGAGTTTGTGTTGATCAAACTTAATGGTTTATTCTCTCCATCTCTCTCAGTTCTGGGCTCGAAAGAAAAGTTGACAGTGTGCCTATAGTTTTGTCTACTCACTATCATCTAGTTATCCTCTGCTCCCTACTCCAGAATTATTTGAAGATCCCATTTGGTCCTGACTCCATATATGCAACTCAATGGTACAGCGACTAATATAATCAAAACAATGGAGTGACAACATTTTACCATTGATGTCGTCATACCCAGGATGTAATATTTCCTGAAACACACCTCTTAGGTAGGCATAATGGTTTTAAGACCTTATTTCCCCTCAGAATTCTCCAAGATATGCTGCTACATTCCAAGATGAATGTTGCATGGGAAATACATGTGCATTCCTAATATGCAAGGGAAAACCATCAGGTTCTCAAGGGAGACTCACAGCAGGAGGTGCCTGACAGAATTTTCTGAGCAACATGAAATAACCACAAAAAAACCGTAGTTATCATATTTCACTGAGGAAAGAAAAATCAGTTTTCAATTGCATAACATTGATATAAGCAATATTATACAACTCAATGTCCAGGGAATTGTGAATACAGAATTTTGAGGTTTTAACAATGTTTGAAAATCAGTGTGTCAAATTGAGACATTGACAATTTCATCCTTGTCCCTTTCAATACTATCATACTGTATATTTTTCTCAATTTTTCAAGCAGAGAAATCAGACAGCTGTCCCTTCACCTCATGTTGTATTTTTTATGCCCATTGAGAGAAAAGGCCCAAAAGTCTATTCAATTTATTCACTTTGTGATGCTGCTGTTACTATCTTAGAGTCTCCAGAAAGTCAAAGGCAATCTTCTGAAAAGTCACTGGGAATATTATTGTTTCATGTTTCATTTTCTTTAAAGTGTTTTGTTCATTGGAAAATGTGGAACACTCACAAGGGATCAGAACAAGACACATACCAATGTTGTGTAGTTTCTGGAGTGTAACAGACCAGATTTCGCAAGCCTAATTATCACTGTCTCCAGGGAAGGAGTGTGAAAGTCAGCACGGCAGAACAGTAACTCTGTTGAAAATTGCTATTTTATATCCTGTACTTGTACTGCATCAATCCGTGAGGGCTTTTAAATTTCTTTAAAACTTTATTTTAGTCATGGCACAGTAGCGTTAGTGCTTTACAACATTAGTGATCATCAGTGGGATTCAATTCACATTGCTTTCTGTACGGAGTTAGTACGTTCTTCTCCTGACTGTCTGTTTCTTCCTCTGGATGCTCCAGTTTCCTTCCACTTTCCAAAGACATACCGGTTACGATTAGTAAGTTGTGGGCATTCTATGTTGGCACTGGAAGCTTGGCACTGCTTGGGCACTGCCCCAGCACATATCTGGTTGGTATTTGATGCAAAACACTGTATGCATTGAAACACTGAAACATGCATTTCACTGTATGTATTGATGTACATGTAATAAATAAAGCTAAACTAATCTTTAAGGAGAATGGGAGTGGAAGAGCGAATTAGAGTGACAAGTGCCTAAAGCCTTTGGGGACTGAATGGAGATGTTGTGAAAACAGTCACCCAGCCTGCGTTCAGTTACTCCAGTGTACAGCAGGCTACATCATAAGTACCGAATGTGATATGTTGAATTGGTACAAGTGGACCACTCCTTCACTAAAATGGATTATTTGCATCCATGGATGGTGGGAATGGAACAAAAATGCATCTTACACATTTGCATGGAAAGTGCCATGAGAAAGAAGATGATTGGTGGAGATGGAGTATTGAGAATCACAAAATGCACAGACCCTTCAGAGTGCTGAAAGATGAGGGGTTGGGATGGGACATCCTGTCCAATGATGGAATCCTCTTGAAGCTGTCAGAAGTATGGACAGTAATCTTTGAATATGAAGCAGGTGGGTTGAAAGTGATGACAAAGGGAACCTAAGAGAAGATAGTTTGACAGCACATGTATAGGAAGTAAAGAAAATGTAATTGAGTCTCATGTCAATCATGGTAGAAATGAAGCTACATTTAAAGAAAACACACTGGAGTAGATGTCTTGTCATCAGAATAAATATGACAGAAAAATTGGAAGAATGCAGTTTTGCCCTTACAGGAAGCCGGTGGGAGGAGGTGTATACTTCAGTGAAGCTGCTTGGGCAGTGAAGCACCCAAAATTAATTTCTAAAAGACTAGAAAAAAGTACCTGAAGTTTTGTTTTCTTGAATACACATTACTTGAGCTTCCTAAAATTTTGCATTACCTAGAAGGTTGTATTATTTTTAGCATGCAAACATTTCACAAAACATGAAATAAAATCAAATTAAGGAAGAAATTAAAACATAGAAAGAAAATTAAAGGTAAATTAAAAGTTATTTATTATTTTAAATAGGTATGGAATTTTGAGCCATCTGAGAGAATACCAACTCACAATATAAAATTCTGATTTTGACCTACCTGTAAGTTAGTTGCATAGAACTGTTGGTTTAGGATGCAGTGGAAAAACTCCATAGAGTCTATGTAACCAAGCATAAAATTTTGGGAGTTTTTCTAACATGAAAACTGTTTATTTTTATTTTGGAGATACGATGTGGAATAGGTCTTTCTAGCTCTTTGGCCAATTAACCTACCCGGTACATCGTTGGGCTGCAGGAAGAAACTGGAGGACCCAAAGAAAACCCATGCATTCCATGGGAAGGACATACAAACTGCTTACAGAGGATGCTGGGATTGAACTCCATACTGCAACACCACGAGCTGTAGTAATGATGCTACCATGGTGCCCTGGTCACTTCATTAATAACTTTGCATAATCCTGTGGAAAGATTTTTTTTTAAAAAAAGCACATCCAGTAAAAGATTTCAGCATTTAAAATTGTGCATGTTATATTCTTAAATACTGCTGCCTGATCTCCAAAAATAGTCAAGAGTTCTGATAGCCTTGTCAATATTTCTCACTGCAGATTGCAGACGAGTGATCTCTGTGGTTTCACCTTCTAATGAATAAG
This sequence comes from Mobula birostris, assembly GCF_030028105.1. Classification (NCBI taxonomy): domain Eukaryota; kingdom Metazoa; phylum Chordata; class Chondrichthyes; order Myliobatiformes; family Myliobatidae; genus Mobula; species Mobula birostris. The sequence continues at coordinate 83,402,977 of NC_092372.1, read as the reverse complement.
AATATTGATGCACTTATCCATCTCTTCTCACAAGTAACATGTGCACACTCAGAAAACCAGCAAATTTATTCGAGATTTTGATGGGTAACCTGAAAATTTATTGTGACTTAATTGTCTTCATCTTCCACAGTCCTCTAACCATAAAGTAGAATCCCCATTGATTTGAAGCACATATTATTTAGCATCAATCAAAACTTCTAATTTTAGAGGCATAGAGATTCTTAGCAATAGATGGAGAACTGAAAGTATGTGCAATAATAACCAGATACACTTGTATTCATAACAGTGAAGTACTTGTCATGACAGTTGAGCCTCTACAAGGCTCAAATCAAGAGTGTATAGAATAACCTCCACTTGTCTGGATGACTGCCACTTCAACAACACTCAAGAAACTTGACATCATGCAGGACATAGCAGCTTGAAGGTAAACATCCATCTACAGCCACCCATTCACTCTACCATCAACACGCAGCAGCAGTTTGTACCATTTGCAGGATTCTCTACAGCAAATCTCCAGAAGACAGCATCTTCCGTAGCCATCATCTGGGACAATGGCAGCAAAAAGGTTGGGGATATCAGCTGTGAGTTGCCTTCCAAGCTACACACTACTTTGACTTGGAAATCTATGACCATACCTTCTCTAATGCTGGGTCATTCTTTGCAAAGAGGTCATCCAATTTATGTTCAGTTTATTTAATGCAGGGGAGAGCACACAGTGAGCATAAATGCAATTATTGAGATTGGAAGGAATGCAACTGAAAAAATGGTTCACTTTGGAAAAAAAAAATGTGTTTAGATGCCAAGAAGGTGAAAAGAGATGAGGTAAATGAGTGGGTGTTGCACCTGTCACAACTGCAAGGGAAATGTGGTACAGAGCTGAATGGATGGTGGATGTGCAAGTACAGACTAAGGAGTGAACAGCCCTTTAGAATGCAGAAAAGTAAGAGGAATGGAAGATGAGTTTGATTGTAGCATCTTGAAGAAGATGGCAGAAATTGGAAAGAATGATTTACTGTATGCCGTCACTGTTACGTAGAAAGTGACCAGGAGAACTGGTGTTGTGGGCAGGTGAGCCATACTGAAGGGCTCTGTAAATCGTGGTAGTTGGGAAGCCATGTTTGAAAAAGTAGGAGGATATCTCAGAGGCATCCTTAATGGAAAAGTCTTGTCATCAGAGTAGATACCATACAAATGGAAGGAGAACCGGGAGAATGAAATGGAATACTTACGGGTGACAGGATGGGATAAAGTATAGTTAATTGACTGTGGAAGCTCATGTGCTTGTTGCTAATGTATTTTCCCTGAAACACACTTAAAGAAATTCAGAAAATTAAAACTGGTGTGTATATTGAATTAGAGGCCAATACACATCAAAACTGATATGTATTTTGAATACACTGATTCAAAAATATAAAGTCGAGTTTTTGGAATATTTAAACTTACTAATGCAATAAGTTGAGAAGTAATTAAGTAAGTAAATAACAGTAATTAGGAGTAGAATTGCCATGGGATTATTCCTCAACATGCACTAGTAATTCCAGTGAAGACCTTCGAAGCTACAAAAGAAATAAAAAACTTAGCAATTTTTCAAAAGTTTCCTCAAAAATAAAAGGTATGAGATTGTTTATCAATTCATCTCCACACATAATATCTATTTACAAATATTTGTTTGAAATCTTTATACTCCAGATATATTATCCACATAGTATTTTTTATGTATGCTTGTTGCTTCTTGTAACCATACCAGTGATGGATATTAGCTGCATGCCTGTGTGTTTTCCACATATACTGTAGATTCTGGCCAGGGCTTAATCGGGCAGCTGCTTACTTGGGACAAATCTTAAAGAACAAAAAGGAATCGAAAAAATAGACAGGATTTCCTTTATTTATTTGCCACTTAATTGGGACAGGAGTCTATTACCGAATGGTTTCTAAGGAGCGTCAGTTACCTGCACTTGCATGGCCGTTAGACATTACAGCGTGAACAGTTTCTAAGTGATGTCAGTTGCATGTTCCTGTGTTCAAACAGCCGTGATTTTTGTCATGGATTGTCACTGATTGCTGGTGAGAAATAAGCAGTAAGACAATTCAGAACTGTTTGCTAAATGCAATTTCAAGCATTCAGTCTTGGAGATGCCAGAAATGGCTGAGAGTGAAAATGAAATCATTTCACTACTTCAACAAGTCAGAAACTATGAAGAGTTTAAAGGTATCAACAATCATCTTGATTGCTACAATGAAAATGAAGATTTGAAAGATGCAATTGTCGAAAGCATTGTATGAAGGCAGTCCATTATCTGCATGAGGTGTCTGCACTGATTTTCTTCACTTGCGGTCAATTGGGGTATAGGGTACTCTGGATAGAGGTAGTATCTTTGATGTCCGGCAGTTGAACTCTACCTTGTAGGGTGGACAGCCATTACTGTTCCTCATCCATCTCCTAAATATCTCACATCTGCCTCCAAGCGGCACATCCTGGTACACCGCTTCAGTTGGTGGGCTAAACAACATGGGGGGTACTGTTAACATGGCACTACTGGGCAAAGGATTCTGTCGGTGAGGGCAGATGAGTTTCTCGAAGAACTACGATGGCCACGTGTTGGGAAAAGGGCAAGCTACCAAGTTGGTGGACATTGGCTGTGGTCTGGCCTGGAGAAGGATGGGCACTGCCAGGCCTCACAGGCCCAAGACATGCAAAAGCACCCCCACAACCCATAGACAGGTTGTGGGATCTGAACCAAACCGTCCCAATGATCTGGAATCCACAGTATATTATATAGATAATGAAGAATCAAGAGACCACAGGAATGATCTGGAATCCACAGTATATTATATAGATAATGAAGAGTCAAGAGACCACAGGTTCTGGAATCTAGTGCAAAAAAAATAAACTGCAGCCGATCAAGTAACATCTGAGAAAGCAAAAAGGACATGTTCAAAGTTCAAAATTCAAAGTCAAAATCTGCATCAGGTTTATTATCACTGGCATGTGATGTGAAATTTGTTAACTTAGCAGCAGCAGTTCAATGCAATATATAATCTAGCAGGGAGAGAAATAATAATAATAAATAAAGTAAAATATAATAAATAAACAAGTAAATCAATTATGATATTAAATAGATTATTAAAAAATGTGCAAAAACAGAAATACTGTATATTAAAAAATTGAGATAGTGTCCAAAACTTCAACATCCATTCAGGAATCGGATGGCAGAGGGGAAGGAGCTGTTCCTGAATCGCTGAGTGTGTGCCTTCAGGCTTCTGTATGTTCTACCTGATGGTAACAGTGCATGCCCTGGGTGCTGGAGGTCTGTAATAATGGATACTGCCTTTCGGAGACACTGCTCCCTAAAGCTGTCCTGGGTACTTTGTAGGCTAGTGCCCAAGATGGAGCAGACTAGATTTATAACCTTCTGCAGCTTCTTTCAGTTCTGTGCAGTAGCCCCTCCATACCAGACAGTGATGCAGCCTGTCAGAATGCTCTCCACGGTACAACTATAGAAGTTTTTGAGTGTATTTGTTGACATGACAAATCTCTTCAAACTCCTAATAAAGTATAGCTGCTGTCTTGCCTTCTTTATAACTACATCAATATGTTGGGACCAGGTTATATCCTCAGAGATCTTGACACCCAGGAACTTGCAGCTGCTCACTCTCTCCACTTCTGATCTCTCTATGAAGATTGGTATGCGTTCCTTCGTCTTACCCTTCCTGAAGTCCACAATCAGCTCTTTCGTCTTACTGACATTGAGTGCCAGGTTGGTGCTGCGCCATCACTCCACTAGTCGGCATATCTCACTCCTGTACACCTTCTCGTCACCACCTGAGATTCTACCAACAATGTTTGTATTGTCAGCAAATTTGTAGATGGTATTTGAGCTATACCTAGCCACACAATCATGTGTATACAGACAGTAGAGCAGTGGGCTAAGCACACACCTCTGAGGTGCACCAGTGTTGATCATCAGCGAAGAGGATATGTTATCACCAATCCGCACAGACTGGTTCAAAGGTTCAAAGTAAATTTATTATCAAAGTACATAGAATCAGATTCAGAATAGGGTTTCTTTGGGCCTGTACTCACTGGAATTTAGAAGAATGCAGGGTAGGGGGTGCGGTACCTCATTGAATCCTACCGAATATTGAAATGAGATGAGATGGATGTGGAGAGGATGTTTCCTATTGTGGGGGTATCCTAAACTAGAGTTGTAGTCCTTGAAAGTGAGTTGATAGGTTGTGGAATCAGTTCATTAATGACGTGAGTGAAGTTATCTGCACTGGTTCAAAAGCCTGATAGTTGAAAGATAATAACTTTTCCTGAAACTGGTGGTGTGCATCAAGACTTGGGGCTGGGGGAATGGGTGAGAAATAGAAAAGGTCCAGTATATAGAAGTGTGGGGGTGAGATGTGAGACAGGAACTGGTTAGTGATAGGTGGAACCAGATAATGGGGAGAATGACGGGTAGACAGACCTAGGCAGGGAGGGGGAGAGAATAGAAAAGGTGCTCAAAGGGAGGGAGAAAATGCAAGGATTGGTGGGGGTGGAAAAGGAATCAAGGAATGTGGGTAACCTGAAAATGGAAAATACAATATTCATAACATTGCATTATAAGATACCCAAATGGAACATGAGGTTCTTCTAGTTTGAGTTTGGCCTCACCATGGCAGTGAAGATAGACAGGTCAGTGTAAGAACGGGAAGAGAAATTGACATAACATCCAACCACGACAGAGCACAGCTACTCTGGAAAATGGTTGCTTGTCTACACTTATTCTTGCTGATACAGAGGAGGTGTTATTGCAAACACCAAATGCAATGGACCGGGGTAAATAAGATGCATACACATCTCCTCCTCACCTGGAAACAAGTTTATACCCCTGGAAGGTGGTGAGGGTGGTAAGGGTGGAGGTGAAAAGACAACTATTGCGTTTCCTAAATCTGCAGGGGTAAATGCCAGGAGTTAGGAGGTGTGGGTGGGAATAGATGACTGACTAGGGAATCATGGAGAAAATGGACCCTGCAGAACACAGGAAGGCTGGAAGATGAGCTTGCTAGCATTTGGCACTGGTATACTCGCTGGGTTGGGGGAAGGTAAAGGTGAAGAGGACAATTGACTTCTACTTACAGCTGGTCCTTCAAGTGGAGGATTCATTCTAAGACTAAGGTAGAGTTGATGTGGAGAGAAAGTTTCCAATAGTGGAAGAGTCTAGGATCAGAGAGCACATCCTCAGAATAGAAGAATGCCCCTTTAAAACAGAGATGAGGAACAATTTCTTTAGCCAGAGAGAAGTGAATCTGTGGAATTCATTGCCACAGATGGTTGTGGAGGCTAAGTCACTGGGTACATTTAAAGTAGAGGTTTATATGTTCTTCATTAATAAGGGTGTCAAATATTATGGGGAAAAGGCAAGAGAATGGGATGGAAAGGGAAAGTAAGTCAGCCATGATCAAATAGTAGTGCAGACTCAAGGGGCTGAATGGCCTAATTCTGCTCCTGTGTCTTATGTCGTATGTGATTGGTGGTAGGAGCTAGCTAAAACATTGAAGGATGATATGCCGGAGAAATACTAGAGATGTGTATGAGGAATTGTATATCTGACTTGAGATGCTACTTCAGTTTTTTCATGGTTCAATATTAAGAGCTGTCAGAAACCCATTTGCTTACCCTGTCAAATTAATTACTTTGCCCAATGCTAGATCAGATTCTTCATAACATACTTATGAACATCAGATAAACTATTTTCGATTGAAATGGCAGCTGGGTGCAGGCAACAACACTAATTTCATTGTCAGATGCTCACAGGCATCCACTGATAGTCAAAGAATGCAGATGCTGGATTTGAAGAAGGTATCAGCATTCAGCCAACAATTTTAGCTCTATACATTTGGTACAAAACATGGGTCTTACCAAAGTAAAAGACTTGTGAATTGGTTATTGCATTTAATTTACACAGTCATCATTTCCTCCAGTTTACAAAGACCTGTGGGTTATCCTTCGTACATGAAAATAACCTTTCATCTCTAAATGTACCTTTCTAAAATAAATACTTCATGACTTTCTTTTTTTCATACAAAATTTTCTTTATTACAAATTCGGTGCTATACAGTATATACAAAAGTGACTAACACAATGACTTCACTAAAAATAGACAATACACTTTAAACCAAAATATTCCCATCTCTATCAATGATGGCAATTACACCTCGCAGAACCCAGCTGTCCCCGAATGCCTCTAAGGTCGCTGTGGACAGCGCGTGTCCCTTTTCCCGGGCAGATCCTCCGGCCACCCGTTTCCAAGACCCATGGATGGCTGTTTTTGCCAGCCCCAGAAGCAAGTTGACAAGAACATCCTCATCCCTCCATGCCCCCCACCTTATTGGATGACCATATATAAATAGGGTGGGGCTAAAATGCAACTAGAAGCAGATCACGCAAATAAACTAAAAGGGGCTGCAGCCTTGCACACCCCATGTACATGTGGTACACGGTCTCCTCCAGCACGCAGAAGTGGCATGCAGCTGGGAAATCCGTGTACAAACTAAAAAATTTATTACAAGGCACCACTGTATGCAGCAGCCTCTACCCCAGATCCCCAAGGTGCATCCTGAGGGAACCATTGGAGAACCCCCTCACCTCCAGGTGGAAAGACCGACCTCCATGGCGTGTCGGGACGGTGGACAAGGGCTAGGAAGTGGAGGGTGTGGAGTAGCAGCCCGTAAAGGTACCTCCTACTTGCATCCCTGAATGGGATTGTGGGTGTCAAGGAGAGACGGCTCAAGTTGTATGGATTAGGCTCTTGGATAAGATTGCGGGGCATGAGCCTGACAAGCAGCTCAGCCTGGGTCGTTCCACACACCTGAGTCACATCGACATCCGTTGAGATAGGGCAAGGGTCTGCCAGAGGAGGGGATTCTTGGCCTGAGGCAACCATGTTCCAGACCCTCAGTAGGTCCTGATAGAAGCCAGACAGACTCCGGAAAGCAGCACGGCTAATGCCCGCTGGTGGCAGCTGCATATCTTCGTGAAGACAGCAGCCCCTCCGGAGAAAGAAAGTTGCCAACACGTGCCACCTGGGAGGGTGCTCGGCATACAGCAATCTCTGCAGAGTCCTGAGGTGGAGAGCCGCCAGTTGTGTACGTACACACACCAGCGACTGTCCGCCCTTTCCCACTGGGAGACTCAAGACCGCTGCAGAGACCCAGTTTTTCCTGTTACCCCAGAAGAAGTCCACTAACTTCCTCTGCATTCTCACTACAAAGGAGGCAGAAGGGGCCAAGGTGACTATCCAGTACTCCAACATGGAGGCCACCAGCTGGTTTATGACTACCACCCTGCCTCGATAGAAAAGCACCCTGAGAAGGCCTGACCAGCACCCCAGCCGGGCCATGACTTTTGTCTCCAGGTCCTGCTAGTTCGCCAGCCAGGTCTCCCCAGAAGGACTCAGGTAGACTCCCGGATAGAGGAGACGTCTGGTGCTCCACTCAAAAGCTCTCATCTCCTCTGGCAGGGAGTCCACCTGCCACTGAGAGTCCAGAACATTTCGCCCAGTTGATCCTAGCGGAGGATGCCGCCGAGAAAACTTCTTGGCACTCGCACATCTTCCGCAGGTCACTGGGATCTGTCACCATAAGGAGTACATCATTGGCGTAGGCTGAGAGGATGACCTCCATATCCGGTTCATGCAGAACCAGACCCGTCAGCCTTCACCGAAGAAGGCTCAGGAATGGCTCGACACAGATTGCATACAGTTGACCGGACATGGGGCACCCCTGACGTACTCCTCTTCTTAAGGGAATGGGCACTGCCAGTGACCCGTTGATCTTAACAAGGCACTCTTTGGCAGAGTATAAGAACTGAACTCGGGCCACAAAGTGTGGTCCAAGCCCAAAAGCCTGCAGAATACCCACCAGGAAACTGCAGTCTACCTAGTCAAACACCTTCTCTTGGTCAAGAGAAAGAAACGCTGCCGGGGACCCAATTTCCTGGAGCAAGTGGATCAGGTCCTGTACTAGGTGGACATTGTCCTAGATGGATTGGCCCAGGACTGTGTAAGATTGGTCAGGATAGATCACCTGTCTTATTACCGAACCAAAACAGTTGGCTATTGCCCGGGTGAAGATCTTATAGTCCGCGCGCCAGGGAGACCGGGTGCCAGTTCTTTAGCAGGCGGAGGTCTCCCTTCTTGGGCAGTAGGACCACAACAGCTCTCTGCCATGAGAGGGGCATTTGCCCGGAGGATAGGCTCTCCCTTATGACAAGGCTGTAATCAACCCCTAGGACAGCACCTGGTATTCCCAGGCGGTCTCCCATCCAAGTACTAACCAGGTCTGAGCCTGCTTAGCTTCTGAGATCAGACGAGATGAAATGGTTTCATGGTGATGTCAGAATAATGTGTAGTGCGAGAAAGTATTTTCATCGATATATGCAAGATACTTGAGGAACACAGCAGGTCAGGCCGCATCTATAGGAGTGAATAAACAGTCAACATTTCAGGCTGAGCCCCTCCATCAGGACTGAAAGGAAGGGGGAGGACACGAGAATAAAAGAGTGGGGGGAGGGGAAGGAGGACAAGCTAGAAGGTCATAGGTGAAGTCTGGTGGATGGGAAAAGTAAAGGGCTGGAGAAGAAGGAATCTGATAGGAGAAGAGAGCACTAGGTGGAGGTGATAGGCATGTCAAGAGAAAAGGTAAGAGGTCAGATTGGGGAGTAGAAGAGGGAAGGGGGAGTGATAAAAGGAGAAATTAATGTTCATGCTATCAGATTGGAGACTTCTTAGATGGAACATGTTGTGTTGTTCCTCCACCCTGAGAGTGGCCCACATCATGGCAAAAGAAGAGGCCATGGACTGACATTTTGGAACAGGAATGGGGATAGGAATTAAAATGGTTAGCCATTGGTAAATTCTGCTATTGGCAGGTGGAATAGAGGTGCTTGAGAAAGCGGTCCCCAGTTTTACATCAGGTCTCAGCAATGTAGAGGAGGCCACATTAGGAGCACCGAACTGGCAACTTCCCCCTTCCCTTACAGTCCCGAAGAAGGTTCTTGGCCAGAGACATAAACTCTTTATTAATTTCCGTAGATGCTGCTTACCTGCTGAGTTCCTCCAGCATTTTGTGTCTGTTAATCTGGATTTCCAGCATTTGCAGAATCCCTTGCATTTATTTCCTTGATATAAAGTATTTTACAACTGAATATATGACCTCCAGGAATTCTGAAGAAGACAGACTGAACACACATTTAGTATCTGTGCACATAAGTAGAGATTCTATTTTGTATAGCAGGCTTTTATTGTATATACATCCCTTTGTAAATAGATCTTCATCCTTTTATTACCCTTTCGGTTAACATGCAACAACACAAAGCCTCTCAACCTACTTAACAATTCATATGTCCTTCTTCTGACCCTCTTTGTTGGAAAGTCACCTGATAATAACCATGCTGAGCAACAAACATGCAACACTTTAGGTTCTGCAAATCTCAGAATGAGCTTTATATTTCATAAGAGAATTTGGCACTATTTGACCTACTCTATTCGAAGAATAACAGTGTTTTACGGCATATTCAATCATTTAAACAGATGATCAACCATCTAACAAATGCTCCTTAGAAGCCTAGATAATTTTTTCCCTCCGTGTACAAGAAAAAATATTTATTAAGAAGTAAAAGTCCAGAAGTATTAAGAGTTCAAACGATTATGAGAATAGATGAAGCTTAGATGATTATTAAAGATTTCCTGCTCTGAATTACTATTAAATTACATTCAATTAAAAGATATGAAACAGTTTAAAGTTCTTGCAAGTGTAAATTTTAACTTTGCCAATTGGGAACCTGGTTCTTGAGTGAATATCCCAGCAATTACAGAAGCGTCAGATTTTCTTCATTTTCATCATGGAGAATGTGCAGTGGGTTCTACAATGTATGGGTGAACAGTTCTGCCACATATCAAAGGAATACCATTATAACTCACACAGTCATTGAAGTTGGAAGATCTTGGTTTGTTTTCCTCTGGAGCATTGCAAGCTGAGTGGAGACCTGATAGATGCTTATAAAATAATGAGATAGAGTAAATTTCAGGGTAGAAACGCCAAATACTATTGTACGGGGTCTTTCTTTTGTTACATTTAAAATGGCGATTTTGTTATGTTAATCTGGGGAATGCGGCTTTGTTGTGTTTTAATGCTGCAGAGAGTTTGCGCTAACAGTTTGTTTTACTTTAAATGAGATAACAAGGTTCTATAGCCAATGGGTGGTTATGTATCATTTTGTTTTCGGATGCCATGCTGTATGATATGACTGTGGACTGGGTTTTGGCGGGGAGTCGGAGGAGAGACGAGGAGGACGGCGGACGTGCGGAGAGGATCTGGTCGATCACTCAGGGTGGTCCCGAGCCGTGAGTCGACAGAATTCGGGTGGTCGTCTGAAGTTGAATTGAGCTCCAATGGTAGCGCGCGAAGAACTTGGACTTTGATAAGTGTTGGCGCCTTTTTTTTTCATTACTTTCCTCTCTGTATCAAATGTATATTAATGTCATAGAATTAGTAATATCTATAAAGTGTATTTGTTAAAATTTACTGGGTGTGTTGGCTGATGATTGATGTTTGTGATTGATTCGGGTGGCGACTGACCCTGAGGGGAGTGTTGAAGCAGGTGCTGGGCGGGATTTCCCCTAGACATACACGAGCCAATATAACGGAACGTTACACTATAGGGCATAGTGTTCAGGTGTTGGGGATGTACAGGGCGAGGTTTTTTTTTAATCCAAGGAATGAGGTGTTTGGAAGGTGCTTTCAGGACTGGTAGTGAAAGCAGATGCAACTGTGGACCAAAGGGCCTTTTCCAGTGCTGTATTGTTCTATGTTCTAACAAAGCGCTGCAATCAAATCTGTACAGGACAAATCCACCTTACCAAAAACACTCACATTAAAATTTGCTTAAAAGATATCACCTGAAATACGCTCCTGAGATTTTCTTCAAACTCGCTTTTTGTTACCAGCTGCATAGATTTTGATACTGACAAAGTGGGGTAAATTTTAGATTTTCTCATATGGATTGTTTCAGCAAGGAGTAGGAAATCAGAAAGGAAGGAATTATACATTTGATCAAAACACACGAAATGCTGGAGGAACTCAGCAGGCTAGGCAGCATCTATGGAAAAAGGTACAGTTGACGTTTCCCGCTGAAACATCGACTGTACTTTTTTCCGTAGATGCTGCCTGGCCTGCCAAGTTCCTCCAGCATTTTGTGTCTGTTGCTCGGATCTCCAGCATCTGCACATTTTCTCTTGTTTACATATTTGATCTCTTTGTTCTCAGTACTGCACTCAGGCACCAGATACTAAAATCTAAGATCTAATTTTATTCATTGGCTACCTCAATACCAGTGGATTGTGCTGGAAAACCACATTATCACCCTTTAACTCACCTCTGGTGCTGCTTGCATACAGTGATCAGATGGATTTCCTCTGAGTGTGCTGCTTTTCTACCATATTCCAAAATAATGTGCCTTAATAAACCATCGCGTTAATTAACCATTGTGTTGGTGCGTGGCCAAGTGGTTAAGGCGTTCGTCTAGTGATCTGAAGGTCGCTAGTTCAAGCCTTGGCTGAGGCAGCATGTTTTGTCCTTGAGCAAGGCATTTAACCACACATTGCTCTGCGACGGCACCGGTGCCAAGCTGTATGGGTCCTAATGCCCTTCCCTTGGACAACATCAGTGGCGTGGAGAGGGGAGACTTGCAGCATGGGCAACTGCCGGTCTTCCATACAACCTTGCCCAGGCCTGCGCCCTGGAAACCTTCCAAGGCGCAAATCCATGGTCTCATGAGACTAACGGATGCCTATTATTATTAATTAATCATCACAATTAGCAATTAGTCCTGGTATGTAGGTGAGTGGCGGAATCCGGTGAGAGTTGAGGGAAATGTTGGGAAAGTAAAATGAAATTACTGCAGATGAGTGCTTGATCATCAGCACAAACTCAATACACCAGGGGTTTGTTTCCGTTTTACATGAATCTAAGTCTCTTTGACACTGTGTACAGAATACTAAGGTCCCGGTTAGAACTTGTGTCAAGAGTGGGAGTTCAAATAAAAACATTTAAGTATATATAATAATTCAACAATTACAATTAATCATTGCCACTTTTCACATCATCTTACTAGGTTATGGTTGCGGAGTGATGGAAAGTCTGAGAGCATTCAGGGCAGTAAAATAGGCAGCTTCTTAAAAAATATTCTGCAAAGTAAAGCAGGAACTGTGATTAATTAAGTTATTTCCACAAACCTATTTTGAAGTATTCCTCATTAAATGCACTTATATGGATTTTAGACTGCACCTGCCTTCAAATAGATTACTAATATAAAGGGCTCTGATGTATTTTATCTACGGCTAATTGCAGTTGGCTTACAAACCATCTGATAATCTAATTAAATTTTTGTTAAAAACATATAATAGGCTTCTTTATTTGCATTATCATAAGTATAATGGGCTTTCAGAATCCATGGAGATATGATCTGCAAGCTTTTATATGTTAAGTGGAAAAAACTTTCAATTTAATTTAATTCAAGTAACACAACTGTGGGCAGGAAAGGCCACCTGTAGTTAATTAATTTTGATGAACAGTTCTTGTTCTATTTTAAAACTACATAACAAAACCAGTAATTGTGAGATTTGCAGATGTGCAAGGATTTTGATATAAGCGAGTGCTGCGAATAGAGCTGAGGTTCTGTGTTTGCTTCTCAGAAGGCACTGAACTGTCACAGGAGCCTTTGAATTAATGCCCTTTGGATTAAACCTCATGCTTTCTTCTTTTACTGAAATAGAACCGAGGTAAAATGTTGAAGACATTTAACCTATACTTCTAAATATGTGTGCTATTATCTTTTTGGAGCATTTTTGAACAGATAGCATTCCTAAAACATCCTGCTTTGGAAACAAATTTTTGCAACTATCATATTGGCTGTCATGAAAATTGGCACAAAAAATAAATGTAGGCCTTACAGTGAACATTTTCAATTGCTGTGAAAATCGTGAAGCAAGAATTTATGTCGTTATTTTACAGTGGATAGAAATTAAGCAATTATGTGGGCAGATCTCACTGGATCTACAGGTAAATAGGAAATTATTTGATTTTGCCGGAGCTTAAGCCTATATTCTCTGGAGTTTAGAAGAATGTGACAAGATCTCATTAAAAATCACAAAATTCTTACAGAACTCAACAGGCTGGATGAAGGGAGGCTCTTTCCCCTGAACACAAGAGATACTCCAGATGCTGGAAATCCAGAGAAATGCACACAAAATGCTGGAGGAACTTGGCAGTTCAGGCAGCACCTGTGACAGAGGTTGCCAACCTGGGGTCCACAGACCCCTAGGTTAATGGTAGGTGTCCATGCTATAAAAAAGGCTGGGAAACACTGACTTATGAAAAGGGTCAAACAGTCTGAATTTTGGGCCAAGACCCACCATCAAGGTTGAAAAGGAAGGAGGAAGAAGCCGAATAAGGAAGTGGGGGAAGAGGAGGGAGTACAAGCTGGCAGATGATAGGTGAAGCCAGATGAAGGAGAAGGTGGGATGTGGGAGGACGATGGATGAAGTGAGAAACTGGGAGGTGATAGGTTATAAAGGTAAAGAGCTGAAGAAGGAGTTTGAGAGGAGAGGAGAGTGGACTATGGGAGAAAGGGGAAGAGGAGGGGCACCAGAGGGATGCGATGTGCAGGTAAGGGGAAGCCAAGGGGTAAGAGGGGAATCAAAATGGGGAATAGAAAAGAGAGGAGGAGGCGGAAGAAATTACTGGAAGGTAGGGAAATCAATGTTCATTGCATCAGCTTGGAGGCTACCCAGACTTCCCCCCCTTCTTATTCTTCATAC